>NW_012150174.1:6748390-6893940 GCF_000956105.1 Propithecus coquereli
TGGCGAAACTAGAACTTTAGAATTGGGTCAGCTCGGCTTTTGTGTGCTGTCCAATTGCCTGGCCCCTCATTCTGCTCCAAGCCCTCACCAAGACTTATCTGCTTGAATTCAAGAGTATTTTGTGTTCAGCTGTTGTGTGGGGGATAAACAAAAACGCGAAGTATAACTCGCTGTTGGTGGCAGCACCTCACAGAAGGCATGTCGAGTGTATTCCTAGGCTCTGTATTCCTTAAAAGAGGCTCTCCCAGGCACCTGGAACCAGGTACCCTTCTTGGAGTTGAAGAGGGTTGGATGCAGCTGAGGGCTTTGTGGCCCCAGTGGGGTAGACACTTGGGGCCTGCTTTTTTCAAGAGCTTGCGTTACGGACACGCTGCGTACACCTTTACGAAGTGATGAAGGCACTCTTTATGGCAAGAACTCCCTCTGTTTGCATTTCTAGCAACGTTTCCTAGCCAGCTCTAGAGTTGGAATAAATTCTTTCCTCCACCTCCCCTCCTTCCCCATTTCTCCTCCTGAATTTCGTGCCAGCCCTGGAGACTGAAACAACACATGACACATCCGCTGCCTTTGCTTGTTGACAGAGGAGGCGGCTGCGGCCCCTCCTCCGCTGCCCCACCCACCACCGCGGGCACCTCCTCCTTGGAGAGTTCACTCCGTCCTCACCAGGGGTCAGGGCCTTCCCCACAGGTTGGGTTGATCAGAATGTCATTCCCTTGACAACTGCCCTGGAGCCTGAAGAAAACAAAGGTGGGCATTTTGCTTTCCTCTTGTCCTGCATGGGAGCCCAACCTGGCACCAAAGACCAGCAGCTCCCACACCGGTTGCATCATACCCGGTCACCTAGTTTCACGCAGTTTCTTTCTTCTGTGTTGTCGTAACCTTACATAACTTTGGCTCATGCACCAAATAACTCCCTGGGATGACTCCAAACTTAAATGTTTGGGATGTGTGAGAAAACTCTGAAGAATATCCAAAGTAGAGAAATGAAAATCCCCTTTGCAGGTGGGAGCAGGGTCATTTTGCATATGCTTGTATATCTCAGTCTATCTACCTGAATATGCCACACTCACTTCCAATGGCATTGAGGTAACAGCAAAGCTAAGTGCTGCCGTGGTGGGGAAATCCTCAGATCACGGAAGGTCTTCTCCACCAGCTGGTCTCTTCTTTTATTATCTTTTCATAATAAGACATTTAGATTTATTTGCAGGTTCTTATATTCTGGGTCATAAATTAATACTTTCCTTATTTAAACAAATTTGCAATCTCTAAGAGCCATTCTCCCACTGAAACAGATGCATATTCCTTGCATTAGAAAGAGGGAGCAAGAGAGGGAGAAGATCTAGAAAATCTAAAGCATTACTGAGGAACTTTTATGTGCTCAATCCTCTTCTAGGGCAGGGTGTTCTACCTCTTTCCACTGCACCTGGGTTCAGAGTGTAAGCAAACCACCTATTTTCTGTCCTCTGGCAGGTGAGCCCTTAGAGACTCTGCCTGGTCGTATATAAATCAGGGAAGATAACATCGCATTCATGAATGTGTTGAGAGACTTAAATAAGAGAGCACAGGTACATTATTGGCCCGAGTGGGTGATCAGTATTGATTTTTCCTATCACAATGAAAAGTTGGGAGCCCTTTCCGAATTCATTAAATCAGTACAGTAACTTTGGAATATGGGCTTCAAAAATTCTATTCCTTGGGCTTAAAACCTACTTCTCTCTTTTATAAACTCTATAATCGTAACATGTTCATTAGCTTTGCTATGCCCCAGTTCCTTATCTGGAAAGTAGAGATAGTGGCAGCACCTGTCTCAAAGGGTTGTTACCCGACCTAATTGCCTTAACAGTCCCTGACACATGATAAGTGCTCAATAAATATGCCTGTTACATTCCTGGAGCTGAGCAGCATGAGAGTGGGAGCAATACTGAACTTTCTACTTGACTTTGTCATTGTGACAAACTCCTTTTTCAACTAAAAAAAAAAAAAATTCTACCACCTTTCTGTAAGAGGAGAAAAACTTATCCATTAAGGAGCTACTTGAGTTGAAATGTGCTCTCGGGCAGCCTTATTTTGATGGATTGTGGAAAGTTTCCTGCAGCATGCAACCTATGAAATGAAATAAGTTACCTTTTTGTAAACTCTTCTCATTCTAAGAAGGTTAGTGCCACTGCGGGTTCTCCAGGGACAATGCATGCTTTTCTTGGAGACTGACATTTAAAAGCGTTCAATTGTTCAGTACATGTTGTTTAAAGAGTTGCTTTACCATAATTTAACAGCAAATTCCACTCTGGATTTCCTGCCAACAAATCTATAAAGCTTTGTTTGAGACTGAAAGCATTCAGAAGTTTTTCTTTAAAGCTGGGAAGGTGCTGGGCGTACATTAAAAGAAAAAGAAAAAAAGGAGGAGGAGGAAAAGAAGAAGAAAAGTCTTGTAGATGGAGAGTGAGTGTTTGATGTAGGAACTGGCCGGTCAGCTCCAGAGATGAGCAATTAAGAGGAGTATAAAAGGGACAAGATAATGAGTAAAGCAATGTCAGCCAAGAGCCCCCTCAACGCCCAGCCCAGGCCCTGCTCTGTGTTTCTCATTCAACAGCTTTGTTCCTGCTCTGAGCTGATGCGATGACAAAGCAGCTTCTAGGGCATTCTTACCGCAATGCTACATTGCACAACAGCTGTTTGCATGTGGCAGCCTCTGCGGGTGTCGCTGGTTAATACCCAAGACTGGCATTCCAGTGTCAGGCTCGGGAAATAAACATGCAGTTTTCATGCCAATGTTCATGGATGGCACATGGTTAAAGAGCGGTTTCAGGTGTATGTCCCCAAAGTTGCATCTGTGTTAAACCACCCTATATTCATTTTGGAACAATGCAGATTAAAAATAGAATTAAAGTGTCCATCGATAGAGGACTTATATTTTTAAAAGAGGGATAAACATCATAAATATAATGTTGAGTGAAAAGAACACGTTACAAAAGGATATGTAACTGTATGAAGCAATGTATGTGAATTTTAAAATAAAACTACATTACTTATTCTTTACAGAAGCAAACACATATTGGAAAGTACAAAGTCATGCCCAGAAATCATGCACTCCAACTTCAGCATGGTTAGCTAGCCCTGTAGAAGGGAAGAAGGATAAGAGGGAGAGGGATGGGAGCAGGGGCTTACCTGAATCTGAACTATGTATTTTCTTTAAATCCAAAATAAAGAGATCTGAGACTAATACATGGAATGTTAACATCTATTAAACCTGAGACTAATATGTCAAAATACTAACATCTATTAAATGTTAGGTGTATGGATATCTGTTATACATTCTGTATTTTCTGTTTTCCAAATATTTCATAATTTAAAATTTTTAATAAAAATGGCATATCTATTAGGCACCTAGCCTTTGCCGGACCCCTAAGGAGATAAAGGAATGGAATGCAAGAAGGGAACTTGCATTCCTTAAGGAGGATGCTTATCAGGGGTCCCAAGAACTAGCTGTTTGATAAGAATTTATTATAGCGGCTGTTCTGGCCCAGTTACTCCACACCCCCCAGAAAAAACTCCTATAAAACCCAAAGCTTTCCCTCCCTCAGGGTGGATGCTTTTTTTCGGCCTCCACCAATCTGCACCCAGATGCTCAAATAAACAGCATTTTGCTACACCTGAGGCTTTAATGTGTCTCCCTCTTGGCTCCAGACCTAACGATATCCATATAATGGAACACCATGCAGCCATTAAAAAGAATGAGGGAATTCTACACAGGTTATCAGAGAAATATATACAAGAAATATTTGAGATCAAAGAACAGGTTGCAGTATAGTAGGATACTATGATCTATCTTTGCCATGTCAACAGAAGAGAACCCAAACTCTGTAAAATAATTTACAGAGTTTTATTCTGAGCCGAGTATGAATGACCATGGCCCAGAGCCTCGCCAAAGAAGCCTTGAGCAAGTGGTCTTGCTGTGGTTGGGTGACAGCATGGTTTTATACATTTCAGGGAGACAGGAATTACACGTAAAGTCATAAATCGATACATGGAAAGTGTGCATTGGTTTGGCCCAAAAAGGTGGGACATCTCTAAGTAGGGGGGGGAAATTACAGGTGATACGTGGGTTTAAAGATTCTTTGATTTGTAATTGGTTAAAGAAATGAAGCTTTGTCTAAAGGCTTGGAGGGTTTTAAGTTAAGATAAGGACATCTGGCAATCAGAGACAAGCGACAGCCACATACCAGACATATACCCAGACTCAAGTGATCTGTTAAGTAAATAGCGGACCTGCAGTGTGGTTTAAGCTTGTTTTGCATAGCCTTAGGCCTGTTAATGAGTTATAAAGGATATCTCCAAGAAGGGAAGGGGGCATGATGAGGCATGTCTGACTTCCCTTCTCATGGCCAGCAACTCAGCTTTAGGGTATTTCTGGGGTCCCTTTGGCCAAGAGGGGGTCCCTTCAGTCAGCTGGGGGGGCACAAGATTTTATTTTAGTTCACACTTAGTATGACACACACACACATACACACAATCTCTTCTGAATTTGTATCTCTAAACCATTCCCATGGGCTCCATACTGCTATGTTCAATGCCTAAAATCTCCACTTGGATGTCACTCAAGCAATCAAAAACACACTAGGTCCAAAACCAACCTTTCCATCTTTCCCTCCAGATGTTATCACCTTCGCTCTTCCCCATCTCAGTATATGCCGCCCCCCTCCCCGCCCCCACCAGTTGCCGGAGTGAAAATCCCAGGGATCGAGGACACCCCTCTGTCTCCCTTAAGCCTTGCCAGTCCTACTTGCCCAGTCTCTAATCCATCCCATCTGCCCACCTTCCCTGCCTCCCACTTCGTCCATCACCTCTTCCTGTGAGGCCTGCGGGAGGTTTCCAGCTTGCTGTCCCGCCATCCACGGCTGCTCCCCGGGATCCATTCTCCACACAGCAGCCAGAATGGTCCTGTGAAGGCATAAATCATCCCTACCCGAAACCTATCAATATTCCCACGTTCTCAACCCCCTAATCTCACGTCTCCCCTGCCTTATCTGTCAGGGACCATCTCCCCCGACTCCTGCTCCCCAAGTACTGCAGTTCCTTGGGACACCACATCTCCACCTCCCCAGGGCCACTGCACACGCTGTTCCTCTTGCTTCAAATGCTTGCATTTTTTTTTCTTTTGTAATCAGAAATAACCCATACATTTAATTAAAATGTTCACAACTGAGGAAAAATTGAATACATTTATTTATTTGTTTTGTTAGTTTTATATTTATTTATTTATTACTTAATATTTAATTTATTTAACTCAGCAAACACTCGCTGAATCCCAACCCTGTTCCTAGGTCTATGCTAGATGTTATGTTTCGCTTGTTCAGCTTTCAAACCTAAGCCGATTGCAACAAGCTTCATGAGGACTTTCATTTTGATTACAGCCCTTTGTACAGGAACGTCTGTAGCTGAGCCCATACCTCTGCTATGTGATGGGTAAGATTCAACGGAAATGCAAACACACCTTCATGTCTCACAGGACAGAAAAACTCTTCTATACTAAGCCATCCCCTTAGGGAGACAAGGCTACACGGTCCCCACTGCAATCATTTTCCCCTTACTATATACAACTACAAGCCCAAACACCAATTGAATTTCACCATGTTCCCGTTGACCACTCGTCCTGAGATTCCAGCATCAATACTATTTTAAATTTCCCCCTGTTGCTAACTTTTTGTGCCTAGAGTTTACCAGGTACTCCCTGAGAAGCTTCAGGATTGGAGCCCATAGTGACAGTTTCCGGGGTACTCAGCCAAGTCCCCGGTGCACTGTGCACCCTGCCCGTCAGAGCTGCTCTGTCTCCTTGAGCACAGTGGAGATAGATGGCTCATTTCAAAATCCTTGAGGCAAAAATCTGCAAGGAGAATGTGTGTTGGTAAGACCTGAACTCTCTGGGTTGATTACTGATACTAACTCAAGTGAGTTTCCTTTTTTACCTCTTTGTCTCCCTAAAAGATCTGAATGGACACAAGAATACTAGGTGAGCCTCTGACTAATTGTGATATGAATGGAGGTGGTTTAGCACAGTGTTTAAAGCATGGGCTTTAGAGCCACAGAAACTTGCTCAATATGCTCTTTCGTTCGTGACCCGCCCTTTGCTTCTGGACAAACTCCTACTCATCCATCAACACCCACCTTAAACATCACTTCTGGAAAAATTTACCCAATGCAATCAATCTAAGTAGGCAGTTATTTTTTTTTCTGGGTTCCCAGAGCATGTCTATTATATCTGGCTTAGCACTTGCCACACTGTCTCACAATTATTTGTTTAATTCTATGTCTTCCCCATTGAATAACTAGGTCCTCCAAGGCCAGAGCCACGCCTTACTCTGTTTAGCATGAGGTCTGTCATATACAGTAGTAGTCAAATTTGAGTGCTCAGTAACCAGTGAGACCTGGGTTCAAATCCTGACTTCACCTTTGATTATCTATTTGGACATATACAGTTCCTTAATCTGTCTATGCCTGAGTTTCCTTATCTAAAAGATATCTACCTCTAAGGGCTGTTGAGAAAATTAAATTAGTCACCGCACATAAGTGCAGTGGTAATTGGTTCATGTTAGAGAATTTTTAACTTCATTTTTATTATTAGCCAAATATATGTTTGTTTGCCAAACTAATAAATGAATGGCCCACACCTCTGATCATGATGATCCCTTCGTGCTGATTGAAGACAGCACCATGAATGAAATGTAGCAGGAAATGTCATTGACATCGTGCCCACTTTTTAAGTAAAAATACAGCTAAAAATAAAAAGTCACTTGTGGATGATGCCTGTTAGAAGAAAATAAGCTAAGTTTTCTAAACTGCTTCCTGAGTTAGACGATAAAAAATGAAGCTGGTTTAATGCTGCAGGTCTTATAATGTGCATTTTATAGTCTACCTGTTTGGGCAAGTGATTTTTCTCTAGAAGCTTGCAGGAGACAGCTTAATTGGTGGTCATGAGAATAGATGCAGCTGATTACACATCACTTAAAAGCATGTCAGGTCTATTTTTTCACTTTGTAATCTTCTACCCTTATCCTTTCCTGGCAACTTTTCTGCTTACTCCTGACGGAAGTTTAAGAGATAGACACATTTTCACAAAAATTTGCAACCTGTCATGCTGCCTCAGGCTCTTTGTTCTTTACTTAATTACAACAGTAGCACCAGTTCTGGGAGTGCCTACTGTGTGCTAGTTGTGTTCCAGGCACACGTGATCTCTCCTTTCCCCAGTGCTCTCACATACCCTTCTAACACAGCAGACAATTCCGTCTATTATTTCATTGTTTATCATCGACCTCTCCTTCCCTCCCATCCTCACCTCCTTGGAGGGTAAGAGCCCAAGGGCAAGGATCTCAATTTTGTTTCCCAATATAGCTCAAGAGATTAGGACAAAGCTTGGCACATAGTAGGTGCTCAATAAACATTTGTTGACTAAATGCATCTTCATACAATCCTAAAATTACCTTCATTTCGAGGTTGGGGAAACTGAGGCCCAGAAATATAAAATAAATAGCCCAGCATCCCTCAGCTATCACGTAGCAGCTGTGGCCCTTGGACTCAGGTTTGTCTGATTCTAAATTCTATACTTTCTCCATCAGGGCACACCTTGTTGCAACTAAGTCCTCTTCTGGAACATATGCAGTACCCAGGCCTGGGCTGGTTTGAGAGGGGATTTGAGATTGAAGATTTGGCAACACCAGGACTGCACGTAATTGTGTGTCAGATCTAGACAAGAACAGGAATCAGACTTCTGGCCACAAGGAGGGGGCTTGGAAGGTGGGTTGTTTGGTCATACCACTCTCTGCTCTGTGCTCAGAGAGAATTTCTGGTCTTTTGAGAACCGATTTTTGCTGCGTGCCACAAATTAGTATAATCTCCCTTGCCTCTTACAGACCTTCCAAACTTCCTTTGAAGATTCATGGTGTCTGGGCAGAGGATCCGGTTTTTTTGGAGAAAGGATGCTCCATAAGTGCCAGGTGTCAATAAGTATATTAAGTTCTTAAGTGTATTATAATGACCATTTATTGCTCTACGTTCCCTTTAATATCAGGTACTGGGCAGCTTGGTTCCTGGACGTCTCATATTCAAAACCCAAACCTACTTCATCCCCTGTGTATACTCAAAGTAAAGAAAACACTGCTGAGTTCCACATTCCCGTTCTGGATGTGAATTTTGGCGAATGAGCCAACTTCAGAAACCAAGACCCGTGTGGGAGGTTTGGTGTGGTCTCCTCTTCTCGTGGTGCACACTTCCTGGGCCAGCTCCCAACGCCACAGCTTCAGCCACCACTGCCATGCCGATGGCTCCCCAATCAGCATCACGCTCCCGTGTCGCTTTCCAGACTCCAGACTCCGTTTTGCACCTGCCCCCTGCACACGTACCACAATGGATGTCCAAAAAGCAACTCCCGTCCAGCATGTTCAGAGCCCAGTTTAAATCTAACCGCTTCTAGGCCTTTTGCCTAAGATCAAGTGTAAGTCTAAATACCGTCCCCCCACCCTGAACTCTCTGTCTAAATGAATGGTATTTGTCATCTTTCACTCCTCCTCAATTCTCATTTCCTCACCTCCCACAGCCGGGCGTCCAATGCTGTCCATTCTAAATGGGGAATGTGGCTCACATCTGTTTCCTACTCTCCATGTTTTACAAACACTGCCCTAGATCTGGCCCCAATCTGCTGCTTACTTCTTCCTGGGTCTTTCTGCACGTGGTTTCTTCCCTCCACACATGCTCACCACAGCTGTCTTTTGACAGGACAGATTTGGTGATGCTACACGACTCTAGGATCTTCGGCTTGGTCCCAGCCTATCACACTTACATCACCACCTCCTCCAGGCAAACCCAGTGCTTCAAACTCCTCATCCTCCCCTAATATGCAGCAGCCTTCATTTCTTCATGCCTTTGCACACTCTGTTCCCCTTGTCAGGAGTGCCTTTCCTTCTCTTTGTCACCTGACAGGCTCCCATGCATCTTTTAGGTCCTATCTCCTCTCCTTTTCCAAACCCCTCCAGGGGGAGTGAGTGACACCCTTCTCGGCAGTTCTGTAGCCCTGCGTAAATGCCCTCTCAAACACTCAATAATAGTAGTCACGTGGCACATGTTATGCGACAGGCACTTTTCAGATCACTTTACACATTCATCTAATCCTTGTAACAGCCCAATGACTAGTTATCATCTTTATCCTCATAAGTTAGGAAATGAAATCAAATCAACACGCTCTGTTCCAGAATCATGCACTTGCCCACTACCCTTTTGTCTCTCACTATG
Source organism: Propithecus coquereli (assembly GCF_000956105.1). Lineage (NCBI taxonomy): Eukaryota > Metazoa > Chordata > Mammalia > Primates > Indriidae > Propithecus > Propithecus coquereli. Next base: position 6,757,670 of record NW_012150174.1, read on the forward strand.
AAATCTGTCCATCTGTCTAACCTGTAATTTTCTTTGATTTCTCCAGCTCTAAAACCTGGATAATTCTTATTAATGGCCATTTCTCAGGCTTTGGGGGAGCATTAACAAAACTATCAGAAAGCAGATATATTAATAGATATAGATAGTGAAATGCGCATTGAGCATTAAACTATTTGATACTTTTATTATCATCCTGGACCAGCTGGCCTCTTGACTGTAATCCCTCCCATCCATCCTCCACTTTGCCACTGGTTAGTATTCTAGAACACAGATGAGATCACATAACTCTGATACCTAAAATCGATGACTCTGTATTGTCTCAAGGTCTCTGTATTGTCTCAAGGACACTATCCAACTCCCTAGCTGTTAAGAGAAATATGGGCCTTTCATAACCTGGGCCTGCTGTCCCCTGCAGTGTTTGGGCAACTTACACTCGGCCATAAAAAACACTAGTCGTTTTCTGAACACACCCATTACCTATTTACCCGCCAGCCTGCATGTCTTTGCCTGGTCTGTTCCTTCAGCCTTCCTTCTCTCGTTACCTGCTCCGTGAACATCCGCTCATTTGTTAAGACTCTACTCCGTGACACCCCCTCTGTGAAGCCCACCCTGATATCCTTAGGCAGAATTAGGCCCACTTACCTTATGCTACCATTGCTCTGGGACAGCAACTAGAAAAGGAAGCTTAACTAATTCAATTGAATTGAACTGAATTTTGTAACCAGGAGTTATCTGGGCCTACCTACTTCTTGGATACGTTAGTTCCCTAGGGCTGCCATAACAAAACACCAAAAACGGGGTGGATTAAAACAACAGAAATGTACTGTCTCACAGTTCTGGAGGCTGGAAGTCTGAAATCAAGGTGTCTGCCAGGTCATGCTCTGACAGCTCCAGGGGAGGAAACTTCCTGGCCTCTCCGAGCTTTTGGTGTTTGCTGGCAGTCCCCAATGTTCCTTGGCTGGTAGATACATCACTGCAGTCACATAGCTGCCTCCTCCCTGTGTGACTTCGCATCTCTCCTCTGTGCCTGTCACTGTGTCCAAATTTCCCCTTTTATAAGGACACCGGTCATATTGGGTTAAGGTCCACCTTAATGACCTTCCTTTAATATGATTACCTCTATAAAGACTCTGTTTCCAAATAAGGTCATATTCTGAGGTACTGAGGATTAGGACTTCAACACATTTTGGGAGCAGGGGATACAATTCAAGCCATAACAATGGGCAATTGTGTCTATAACTTTCATTTCAGGCCCTCAAACAATGAGAGTCACAGACTCTCTGCGATTGCCATGGCTTACTTCACCCTGTTTCTACCTATTTCCTCTCCTGTGTTCACACAAGATGTTCCAGTTCCAACACATGGCCCCCATAACTGCATGTCTTCAGTATTTTCAAAACTTAATCCAACAAGATCAGTAATTTCATGCACTTAGCAACTTCACAAGATGGGGAAGTGGATACAGGGAAAGACGTCGTTAAGCATCTACCATCTTTCTCACTTCATCTCTTCCAGAAGCTTGGCCAGTTTCCAACCCAGGATCTTCCTAAAAGAACCTCTTTATTTCCTGGGAGACATATTCCAGTTCTCACCTCCCACCCCCACCTGAACTGCTTCCCTCCCAGAGACCACCCCTGTCAGACCACCCTGGCTTCCCCAGCCACCCCCCTTCCTGCCCAGGCTTCAGCAAATAAAAATTTTCTCAAATAAGAAGTGTTTGTTGCATTTTTATTGATCACTTATGTGCTGGCATTAAGCTAGATGCTGATGATACGAGAACAAGAGAGATCCTGTCAGTATGAAGTGTAGAGTGTGCTGGGAAGGCAGATGTTAAGTGCGTCATTGCAAGCATGATCGGTATTATGGCAGGAGGCATACAGAAGAAATGTGCTGGGCGTGTATAACAATAACAAGTGCCGCAACTTTTTAATGAAGTTATACCGCATGCCAGGCACCATTCGAGGCCATAAGAAATCACTATCCTCATGGAGTTTACATTCTAATGGGGAACACAGGCCAATACAAATGTTAAATAGTGGCAAGTGCTATGGAAAAAATCAGCCAGGATAAGGCTAGGGGTGGGAGTTAAACAGTCTGTGTGCTATATTGGTTAGGATTAGGTTCCATTGCACAGGACAGGCATTACCAATTAAGGGTGGCTTAATATAAGATTTGTTTGTTTCTCTGACGTGAAGAAATCCAGATGTGGGCAGCCGAGGACTTTTAAAGTAGTTTCAAGGTCATCAGGCTCCCTCTCTCTTTTTTCTCTGCCATTCTTAATACATCATCAGGATTGTCTCATGATTCAAGGTGGCTGTGAGAGCTTCAAACATCATATCTGAGGCCCAGAAATTAAAAGGGAGACAATGAGTGAGCGTAAATAGAGGGAAACCTCTCAGCTGAGTCATCTCCTTCTAAGGCACTTTAACAAAAATTTCAATCAACTTCTCACATTTCAATGACCACCCCTAAATGCAAGGAAGATTGAGAGATTAAATACATCAGCCGGCCGGGCTCGGTGGCTCACGCCTGTAATCCTAGCTCTCTGGGAGGCCGAGGCGGGCGGATTGTTTGAGCTCAGGAGTTCGAGACCAGCCTGAGCAAGAGCGAGACCCCGCCTATACTAAAATTAGAAAGAAATTAATCGGCCAACTAAAAATATACAGAAAAAATTAGCCGGGCATGGTGGTGCATGCCTGTAGTCCCAGCTACTCGGGAGGCTGAGGCAGTAGGATCACTTGAGCCCAGGAGTTTGAGGTTGCTGTGAGCTAGGCTGATGCCACAGCACTCACTCTAGCCAGGGCAACAGAGTGAGACTCTGTCTCAAAAAAAAAAAAAAAAAATACATCAGCCATATACAATGCTACCCAGAATATACCATATAACCAGAGTTTATTCATAAGGAAGAAGGAAAAGATGGTGTTGAAAAGACAACTAGCCATATCTGCTGGGGCCCAGGGAAGGCTTTCCAGAGAAAGGGAGGCTTCGGCTGGCACTGGAAGATGAGTGGGAGCAAGTCCACGAGAAGGGCAGGGAAAGGAGCATCGCTGCGGGTCAAACATCAGCGCTGATGTTCCAGAGGGCTGGGATCAAGGTCATCTTGGCACTCCAGCGCCTAGCTCATAACCTGGCACAGTGCTCATCTCAAGAAATATTTGTTTACTAAACATCGGCCTCTAATTGGGTGCTTATGCCACCTAAATACATTATCTCTACCCCAAGAGGAATGTCCCCAAGGAGATTCTCTCAGTTATTTCCATTCTGCTTACAGCAAAGCAAATGACTCTTTGTGAAAAATCACCCAGCGTCCAGAAAGAGATAGGGCCATTCACTCAGGTACCCAGAAGTCAAAATACGAACCATTTGCTGCAGTAACAGCTGATCACAACAACCCAGTGAATCACGAACACTGCTTCGCAGACCAATGAAGCTCACATACTAGGTGTCCTTTGTTGTTTATAGCTGCAGAAGCTGCTGCGGTTGGGGTTAAGGCGAGGAAATGAGAAGAAACCTGCCCAGCCCTTCCTGTTGATGAAATTCCAGTGGAGCCTGGTTCTCACGTTTGGTGATTATTGAGCCAAGTCTGGGAACCCTGGCACTGAGCCAGCCTCAGCTCTGCTGGCAGGCCTGAGGGGTGTGGATGGGACAGCACAGAGGAGGGACAAGAGCCTGGCATGTAGTAGGTGTTCAATAGATATTGGCTTACAACATGGCTAGCGCACTTGAGAAAGAGTTAATAGAAGAGTTGTATTTGAAGTAATTCATACAAAGTGAACAGGGGTCCTTGCAAGGGTAGGAAGAAGGGTCACACATTGCAGATGGAGGAACAACGTGTGCACAGGGAGCGAGGTGTGGACTGCATAGCAGGTACAGGAAGCCTCGAGTGGTTCAGTGAGGCCCAAGGAGAGTGGAGGGGGGACACGAGGCTGCTCAGAGGTGTTGTGCAGGACAGTGCTGAGATGTCTGCACCTTATCTAGTGGGCAATAGATGAATGCTGAGCAGAGGACGGACGTGACCACAGTCGCAAGGTCATCTGTCCCTCTCCTCCTCAGCCACTGCCCCAATGCAGACCTCCCCCAGAGTCACAATCCTGCTTCCATTGGCTGATCTCCCTCTGTTCCCTCGCCCCTAGACCCTTTCCTGTCTCCATCCCATTCCTGTTGTCACCACGGGGGCCTTCAATATCCGTGGAGATGTATCTCCCAACACCTTTGGCCTCCCAGCTTTGGTGACCTTCACCTTCAGCAGCCTCTGCGGCCATCCCCAGCACGGACTGCCTCCACCTTGAGAAACTCAAAGCCTAGCTGTTCCCTTCCTCTGTCATCGACCAAGCAGCCAGAGAGACCCAATCACATCAAGCTTCTGCTTAAGGCTCTTCCATGATTATTGGGGCATTGCAAATAAAATCCGAACTCCTTCTTGTGGCTTTCTGGGCCCTATATGCCCTGGCCCCTGCCCACCTCTGCAGCCTCACCCTGGGCCACCCTCCCCACGCCCTCCACTCTGCCTCCATCCCTCATCCTTTTACGGCTACAGTCAAATCTCCACCCCCTGACACTGAACTTCTCAGGTAAGTTCTCATTACTTGCTGTCTCCACCTTTCCACGTCCCACTCACTCCTCAAGCCACTAAATGTGGCTTCAGCTCCCACCACCCACTGACGCCTCTCTCCAGAGTTATATTTACAAATTACCAAACTCAATGAGTCCAGGTGGCCACCTTGTCCTGAAACTCATGCCCCCAACACGGTTTCCATGATGTTACCTTTTCTTTCTTTTTTGCTACTTTGTTCTTTCTTTGTCTTTGTGAATCCCCTTCTTCTCTCTGCTGTTTAAATATGTCTTCTGCAGAGCTCATCTCCACCCCCTTACCTTCGACTCTTCACTCCTCTTTGAGCAGCCGAATCCCCGTCCATGGCTGCCGGGTCCCCTCATCAGGTAACACCACCCACACGCACCTCCACTCCATACATTCCAAATCGATTTCACCACCTCTCACCCCCACGGCTGCCACGGCCTATTCCACACCATGCAAGGCAAGCACCCACCCACGTCCTTCCGTATGCTCGGGCTGGAAAACTAGGAGTCATTCTAGGCTCCTCTTCTCCCTCATCTTCCACCAAAGATCAATCACCACATGCGAACGAGGCTAGATGTCTAGACATTCACCTCAATGTCTCAGATCTGACTGCTTCTCCCCATCCTCATCCAGCCCTTCCTCAGCTCTTCCAGACTCCTGGACCACCTGGTTACTGGGCTCCTTGATTTTGATTTTTATCTCTTGTCCTCCCTGGACTCTGAAGGACCACGTCTTTTAATGTCCTCTGAACATGCCAGAGTGTCTGGTGCACGGTAGGTGCTTGTAGTAGGTGTTCGTGACCATATGAATGAAAGAATGGACAAATGGGACAAGGCACTTGGCATTGCCCAGTTCGAAATAGTACGTTCACGACACTGAAGGTCACAGATCACTTGCACATACATCGTCTCAGTTGTCACAAAAACCCCGTGAGGCACTTGTTATTATGTCTAACCTCCCTGGTTAAATAAATTGACCAAGGACATAGAATTATTAAGTGGGAAAGCCTGAATTTGAACCTATAGGGTCAAACCTTAAACTTTCCACCAAATCACAGAGCCTTTCTCAGCAGTGCATTATTTTTAGGTCTTACTAAAAAGCTGGTGTTAGCCAAATTGATCATCTACTCTATTGAGCAGTATTGTCTCTAAATGACACTTTTTTTCCCCCTTATAAAATGAAATGTATTTATTTCCTCGTGTGCCACCTCAGGTGGGGATTTCTGTCCTGATGTGTACACCCCAAAATTGTCCCCAAAGGCAGGAAGATTTATATGCTTCTCTGTAGCTTGAGACACTTCCTTGGTGATTCGGGCAGCTACTCATCTCGTAGAAAGGCTAAAATAGATAAAATATCACCTGAATGGAGTTTGCATTCCTGTGCTGTCTTCCCCTAAACCTGCTCCTCCTCCCGCATCCCCTTTCTCAGTGAAGAGCCACCCATTTCTCAGGCCAGAAACCCAGTCATCGTGTCTGAGTCTTCCCTCCTCCACCTCTGCACCTCCAACCCACAGCCAAGCCAGGTCTCCTCCCCTCCTCGGCATCCCACAGTCTGTTCTCATCTCTCCATCCCAACAGCCTCTGCCCTCACTCAGGCCTCCACTTGCCCTTACCTGCACCAGGAATCAGCCCCCTGACACCTGTCTCCACTTCCATGTTGCATGCACCAAGCCATCATGCACACTCTAGTCCAGGTCACACACAGGCAAAGCGGCTCATGTCAGGGTTTCTGCCTTTAAGTTTCCAATTTCTTCTCATTAGTCTCAAGATAAAGCCCCAAATCTTCATCACGGCAAGGGGACCCATCATGATCCAGCCCCCACCTAGCTCTCAGCCTTCTCTCTCCCCACTGTCTACACTCAGCTCAGCTTGTGGGGTCTCTCCCCCTGCACTTTGCACTTTCTGACCCCCTGCATAGATTTCCAGCCCCTCCCTCATTTCATTGACAAACTCTGACCCGTCCTTCAAATCTTAATTTAGCTGTCAGCTGCCCCCAGCCTCTCTGGTTTCCACAGTCTGGGTTAGAGGCCTGGTTGGTTTTCCCAGGGAAGCCGTCGCACCTACCTACGCTGTGTTGTGAGCATCTGTGGGCTCATCTGCCCTTCCCCTGCACGCCCCTTACGCAGCGAGCTCTGGGAGGGCCCAGGTGTGTTATTCACCTCTCTGTCTCTAGCTCCTCGACCAGCGGATTCATGAGTGTGTTGAATAAATGAATCCCTGTCCTCACCTCTCCCAACTCCCCAGCCCCCCATAGTGGGGGAGGCACAAGTGAAGAGCCATCCTACATCTGTGTTATAAAACCATGATGGAGCTGTGTACAAGGCGCCTTGAGAGCAAGGGGAAGCTCCCGATGTCTCCATTGCCATCACAGCAGAAACATGCCTAGGATGTTGACTTCTCAAAAAACCGCAGATGGAAAGGGCACCCAAACTTCCAACCCTGAAGGTCCCCTTAATGGTAATTCATAATTCCAGACCAGTGGCCCCCATTCTCTTATCACATGAGGACCCCTTCAAATATCAAATAGTTTAGAGGCCCCCACACAATGGTAGTTGATGCAGAAAGTGCTAAACTCCCCCAACTTCAGTAAGGATTTCAACTCATCACAATACCATCTACAGAAATTCACAAACTAGCAGTACATGAAAGGGAAAGGTGATTTAATATGCTCAGACTGCACCTGGGATGGGTATAGATTTATGGACCCCCTGTAAAATCTCCACACACACCCCTTCCCCAGGAGCCAGTGGTTTAGACCGACTGATGCTGAAAGCATCGGACCCCTTAATGCCCCTCAGCTGCCCTTTCCCCCGGGCCTGGACCGACTCGTGGAAGGCATGGTTAAAAATAAATAACTGGTAACGCTTTCATAGCTAGCATTCTATTCAGGCATTAAGAGATTAGTTCAAAATGATTCAAGCCTGAGCAAGAGTGAGACCTCGTCTCTACAAAAAATGGAAAAATTAGTCAGGTGTCATGGTGTGCACCTGTAGTCCCAGCTACTCAGGAGACTGAGGCAGGAGGATCGCTTGGGCCCAGGAGTTTGAGGTTGCTGTGAGCTGTGATGATGCCGCTGCACTCTAGCCCAGACAACAGAGCGAGACCCTATCCAAAAAAACAAAATTTTAAATCTTTAAGAAAAGATTAGTTCATGATACAAATTTGTATTTTAACACAGAAGGAGTGTATTTAGTACCATCCTTTAGGCAACTCATCACGGACTCACTCTCCCGTAAAGCCTGCTTGGCCGCCACACGATGAGATGAGAAGACGACCGTTCCCAGGTAGCGGGGACCACGTTGTCCAGCCCCCTTCGCCGCCTGGCAGGCTGCCGGTGCCGGGTCCCGCTGAGGGCCACTCTGGCCAGTTCCCGAGCACCTTTCACTCCCACAGCCTCGGGCCCTGTTTTCAGCTGCCACGTCCAACCAGCACACAGCAAGCAACCCCAACGCTACTCCGCTCATACCTTATTGTGACATCTCTTTCATTCTTTCTCTTAATTACTTAAGTTATACGTACTTATTTAAAAAATTCGAATAAAACCAAAGTGTCTAAAATAAAAAATAAAAGTTTCCTCCATCACTCCTCAGTCCCATTTCCCAAAGATAACCAAAGATAATAGAATAACAGTGTTTTGTTTTGTTCTGTTTATTAGAAACAGCAAAAAATTAAACCATACCATACACATTGTTCTATAACTCGACTTCCCTTTCCTTTTTTTCTTTTACTGTTTTTTCACGTTTTATTATGGAAATCTTCAAACCAATACTTAAACACGGAGAACAGTATAACGAATCCCGTGTACCCAGCACCCAGCTTCAACAAATAGCATTAATTTTTCAATTTTGTTTTACTTACCTCCTCCCCTGCAGCCTCCAATTTTTCTTTTCTGAAATATCCCAGCAAATCCCAGCCCTCATATTATTGCACCACAGTATTTAACCATGTATTTCTATCAGGTAAAAATCTTTTGAAAACATGAAGCTTTTTAGCATTATCATATCTAAAAGTAACACTCTCTTATAATATTCTGTTTTCTATTTTCCCTGATTGTTCTTAAAATGCGTTTTTTTTCTTACCTTTGGTTTGTTTGAATTAATATCCAAATGAAGTCCATAACTGGTTGATATGTCTGTCTCTTAAGTCTCTTTTAATCTATAATATTAATAGGAATAGTTCCATCTCCCTTCCTACTTTTAGGATATTTATTATTAAGGAAACCATGTTTTTGTCCTGTAGAATTTCCTGCAATGTGGATTTGGCTGATTATATACTCAGAATATCATTCGACATGTTCTCTACCCTGCCTGTTTCCTGTAACCTCCTCAATAGAACTAGACTCCTGATTAAATTCATATTCAGTTATTTTGGGTGCCATCTTTTATAGGTAGCACTGAGTACTTCCTATTTTATCATTCCAGGAGGCAAGCATGACTAGATGATCCCTGGATTTCAATCTTGTCAGCTGATACACCCACTGTAAGGTTTCCTTGGCATCTACGCATTTTGGCATCCATCAGTAATCGTTAGATCCATTAATTCATTAGGGGTTGCATAAAGATGATTTTCTTATTCAATCACTCCTTTTGCATTTGCTAGCTAAAATTCTTTTGTGAAGAACTTCCCCCATCAACTGTTTGATGACTTAAAAATACAGTGTGAACAGGAAAGACAGAATAAATGTTCTCTTTATTACTGATTTCTAGAAAAACAACTTGGTATCCTAGCAACCTCCAAAGTCAATTAATGAGTTAATTGCTTTTTTTGTAGTATCACTGTGAATCTCTAAATTTTTACATTTTTGACAAATCCATTGCAGTTTTTATTCTCACTGAAACTCAAATTTTCCCATCGTTAGCCATTGAGACCCCTTAGGTTGGTCCTGAGTTCTTTAGACATAACCACAAAATTTTTAACAGTTTATTTGCTTTTTAGTACATAAGCTATAGTAAATCCATTTTACCCGTTTCCTGCCCTGGATTTGAAATCAGCCATTACTTTAAGAAGCCCTTGCCCTTTTAATGGAAAATGATATTTAGATGCCACAATATAGGTGCTGGAGTGCTCATTACTACTAGGCAGTCACTGATTCGGGAACTTTTCAGTGAACAAAGCTAAGAAATGTATAATTTTTAGAGCTATAAAAATAAATAATGAGTTTATACTATTTCCACTTACTTGCTTTTTTAAACAATATATCATTGATGTTCTTCCATGCCAGCAATGCAAATCACATCTTTTTTTCTTTTTTTGAGACAGTCTCACTCTGTTGCCTCAGCTAAAGTGCCGTGGCATCAGCCTAGCTCACAGCAACCTCAAACTCCTGGGCTCAAGCAATCCTTCTGCCTCAGCCTTCCGAGTAGCTATGACTACAGGCATGTGCCACCATGCCCGGCTAATTTTTTCTATTTTTAGTTGTTTGGCTAATTTCTTTCTATTTATAGTAGAGACAGGGTCTCGCTCTTGCTCAGGCTGGTCTCGAACTCCTGAGCTCAAATGATCCGCCCTCTTCAGCCTCCAAGAGTGCTAGGATTACAGGCGTGAGCCACTGCATCCAGCCAGATCACATTATTTTAATAGTTATGAAATATAAAATAATATGATTATAGCATAGTTTATATAACCAGTTTCCTATTTAGATGATTTCTAATTTTTCACTGTTACAAACATTGCTGCAGTGAAGAACATGAACATACATCCTTGCTCACTTGTGCAAATATTCTGTAGATTCCTAAAATTAGAATTTTTGTCTTAAAAGTATAAATCCAATGAATTGAATTCATTTAAAATCCCAATACCAGTGTCCTAGAGAGTATTTTTAATGATATAATGCTACCTGTTTTATTCACCCATGCTTTTGCAAGCCTAAACCTTAGGCCTGGTGCACAGTAGTCAAACAGTATTTATATATTGACTTGAGTTGGGAAAGCCAAGGCCCATACAAGTAGATGTAGAAAAGTAAATTTTAGGCTGGCCCCTCTGTAACGATGCAAAGGAACCTTTGGGAAAGTTCTACGCCTCTGGTACAAGGAGGATAAGAGACACATGAAGCAGGACTAAGCCTAACCCACAGATGGTAGCCAAGTTCTGCTGAACCTAGCCTGGATCAGCTAACCCCCAGCTAACCCTCACACAGATGCGTGGGTGAGAATAAATAATTATTATTTTAAGACACACTGAATTTTGGGGTAATTTGTTATATCATATTATTTATCATCTTATTCTTAGATAGAATGACTCAGCATCATAGAGATATCAGTTCTGCTCATGATATTGTATACCTTTAATATAATACCAATAGAATAAGCTGAGAAAGGTTATTATTAGCTAAATAAGGTTTTCTAGAACTGAAATTATAAATGATACCAAAATGAAAAGGGAAAGACCAGAGAAGTGAGAGCAGCGTGTTAAATTTCCTATCTTGCTTAGAAGCAAATACAGATTTTTCTGCTTAGGGCTAAAGCAGAGTTGTAAACTGAGTCCCTTAATAGTGAAGACAAACCCCAACTCTCACACACATGACCTCTCAGTAAAGGCTGGGAAATTTATTGGTTCCAGGCATTTAGGAAAATCTGTGTCCAATCATTAATGACTAACTGAGCACACTTTACTACAGCACTCATTCAAGAAAGTCACTAAACAAATAAACAGAAATGACAGAAAGAAAAAAGAACAAGGACAAATAGCAACCAAAACAAACCCTAAGGAAGAGAAGAATATTATTTCCAGAGTTGCCATCTTACATTATTTTAAATGTCCAGTTTTCAACAAAAAATTATGAGACATGCAACAAATAAGAAAGTATGGCTTATACACAGGAAAAAAAAATGCAACAAAGAGAAACTATCCATGAAGAAGCTCAGATGTAGAACTTATTAGACAAAGACTAAATCAGCTATTTTAGGTATGTCCAAGGAACAAAGTAAACCATCCCTAAGAAACTAAAGGAAAGAATGAAAGTGATGTTGCAACAAATAGAGAATATAGAGACTCTTTTTAGATTGAAAGACATAAATAGGTTAAAAAGTGAAAAGATGGAAAAAGATATTTCATGCAAATAGTAATCAAAAGAGAGCTGGGGTAGCTATACTAACATTGAACAAAATATACTTTAGTTAAAAAACTGCTACAAGAAACAAAGAAAATTATACATTGATAAAGAGGTCAATTTACCAAAAAGTTAGCAATTATAAACATATATGCACCAAGTATCAGAGCCCCAAAATATATGAAGCAAACATTGACAAAATTGAAGGAAGAAATAGTTCTATAATAATAGTTGAAGACTTCAATATACCACTTTCAATAATGGATAGAACAATCAGATAGAAAAGAAATAAGGAAATAGGGGACTTGAACAATGCCATAAACCAACTACACCTAACAGACATATGTGAAACACTACACCCAACAATAATCCAATACACATTTTTCTGAAGTACATCTAGAACATTCTCCAGGATAGATCATATATTAGGCCACGAAACAAGTCTTAATAAATTTAAAAAGATTGAAATCATACAAACTATTTTTTCTGATCACAATGGAAGGAGCTAAAAATCAATAATAGAAGAAAAGCTGGAAAATTCACACATATGTGAAAATTAAACAAAACACCCTTAAACAGCCAATTAATCAAAGAAGAAATCATAAAACAAATTATAAAATCTTGAGACAGATGAAAAAAATACCAAAATTAATGGGATGCAGTGAAAGTAGTGCTAAAAGGGAAATTTGTAGCTCTAAACGCATACATTAAATAAGAAAAAGGTCTCAAATAAGGAATCTAACTTTACACCATAAGGATTTTTTTAAAAGCAAATTAAACTCATAGCTATCATAAGGAAAGACATTATAAAGGTTAGAGATAAATAAAATAGAAAATAGGCCGGGCGTGGTGGCTCACGCCTGTAATCCTAGCACTCTGGGAGGCCAAGGCGGGTGGATCGTTTGAGCTCAGGAGTTCGAATCCAGCCTGAGCAAGAGCGAGACCCCGTCTCTACTAAAAATAGAAAGAAATTAATTGGACAACTAAAAATACATAGAAAAAATTAGCCGGGCATGGTGGTGCATGCCTGTAGTCTCAGCTACTCGGGAGGCTGAGGCAGGAGGATCGCTTGAGCCCAGAAGTTTGAGGTTGCTGTGAGCTAGGCTGACGCCATGGCACTCTAGCCGGGGCAACACAGTGAGACTCTGTCTCAAAAAAATAAATAAATAAATAAAATAAAATAGAGAATAGAAAAACAAAAGAGAAAATCAATAAAACCAAAAGTGATTCTTCAAAAAGATCAACAAAATTGACAAATCTATAGCTAGATTGATCAAGAAAAAAAAGAGAGAGGACTCAAATTATTAAAATCAGAAATAAAAGTGGGAACATAAATAGTGATTTTACAGAAATAAAAAGGATTATAAGAGAATACTATCAACAACTGAACACCAACATATTGGATAACCTAGATGAAACACACAAATTCCTAGAAATGTACAATCTCCCCAAATTAAATGAAGAAATAGAAAATGTAATAGACCTTATGTAACTAGTAAGAAAGTTGAATCAATAATCAAAAAGCTGACAGGTGCAGTGGCTCACACTTGAAATCCTAGCACTCTGGGAGGCCGAGGCTGGACAATTGCTTGAGCTCAGGGGTTCAAGATCAGCCTGAGCAAGACCAAGACCCTATCTCTACCAAAAATAGAAAAATTAGCTGGGTGCTAATTTTAGTCATGGTACATGCCTGTAGTCCCACCTACCTGGGAGGCTGTGGCAGAAGGATCTCTGGAGCCCAGGAGTTTGAGGTTGCAGTGAGCTATGATGACGCCAATGCACTCTACCCAGGGTGACAGAGCAAGATTCTGTCTCAAAAAAAAAAAATCAAAAACTTCCCAATAAGAAAAATCTTGAATCAGATAGCTTCACTGGTGAATTTCACCAAATGTTTAAAGAAGAATTATTCTTCTCAAACTCCTCCAATAAATTGAAGAAGAAGGAACATTTTCTAACTTGTTATATACCAGCATTATCCTGGTACCAAGACAAAATGAAGACACTAAAAGAACAGAAAACCTACAGACCAATATCCCTTATGAATATTGATACAAAAATCCTCAACAAAATACTAACAAATCGAATGTAGCGGTATATTAAAAAGATCACATGCCATGACCAAGTGGGATTTATTCCTGGATTGCAAGGATGATTCAACATATGAAAATCAATCAATGAATTTTCAATATACCACATTAACAGAATGAAGGGAAAAAAAACACATGATCATTTTAATTGATGCAGAAAAAGCATTTGAAAAAATTCAACACCCTTTCTTGATTGAAAAAAAAAACCACTCAATAACTATAATTTGAAACTTCCTCAAAATGATTAAGACTTATATGAAAAACACACAGCTAACATTACACTCAATGGTGAAAGACTGAAAGCTTTTCCCCAAAGATCAGGAACAAGACAAAGACGTCCACTTTCACCACTTCTATTCAACATAGTATTAAAGGTTTTAGGCACAGAAATTAGGCAAGAAAATGAAATAAAAGGATTCCAAATTGAAAAGGAGGAAGTAAAATTATTTCTGTTTGCAAATGACATGATATAGAAAACCCTAAAGATTCCATACCAAATAAAAAAACTATTAGAGCTAATAAATTCAATAAAGTTGCAGGTTTCAAAATCAACACACACAAAAATTAGTTGCATTTCTATACACCAACAATGAATGATCCAAAGAGGAAATTAAGAAAACAATTTCATTTACTATAGCATCGAAAAGGATGAAATAAAATACTTAGGAACAAATTTAACAAGGACACAAATGACTTGGACACTGAAAACTACAAAATATTGCTCAAAGAAATTAAAGAAAACATAAATAAATGGAAAGACATCCCATGTTCATGGATTAGAAGATTTAGTATTGTTAAGATGAAAATATTGCCCAAAGGTATCTACAGATTCATTGCAATCCCTATCAAATCCCATTGCCATTTTTTGCAGAAATAGAAAACTCCATCCTAAAAGTCATATGTTACTTCAAAAAATAGTCAAAATACTTTTTAAAGAGAAGAATAAAATATGGAGAACTCATACTTCCTGATTTCAACATTCACTGCAAAGCTACAGTAATCAAACCAGTATGGTACTGGCCTAAGAACAGACATTCAGAGCAACAGAATAGAATAGAGAACTCAGAAGTAAACCTTTGCATGTATGGTCAATTGATTTTTGATTAAGTGTGCCAACACCATTCAATGGGGAAAGGACAATTCAAATTTTAAAATTTTTTGTGCATCAAAGATACTATCAACAATGGCAACCAATGGAATGGGGGAAATATTTGCAAATCATGTATCTGATAAGGAATTAATATCCAGAATACATAAAGAACTCCTACAACTCAACAACAACCCCTTTCCCCAAAATCCAATTCTAAATGGTCAATGGACTTGAACAGACATTTCTCTATGAAGATAATAGAGGTTACCAGGGGCTGGTGGGGTCGGGGGAGAAGAAAGGGACATTATTGTTTAACGGATACAGAGTTTCTGTTTGGGATGATGGAAAAGTTCTGGAAATGGACAGCAGGGATGGTTATACACCATTGTGAATATACTTAATGCCAATTAACTGTACACTTAAAAATTGTTAGAATCAGGCCGGGCGCGGTGGCTCACGCCTGTAACCCTAGCTCTCTGGGAGGCCGAGGCGGGCGGATTGTTTGAGCTCAGGAGTTCAAAACCAGCCTGAGCAAGAGCGAGACCCCGTCTCTACTGAAAATAGAAAGAAATTAATTGGACAACTAAAAATACATAGAAAAAATTAGCCGGGCATGGTGGCACATGCCTGTAGTCCCAGCTACTCAGGAGGCTGAGGCAGAAGGAACACTTGAGCCCAGGAGTTCGAGGTTGCTGTGAGCTAGGATGATGCCACGGCACTCTAACCCGGGCAACACAGTGAGACTCTGTCTCAAAAAAAAAAAAAAAATTGTTAGAATGATAAATTTCATGTTATCTATATTTTTCCACAATATAAAAGTCAAAGAAAACAAAACAATGTATTTCCTATATGTTTCCATTAAAAAGTCCTAAAAGCAATCACTGACCCAGTGGCAATGAGCACCCCTAGCATCCAGACTGTGGTTTCTAAATATCATTTCCCACTAAAAGGAATATGGCTTCCTTGAATTGATGGCTGATTTCAGAACTGGGACAGAAAATGTACAGCATGAGCCTAGAATGTTTTGACAAACCAAAGTGCAAAGGAAGCTATCGAAGATTATGAAAAATATGTGAAAAGGATTCAGGAGCTGACCTGAAGAGGATCCTATCAGCTAGAGATGGGAGCATCAGAGAGATTAATAACTACAATGGTTTGAAACACATTACAATTTGAAATTTAAAACTTCCTAATGATCCTCAAAAAGATGAACAAAGAAGAAAAAACTATTAGTCACCTTTGGAGAATGCCAGGGAGCAACGTCATTATTTGGAACACTGGTGAACAAAAATAAAAGGTAAGAATGCTGCTTTTATCCTATATTTCAGGATAATCTGTCCTTTAGGTTAACACTCGATGAAAGAAAGATTCTTTCTATAGAAGTATTCCACTTAATGAGAAGGAAGGAGGGAGGGAGACAGGGCAGGAGGAAAGGAGGGATGAAGGAACAAAGGACCAGAGAGAGACAGAGACAAAGTATGAGGCTATTCGAAGAAAATATAGAAGCACGTTTTTGTGACTTCATTTCTTAAACAACAGCCCTCGAGCTCAAATCATAGAGGAGGTGGATGCTAAATTGGATTACATTAAAATTAAAGACATTTTTCAACAACAGATACCATAGACACAGTTAAAGGTGAAGGACAAATAGAAGGTATTTACACTTGCTCTAAGATTAACAAGAATGCATAAGGAACATCTGTGAATCTGCCAGAAAGGTGAAACCCAAAGGAAAAGTGGACACTACAATAACAAGATAGGCAATTAACAAAAGAGTGACCTAAAGGAGAATAAGCATGTGAAGCTCAGCTTTATTAAAATTTAAAGAAATGCAAATTAAAGCAGATTAGTAAACAGTAATAAGTTGGATAATATCAAGTGCTGGTGAGTCTGTGGGGAAAATGGAATCGCCACTCCTAATAAGAGCCTAACCTGGTATTGCCATTTGGGAGAGGAATTTCAGCAGTTCAGCACTCACAATTCTGGGTTTTAAACCTCGGACAAATTCTCACTTATGTCCACCAATTTCTATCTGTGTTCACTGCAACCCTGTTTGAGATAACAAGGAATTGGTGACAACCTAGATGTCCCTCACTAAGGAAAGACATAAAGTGATGGAATACCATGCAGGTCAAAAAATAATTAACTAAACTTGCATATCACAATGGGAAATACTTGCACAAACATAATGTTGTGTGAAAAGTGAAAGAAATATAATAAGATTTATAGCCCAATAAGGTCATGTATATTAAACACCAGCACACAGTTTCAGTCTATTTTTCATGCATACATATACACACACAAGGATATAGTTTGTGCAGCACATTGCTCAACTTCAGTGTTACCATTGACACAGCTTTCTATGTGAATGGTGCCCTCTGGGGCACGATGCCAGAATACGACATAAATGGTGCCCCCTGGTGGTGTGCAACATGGCAGCCTTGAATATGTAAGATGGTTCGGAAGGTTGTAGATTAATACGTTGGAAGAGGTACCTATGGTCAAAGCAGGAGGGAGATGGGAGTCGGACTGGGGGAAGAAGGGGAACACAAAGTAAAATAAAATAAGAAAAAAGAGGGCCCTTGCACCAGTAGAGGATGGTAGTGTAACCTGGATGAAGAAGTAGGATCAACTCATTTCTGAGGTCTTAAGTGGGGGGAGGGTGGACCTGAGGGAGGAATCTTAACCTAGATAAGCAATAACCTTATAATCCTGGAAAGAAATGTGAATTTTATCCTGAAAGCTATGGGAAATCCTAGAAGTGTCTGAAATAGCAAAGATTTGCAATGGGAATGGATGAGATGCAGAGTTGGAGACAGCAGTCCTTCAAATCAACCCGTTCTAGGTATCAACATGCATAGTGGGGTCAACGTGGCCAAAAATGCCCCGAGCCAGGTGTGCATGCCTAACTCCACGGGCACAGAGGTCCTTGGAAGGCCCGGCACTCTCCCTGTCAACTCCTCCCAGATCCTCATGCACCCAGAGCTCAACCAGAAACAAGTGCTAGGGACAGCTCAGAACAGCCATGCTTGGTATGACCTTCCAGGCGTGAAAGTGAATAGCACAGAGCTGTCTGCCCTGAAGGCTGGGGATTCCAGGTTGTTGACTGACTATACAACTGTGCTCTGCAGAGCAGCTACAGCCCTTGGGACACTCCGTCAAAAACTCCATGCTGATAAATGGAGTATTAATTTTTTGTGAGAAATTTTTTCTTCGTTGGCAAAGGCCTCACTTCTCACAGACAGCTGCCCAAATATTTACATAGGAATTTCTCCTCCTTTGTCTTTTGCTAAATCCTCACCTAGTAGATAATTACTAGCTCTGTGATTTTGAGAAAATCACTCCACCTCCTTGGTGGAAATACTTGGACAAGACTTTGATGATCTCTGAAGCCTGACCAATGCCAACACTCTTGGGCCATGAGGAATGTTTTTTCTGGGTGTGCCGAACACTTCGTGTGCATAATGTGTCTGGTGTGTGGAGCGCCAATGGCATGGGTTTGGGGGTCAGGCTTGGGTTGGAATCCTGCACCTGCTACTTAGCAGCCGAGTGGACCTAGTTTCTTTATCTGTAAAAATCGGTGGTTAAAATGTTTTTTATCTCACAGGATTAATGCAGAGTAAATGCACATGAAAATACCCAGCACAAGGACCCAGCATTTGGAAAGCACTCAACAAAAGTTGGTTCCTCCTCATCCTCCTTCCTTTCTGTTTAGGAAAGCATATTTCACAAACGTTTTCAGACTGGAAATTTCACAGGTTGTCTTGATCAAATCTTCCCCTTTCAAAAATTTAAGAACGAGCTCAAGTGCAGTTCCACATGTAGAATGTAATTCCTAGAAAAATCTGAACCGCTAATTAGAGGCTGTTAACAAACAACTGGGTTTATGTGTATACTTTGATTTGATTTTTAATAGAGGTGGGTAGGGAGAAGCACAAAATCAAATATAGAAGGCACCACCTTCTAAGAGTAACCTCTTCTGCTAGACTTTAAGATGAAAAAGACAGTGTTCTCTTTTTATAAATCTGATTCTATTTTGTTATCCTACTCATGTGGAGTTTTTGCCCTTCTTAATCTCAGATTACTGGCCAATTCTGATATGAAACAAAACTGCTATTACCTTAAGCAGGTACTCAAGGAAGGGGGAAAAGTGGGAAGGAGAGAAAACAGCACACCCCGTGAACACCTCTGATCTGCTGACCTGCCCTTGTTGTTGCAAGGATATTTCATCAGTGATTGTTAGTCCTGGCTTCCTGAGGCCACAAAGAATTAATCAACTAATTTTGATAAAAAATATTTTCCTAACAAAATAGAGTATCTAATGAATGCTAAGCTGTGATGAAACAGGCACTCGCAAACATAGCTGATTGTAATTAGAACAAATCTTTTGAAAAGCAATTTGGCAATAAGTATCAAGTCTCTAAATGTTTGTACTCTTTGACCTGAGAGTTCTTTCTTGGAACCTATCTTACTGGGGGCAGGGTGGGAGCCCAATTAGGGAAACAGATACATGCACAAAGAAGCTTATCATGGTGTTATAACATTGAAAATAATTGTGGGAAACAACCTGATAGCATGAGCGGTTATATAAACTATGGTGTATCCACCAGACAGATGGATCTGTTTACAAGGAGGCTGTCAAAACCTGAGTATAAAAGCATCTATACAATCGCATCAAAATTATATTTTTAAAAAGCAGACGGAAAAGATGAAATCTGCACAATCCAAAATGTCTGGAAGGAAATATACCAAATTGTGGTAGTAATAGGCTTTTGGTAATAGAGATTTAGAGTGACTTTTCTTATTTTTATGTATGTTATTTTCAGACTCACTCTAAGGACTATAGTATATAACTTTTCTAATCAGTAAAAAGTAATAATGAACATTTTATAAAGGAGTAAACAAATATAGAGATGCCATATGGAATCTTTTGGTTTGAGAGATGGCTGAGAATGGGATAATTCAGATCAACGATACAACAGATTGTCTCAATTCCACAAAAAGGATGGGAGCTGGCTGGTAGGTGCCTACATTTCATTCTTTTAGACCCGGAGAACAGAAGAAACCCTGAGGCTGGTGCAATCACCGCTATGCATTCATTCTCACTCTTAGCACCGTGATGACTATAAATGTGAATGAAAATTTAAAATATTTAGCATTTATTAAGTACTTTCTATGCACAGGCACTGTTTTGGTGCTTTTCATACCTATATTTCACCTTTCTCAGGCTTGCAAAAGCTCTTGGTAAAAGGAACTATTGTCTCCCCTCTCCCCGCCCCGTTGCCTTTTCTCCTACCCACACAGAGAATGCCTTTTAAGAATATAATTGATTTGGACGAAAGAAAACCTGGGCAGACTACGTTGCCATTTGTTATAAATAAAGCCTCCCCAGTTTCCTAAAGAGTTGACTAGAGAAGCATCTTCAAGTGGTCAGGACAGGGAAGGTTCGAGAAACAGGGCACCAGAAAATCCCACAGGCCTTCTCCCTGTGACGTGACTTATTTGCTTTACAGTTTTCACGCCTGTTTCCTGACATCGGCAGCCCATGAAAGTTCAAAATAATAATAGTGAAAAGGAAAACAGCCCCTTTCTGCCAGGCAGTCCTGTTCTGCCAACTTCTATGTTCTTTTTGAGTTAATAAACGTCCAAGAACCACCTCCCCTACCACCCTGGGGGCAAAAAAAAAAAAAAAATACAATAATTTTAAAACCACCAGGTCAGCCCATTGCCAGCATAAACCATTCAGACAAGCAGCATTTGTCATACTCTAATGAGGACTGTACCTCTGCCTCAAAATGCAAGCTATCATTAGGCTTTGTGTTTATGGGATCGAACGATTGTCTGGGGACAGTGGGTTTCTTTTGGTCCCTTCCTCATTTTAATCACATTCAAGACCAAATTCTTAGACATTTTCTGAATCAGATGGAACTAAAAAACCATTATTATGCCAGCTAATGTCTTTTGAAAACATCGATTAAGAAAACAGCTTTTTAATTCTCATTTTACGTGAAGATCTGCAAACATGCACACGTGTTGTAATGCCAGAACAGTGGTGGTGGTGGTGGTAGGGCTGTCTCTAAAAAGGAGACAGCACAAACAGTGGTGTGAGGAGGTCAGAGGGGCAGGCTCCCACTGGGAACAAGCAGAGAATCTCTGCATGGGAAGAAACTTTCGTATAAAGCGAGATCTCTTGTTATCTTCACATGTAGTGTGGAAACTGGAGCCAGCCCCTCAACAGGAGGTTGACAGCAGGCTTCTGCACCAAGCTGGTACCGCACACATGCCCCATTGTTAATTCCTCCTCGGGACAGATTAGATCCCACATTCCTCAGAAGGACTGAGCTCCAGAGGGAAATCGGCCAGCAGGCTCCTTCCACGGGGCTAACAACTAGCTACAACTGATAAGTTTTAATTGAAATAACTGGAACAGTTACATTGAGTCCCCATCAGCGCTGTCACCAGGTACTGAGAAGGTTTTGCACTTGAATGGCCCGGCGTGTGCATGGGTGTGCGCCAGACAATAGTAATTCAAGGCAAGTCGTTAGCTCACTTTTATCCATGGCTACGTGCAGTTGTTAATCAAATTGTTCACCCACGATGTACTATGAGATTGTTTTATTTTTTCTTTTCAGACCTTATCTAGGAAACCCTTTTATTTACACTATCTCAATTTAAGTTTGAACAAGTAACTAATTAATCTCTGACCAAAGATACTGAAGTTAGACTTGAGTCTGGGTAAAATCTGTTAAGGTCATGGCTGCTTTTAATCATATAGCTCAATTCAAAAGCTGAGTATTAACAAACATCTTTGCTTTCAAGCCTTTAACTAAATTGCACCTTAAGCAGCAAATTTGGTTGTACATAACATGAATTCTGCAACTTCCTGTTACATTTTCTGACATAGTGATTGAGTCAATGAAGTGGCAATATGAATTAAAGGACAACACACCTGCCTTTGCAGGAACAGGTCCCAAGGGCCCAGATTAAATTTTAACCAGGACTATGTTTGCCAGGATTCTATATCTCAAAAGCGTTATGTTTGGCTTTTGTAATAATAAAAGGCTATTTCGGGAAAAGAATTTCCTTTTAACATATACTGTATTTACCAGTAGGAAAAACAGACTTCGAAACAGTTTAGCCTTTTAAAGAAAATAGAAGACAAATGATTTAGCAGACAGGTAATTCCCGAATCTGCAGAAACGTAAACAGCCAAGAGTTTGGTGCCTATGGGTTTTATCAAAGATGTGAGACTGAGACCAATACCAGTGAATTCTCTTTGGCTAGTTTTAACACGTTTACAGTCACAATTAACATTTAAGGAATTTCCTTTTCATCCAAGTATTTCTTTTAAAAGCACTGTATGCCACAAACTAAAGTTCTAGCTGCCATCGGTCCTTCCCATACAGAAGAGTGGTGAAATCCACAATACTTTTTTTCTTTTTTTGAAAATGGGCTTGGACCACGTCGACTTCCCTGGGGTGTTGGTTTTCCAGTATAGGGGGTTCTCACCTTCTCCCTCCTCCCTTCCCTTAAAAGAGCTTGGCTTGGAGACCCGGCTTCCTCGTCCCTCACCCTCCTCCACACTCACGCCAGAGGAGCACCGCTGCTGGCGGGCGTCCCCAGCCCACCCTCGCCCGGTCTGAGCCCTGGTCTGAGCGGGGGCTGCCCAGCAGGAGCTCCGGGCTCATCCCAGCCTGGTTTCGAGTCCCTGAGCCGGCCGGGCCAGTGCCTTCTGCAAGAAAGGGAGAAGGGCCCATCCCCGTCTCCCTCCCTGCTCCTCCTACACAAGGGATTCGCACACAGGCACCGAGTCCGAGTCCTGGCTGTGCATAGAACTCAGCCCCGTATCCGAGTCCTCGTCGTTGCCAGGACAGCTCTTGGCCAGCCCGCGGGCCTGGTCCACCCACACCTCGGCGCAGGCTTGAGGCCCGAGTTCCCGCGAGGGTCCCCCGGAGCCGGGAGCCCCATCCGGCGCCACCGTCAGCTCCAAAGTGTGCAAAGTCTGGAGAAGGCCCTGCAGCTCGCGCTCCTTGCTGTCCCACTGCTGCTGGCTGTAATCCAGGTCCGACTTGACGGCCTCCAGGTCCGTGTTGAGCCGGAGCCCGATGTAAAGGCTGGTGCTGAGCTGCGTCCTGACCCGCTCCTGCTCCAGCAGCAGCTCGCCGTCGGGGCCGCCGTCGGGCTCCGGGGGCTCCTCCCCCGCCGCCAGCTCCTCCTGGCGCCGCCGCATCCACCTCTGGTTCAGCTCCTCCTGAATCTCGACTGAGAGGCGCTCCAGCAGCTCCTCCTGCTGAACCCGCTGCTCCTGCAGCCGAAGCAGGTCTTCGCAGCGCCGGGCCAGCTCCTCCAGCGCCGCCGCCTGGGCCTCCCCGTCTAGGGGTGCTGCCTCTGCCTCCTTCTCCGCCGCCACCTCCTCCGGCTCCTCTCCCGGGCTGGGCCCGTCGAGCTCTATGCCGGCCCCCACCAAGTAAGTCTCCTGCACGTAGTTGACCCCGTGCCGCCGCATGCGGTCCAGGTGCACCTTGGCCTCGTAGCGGTCGATCTCGCGGTCCAGCTCGCCGAGCCGCTGCACCTGCTGGCGGATGGTGTGGTCCTGGGAGAGCACCAGATGCACCAGAGTCTCCATGCGTTCCACGGACGCGCTCTCGTGGGTCCGCGGCGACGACGAGCAGGACGAAGCTGTGGACGACGAAGTGGACGAACAGGACGACGGCGGCTGCTGCTGGCGCCGCCTGTTGAGCTTGGCCAGCTTGCGGAAGGCCTTGCGCACCACCCGCCGCTGCTTCTCCTGGGTCATGGCCAGGCTGGGCCGCGCCGGGACCCCCCGGGCCGAGCAGGGGCGTTCGCGGCTGAGCACGACGCGTGCCTCGGCACTGCGGGGCCCCGCGTTAGGCAGCGACGCCTCGCTGCGCACCAGCACGAAGCGCACATTCTCTTGTTCGTCTCCCCAGGCGGCCCAGAGGCGCAAGATGCGCGTCTTGTTGGGCAGGATGCGCTCAAAGCCGCGCCACTTCTCCACGATGCAATAGCACTGAGGGGGCCCGCACAGCATGCCCTGCGGCAGCGCCTCGTCGTCGTCCTCGTCGTCCTCGTCCGGAGGTTCGGGCAGCTCCCCTGGGCCTGGCGGGTCGCCGGCCGCCCCCCGCCGCCGGCCCCGCCGCTGTCTCCGTCGCCGCCGGCAGCCGTCCTCCAAGAGCACTCGCACGACGTCCGAGCAAGTGGTGCGGCGGGAAAGGCCAGACACCAGCTTCTCCTCCTGGCAGATCCACACCGATATCTTCTTCTCCGAAGGATCCATGGCGCAACCGGGGCGCAGGTGGCAGGTCCGGCCGGGCTCTGCTGGGGAGGCAGGGGCAGCGCGGGCAATCCAGCAGCTCCGGTACGGGAGAGGAGCCCGTGATCCCTGCCGGCGGCGGCACTGGCCTTTCTCCCTGGCTGCGCACCGAAGGCAGGCGCCGGCGCTGGCTGGAGCGGCTGCGGCAGCGCTCGGCCCGGACGGCGGGCGCTCCCGGGGCAGCGCGCCCGGGATCGGGCTCCCGCCGCTCTCGCTCTGCCCAAGGTGCCCGGGGCCTCCAGATTTTGCTCCTCCCCACGTGGCTCCACCCCCTCCCGCCCCCAGCGCCCAGAGCTGCGGCTGAGAGTGCGGGAGGCGCAGCGCCCAGACCCGCCCCTAGCAGCCTCGGCGCGCCGGTGCGCCCAGTCCGCCCCTCGCGCGCCTTGCCGGCTTCCAGAGTCTCGGCCCCTTCCGCCAACTTGCTGCTCTGTCGCGCGCCGGCGCAAGGGAGGATTCGGGAACCCTTCTGCTGCAGGACCAGGAGCCCGCGCCCCGGCAGGGATCAGCTCTTCGTCTCCCTCTGCCTACTGGCTCCTCTCCTGTGTCTACCGCTAGCTGGACGCACCTTGCTTGACTTTCTCATTTTTCCCGGCGCCCCAGACGCGATTCCTAGTCCCTCAAGACAGCCCCGTCTGGGACGTGCACTTTGCACAGGCAGGGAAACCGAGGCCCCCAGCGGTCTCTAATGGAGACACCCTAATCGCATTGCGTGACCAGCTAGCAGCCCTAAGCGCTGCCTCTTGCTACGGGGAAAGCCTTCCAGTCTCCCTCGACAGGAAGCAATGTTTGCATATTTAACGAGAACAAGATGCGGCAGTATGCTCAGTGAGCAAGTGTAGGCATGGAATGTGCAGGCGTGAGGGGGACGTTCAGAGGCAGCTACCGGTCCCGTGGGTCCCCACGCCGCCACGGCTTCCCACAGCCTTCTTGGGAGAGGGATTCATTCTTGTGGGAGTTCGGGACCCAGACCCAAGTTACAAGCATCCCCACCCCCCACAGTAAGAAGAAACCGTGAAGGTTTCTGGCACTTTCTAGTATCCAGAGTGGTCCAGAAGAATTAAGAGCCAAGTTTCATAGCACAAGAAACCCAAGGCTACGATGCAAATGAACTTGTTTCATGCTTAGCTGCTGATGAGAATGGTCGCTTGGGTGCAAGGCTTGCCCTGAGCTTGTCCTTGTGAGGAAGGACTGATAATAAGCTCATGCCCTTGCTTCAAGACCTCGGATGGGCCGGGCGCTGTGGCTCATGCCTGTGATCCTAGCACTCTGGGAGGCCCAGGTGGGTGGATCGCTCAAGGTCAGGAGTTTGAGACCAGCCTGAGCAAGAGCGAGACCCCATTTCTACTAAAAATAGAAAGAAATTAGCTGGACAACTAAAAATATATATAGAAAAAATTAACCGGGCATGGTGGCACATGCCTGTAGTCCCAGCTACTTGGGAGGCTGAGGCAGGAGGATCGCTTGAGCCCAGGAATTTGAGGTTGCTGTGAGCTAGGCTGACGCCATGGCACCCCAACCCCGGGCGACAGAGCCAGATTCTGTTTCAAAAAAAAAAAAAAGACCTTGGATGGCTCCCCATTACTTCTTGGCTAAAGCATTTTTCTTCATTCAGTCAATATTTATTGAGTACCTACCGTGCTCCAGATCCTGTGCTAGAGATTTGATGATGAACAAATCACTAGTTCCGAGTTGCAAGGAGCTCACAATCTAGTGAAGAGCACAGCCCAGCGAACGTTTCCAACACAGTGTCTTCTGTGCTCTGATAGGGGAGGTGCTAGGGGAACCTGGAGTGGCATCCAACCCATCTGGGAGGGGCAAAGAAGGCTTCCCCGCAAGCCCCGGAAGGTGGTATCTTAGGCAAGGCCAAAGCACTCTTTGAGTCTGCCAAAGGGAAAATAGACGGAGAGGAGGAGCAGACAAGCATTCCAGGCAGAAGGAATAGTAGTGCAGAGCCAAGGAATCCAGAGCATTGTAGTTACTGGGGCTGCAAGGAGCTTAAGTGAAAGTGTCTAAAAATGAGGTTGGATGACTGAATAGGAGCTAGATCAGGAAGGGCCTTTAATTCCATGCTTGTGTGTTTGGATTTATCCTAAGGACAATGAGAACCTATAGAGTGCAGATCTGGGGTCAAATGGCCAAGTAAAAATCTCAGCTCATCACTTACTAGCTCTGTGACCTTAGGAAAATATTTAATCTTGCTGAGCCTCAGTTTCCTCATCTGTGACGTGGTGGTAATGAAAATACTTGCCTAATAGAACTGTTACAAGGATGAAATGCCTGGACCTGTTAAGTCCACAATAGTTTTATTGGAGGGTTGGAAACCTTGAAGGTTTATTAGTTTTCTATTGCTGTGTAACAAAATATCACAAACTTAGTGGCTTAAAACAGTACCCGTACATTACTTCACTGTTCTGTAGGCCAGAAGTCCAGCTTTCAGGGCTGCTAGGTGCTCTGCTCAGGGTGTCCTAGGCCAAAGGCCAGGTGTTGGCTGGTTTGAGTTCTTATCTGAAGGTTCAGGGGGAAAATCCACTTCCAGATCCATTCGGGTTGTTTGCATGATGTGGTTCCTTTCAGTCATAGGTCTGAGGTCCCTATTCTCTGTTGGCTGTCAGCTAGGGTCACTGTCAGCTCCTAGAGGCCTCTCTCAGGTTCTTGCCATGGAATACACCTCTTCCCCAGTTTAAAGCCAGCAACAGCGTGTCGCACCTATCCAATCCTCCTTTGCTTCTAATCTCTCTGCCTTCCTTTTCTACCACTAGCGGGAGAAAACTCCGTGCTTTTAAGGTCTTTGATTAGGCAAACCCACCTGGATAATTTCTCCATCTTAAGGTCAACCGATTGGTAACCTTAACTGCATCTGCAAAATCCCTTTTGCTGTGTAATGTAACATAATCACCAGGGAAATGGAAATCATGAGGCCACCTTAGAATTCTACCCACCACAGGGCATAACATGATCAGATTTTCACTTTTGAAAGATCACTCTGTTTGCATTGGGGACAATGGGTGGGGTGTGCGGGATGAGAGGCAAGAGGCCCTTTAGAAGACTGTCACGTTCATTGAAGGAAGAGATGGTGGCCTTTATGGAGCGTAGTGGTGGTGAGGAGACTGGACAAAATCGAGAGCTATCAAGGAGGTGGGAGAGGCAGGACCTGGTGACAGCGTAAAGGGAGATTTCCTTGTCCCTAGAATGGTGTCAGAGGTGCCTTACGATCTGGACCAGCCCACTTCGCCACCTTCTCCTTCACATGTTTGGCTATCCCACCCTCCTTCCCCTCTCACACATGATGGTTACAGATTTGTAATCAGCTGCCATCCCTAATGGATTTTAAGCACTAGGGTAGGGATCATATCTGTTCTGCTCACTTTTGAGTCCTCTACATTTAGCACAATGCCTGACGTATTCTAGGTTTACTCAGTCATAAATACATGAATCAATGAAGGAATCCTACATTCTAGCAAGTCATCACCTCGCCCATCTGGAACAGCTCCTGCATCTTAATGCATCCACACTTTTTGTGCATGCTGTTCCCATTAATTAGGATCCCTGTTAAACAACTGGAGAATTGCTACTCATCCTTCAGAAGCTCAGGTCAAAGATCATCTGCTCTGGGGTCCTTTCTTTCCTTCTCCAGGAAGAACTAGTTCCTTGCTTTTCTTCTGCCTCTATTAATGCAGAGGTTACATTGTAGCTGTGATGCATTTCATATGTCTATTTACCCCACAAGACTAAGCTTTTCAAGAGAAAGGATTGCCTCTGTCTTATTTACAGTTGAGTCCTCAGTGCCTGGAGTGCCTGACACATGGTAGGTTCTCTGTCTTCCCCTATGCTCGAAGGAACACTGAGATGAGTAATGTCTAAGAAATTGTGCTTCTTTCAAGGTAACTTCTTTCTAGAGGCAGACAAATATGTATATTCCCTGTTGCAGTAATGATATATATGAAATTCCTGCTGGACTAATTAAAGGATAGAATGATTGATGGGTCCTGGGATGGAAGAAGAAGACAGGCTTCAATACATGGAGAGGAGGGGTTGAGGGCATCCTTGGTGGGAGAAATTACATGAGTTAAAATGTTAAGGTCTGCACATAGTTATAGACTGGTGTTTCAGAGTGCAGATTCTGGAGTCACCCTGCTTAAATATGAATACCAGCTATGAGCTTTCTAATCCTCAATTTTCTCATCAAGGAAGAAAAAAAGATAATAACAGAACCCTCCCTTTAGAGTTGTCATTACATGAAATTAAATAATGCACAATATATAAAAGATTTAGCACAGTGTTTAGCACATAACAGATGCTCAATAAAACATAGCTAGCATTGCCAAGAAATTTTATTATGTACCTACTACTCATTGCTACATCCTGGGTTAAATGTTGAGAATGCATCAGTGAAGTGGACAGACATGGTTCCTGACCTTACAGAGGTCACAGTTAGGATGAGTTTGGTTTAGAAATGGGTTTGTTAGATTAGGCTAGGGTGCTAATCAGACAGAAGCAAATGTGTATGACGGCTCAAATACAACAAAGGTTTATTTTTCACTTACATAATAGTCAAAAGCAAATGTCCTGCAGGTGGTCTTACTCCAGACAAAGATACAGGGACCTTGGTTCCTTCCGTCCTGTGGCTCCCAAATCCCCTATACTTCATCATCATGGACATCTAGCCAGAGGAAGAGGACAGGGTGTGTGGAGGGGGCACACCCTCTTCTTCAATGCCCTGCCCCGAAATGGAGCTCATGTTCCCCTGGCTGGAAGCCAGTCGCAGGGCCACTGGTAATGGCAAAGGAGCTGGGAACTGCAGTGAATGTCTCAGAAAACGAAATGCGTTTTCAGAACAGCTAGCTGCCTGACATAAAAATCTTTATTAAAAAATGAGACATGAGGCACACAGAAGAGTTCCAACTGAAGTCTAGGCATTGCAAACTAGTGGCCCACAGACCAACTCTTGCTGCCTTAGACAGAGCATATCCTTTCCAGTTAGCCAGGAACCCAACACTCTTGTTTCATATATAATCAATTCACACACATTCACAACTCACCTGAGCCCTGGTGTCTCTTGAGTTGTGACTCCTGCCTCCACACTTCCTCCCAGGATTATCTCATCCATCCCTAGGGATTTCATATTGTTGATATGCCATGGCTGCCACATCTGTGTGTCCCTTCCGGAGTTGGTCTCCAAATATGCGTATCCAACACCTTGCTGCATAGCTCCACTTGGGTGCCCCCAAAACACCCCAGACTTTTTCCAAAAGATAAAGCTGAACAAATCCTTTTGTTTCCCCAATCCATTCTGCCTCCTGTAATGTCTGCTTCAGAGAATGGTCCCACCATTCACCAAGTAGGACCGGAAACCTGAGGATCACCCTCATTCATTCACGATTTACCCCTTTTCCCCCACAATATATTAAAGTTCTATGAGGGCAGCGGGATTTATCTGTTTTGTTTTCTCCAGTGCCGGGAACATCAAACAGCACACAGTAGGTACTCAATAAATGCTTGTGGAGTGAATGAATGAATGAATGAATGAATTGCCTTAGCTTAGGTCCTCTTTATTATTTACCTGGATCCTACACCTTCCTTGCCTCTGGTCCTGCCTTTCTCCCATACTTCCTGCTGACACATGTCTGACGACGCTCCGTTATCTTCAGAATCCAGTCCAGGTTCTCAGCAGGGCCTGTGCATCCCCTGAGGATCTGATGTCTGCTTTACTGTCAGCCTCTAGCTCCAGCCACACCCTCGCTCACACTGTTCCCTCTCACCTTCCGGCCAACTCCTACCTGCCTTCTGAGCTTTGGCTTAACTGTCATCTCCTCCTAAAAATCATCACTGGCAGCCACATCCTCTCCAGGAAATAATCCAAACAAAACTGTGCTTTAGGAAGATTAATCTACATCAGTAGGCAGGATCAACTGAAGTTACAATACACTTGTGTTCGGAAGAACAATGGGGTGGGAGACAGTGAAAGATGGACTTAAGTATTCAGGCTGTGCTCACTTAATCATTTTCATGTAAACTAAGAAGATGCCTCTCATGGACTTTTTCAGTCTTAATCCTCAGGGCTGCTCTGTCCAATACAGCAGCCAGCATACATGGCTATTGAACACTTGAAATGTGGTTCTCTGAATTGAGATGTGCTAGAAGTAAAAATACACCCCACATGTCAAAGACTTGGTACCAAAAAGAAAAAAAAAAGAATGTAAAATACCTCCTTAATAATATGTAATGTTGCTTACATGTTGAAATGATACAATTTTGGATATATTGGGTTAAATCATTAAAATTATTTTACTTATTTCTTTTTCCTTATGTTTTAATGTGGCTACTGAAAATTTTAAAATACCTATGCAGCTTGCATTATATTTCCATGAGATGGGAAGGGCCAGAAACTTGGAGCAGATTATTTGAAACTCCTCAAGTGTGGAGTTATCCTAAATATCCCAAAATAGTAAATGTCTGTCTGGGTTTTGTCCATCTCCAGAGAAAGCCATTCCATACCTTTTCTGCATTTGTAGCTTAAATGTTTCTTTCTGTTTTATGATGTCTCTCAGAAAAGCTTCTTGCTACCATTTGAGCTGTTCCCTTTAGGCAGTCTAAGAAGCATAGTTCTGAGGACCACCCTGCAGTTGGAGCTACCAGAAAATCAAAGTGTAAATGGTTGCTTCCCAGACAGGCTTCAGTGTCCTTGCTCATGTAGCAGCCTTGAGCCCCGATGGAGGCTGCATCGATCAGACAGTGCTCTAAGCCAGAAAAATACATGGGCTTCATAATAGGAGAAAACATAGAAAAATATCTTTATGAACTACAGATAGGGGAGGCATTCAGAGAACATAAAAAATAGAAATTCATAAAAGAAAACTCAATAATATGACTACATCAAAATTTGAAGTTTCAAAACACACACACACACATACACGCATACCATAAATAATGTTAAAAAGTCAAGTAATAACCCAGGAGAAAATAGATTCCAAAAGATTAGGATTCAGGATGCATAAAGAACTTCCAAAATTTAATAAGAAGAAATCATGCAATGCTGTGGAAATGGATGAAAAGTAGATTATAGGACTTTATAAAAGAAGAGACATAAATAGCCAGCAAATATATGAAATATTGCCCAACCTCACCAGTAATTAGGCAAATGCAAATTTAAGTGAAACAAGGCACCCTGTTTTTTTGCCAACAGATTGGCAACATTTTTAAATGTGTCTATAATCCCAGTGCTTTGGGGAGGTGGAGGAAGGAGGATTACTTGAGGCCAGGAGTTCAAAACCATCCTGAGCAACACAACAAGACCCCATCTCTACAAAAAAATTTAAAAACTAGCCAGGCTGGCAGTGTGTGTCTGTAGTCTCAGCTACTAGGAAGACTGAGATGGGAGGATCACTTGAGCCCAGGTATTTGAGGTTATAGTGAGCACTTCAGCCTGTGTGACAGAGTGAGAACTTATCTCAAAAAAAAAAAAAAATTGAAAATATATCAATCAATGTATTTTTTTTGGACACAATTTGGTAATTCTAAAAATAAAAATATGCATATCCTGCATACTATGAAGCAATCCATCTTCATGGTATCTACCTTAGAGAACACACATGTACACAAAGTGGCATGTACAGGGGTGTTCACTATTCTTGTTTTATCTAAACAATGGAAAAATAAAAATGCTCACCAATAAGGGAATGACTGAATAGACTGGAGGATACCTGAAGCTTAGAAAGTTTGGCAGCAATTAGATTAAATGAAGTAGATCGACATGTATAGGCAATAACAAATCTCCAAGATGTAACATTCTTCCAAAAGGCAGATTTCAGATGACGTATATGATGGGCTTCCAATCAGATTTTAAAAATACATACACAGAATACATATGCAGAAAACCACTGTATGTTTTCCAGGGGTACAGTTATCTGTATGTGTAGGCATAGAACAAGGTCTTAAAACATTTTCACTAAACCTAAAGCAGTGAATCCCTCCTGGAAGAATACAGACATTTTCAGAGGGCAAGTCAAAGGGGGAATTTGACTCATCTTGTGATGATTTTACAAGAAAAATTGAGTCACATGTTACTTTATTATGCAATCACAATGTACAACTTTTAAAGGCGAAAGGGCTGGGGTGTGATCCATAAATCCTGGTGCTGCTTTAGACTTTTTGTTTACCTGCCTGTGTATCATTTCTGCAGACCAAGCCTCCAGGACAACCTCTGTGAGTTTCTGTCCCCTGGTGCAACTTAGCTAACCTACTACTTTATCCCAAAGGGATCTGAAGGTTAAGCGAGCTATTGGCTGAGGAGGAGTCTAGTGGAGCAGCTGGTTCAAAGTATGTGCTTTACACTGAATCATTTCTTTCTCTTCCAGGTGGGCTTTTTAGAAGACAGCACAGTTTTCACAGCAGTGGCAAAGCCTTTTGCTAAATCCTCACGTTGGATCTCAAAGGTGCCGTGTCATTCCACCATGTGGGTTTTTCAGTCATTTATCTTCCTAGCACCTATGAGGGGTAAGGCATAGCTCCCTTACCCATGAGAAAACCGAGGCCCAGGGGAAGGAATTGGCCAGTTTCCCAGCTCACAAAGCTCTGTGAGAGCCAGTATTTTGTCTGGAACTTCTACCTGTCCAATCTGTCAGTCACGGTTCATGGCTTCTGAGAACACCCAAAACAGGAACTTCCGCCCTTAATTATATTGAGCCACGGAAAAGTGCAACTGAAACTTACTGTCTGAATCAGATCTTTGTAATGATTAACCCCAGAAAAATATTCCAGCGAATTGTGCTTACAGAAATGTGGTTGCTCTCTAACACACTGGGGGGAATCCGGGGACTGCTACTCTTGTCCAAGGGAACCCATCCATGGCCAGACTGAGATCTGGGCTCGAGGGGAGATGCTGGGCTGTCGTCCTTAGGAAGATGCCTTCTTAAAGTGAGGTCAAAAGGCTGCCTGTCCAGAATTGCCTGTGGTGTTTATTAAAATGCAGATTCCTTGGTCCCACCCCAGACCTTAGTAAATCAGGTGTGGGCCCAGGAATCTGCATCTAAAGCAGTCTACGCTGGGGATTCGTATGCACACCAAAGGTGTGCATATACTGCGGGGAAAGAACCAGAGATAAGAATGCTCTTGGCAAGAATGCTCTTTAGCCATCTTGGCCCCACAGATGGCAATGATAAATCTATCACATGTGTGCCCAAGAGGACAGTGATAACATACAACAGGTGAGAAAGAGATGTCCTGGGAAGACAGAGCAAGGAAGAGACAGGGCAGAGTTGGAGAAGACCCTCTCATTCATTATCCTCTTTGGAATCTCCTATCCTTGGTGGAAGCCTAGGTTACAAGATGATAACATAGAAATGTTTAGGCGAGACAGTCTAACGTAGCAGTGACTTCAGTCATCTGACAGACACTCTGCAAGATATTTAGCATTCTTAGTCTTTGTTTCAACAAAACCAACCTAGTCCCTGATTCACAAATCATCCTGGGAATGTATAGCACTTACAGTCAGACAGAAGTCTCTGGAGCAAAAAGCATCGCGTATTCAATGGTATATGACATCACCATTGAAGACTATGTCAAAGGGGTTTTGTTTGATTAATTTTCATTATCTGTTGTTACCCAATTAATGAAAGGTGATACTGTAAATGAGTGTGTGAACGAGACAGTGTCTTCGTTGCCACATCTGAAACATGCCCCAGCTTTTTCAGGGTAGAATAGCCCTGACCCAAAGTGTGGCCTTTCTTCATTGTAGGGAGCTACACTCTTTCTCTCCAAGTGCCCAACACCAATTATGTGTGTCAGCTGCTCACCACCCAGAGCACAATATGAGGCCTGTGCTTGAGTTACTGCTATTTTATGTGCACAGAATGCTAGCTTTCTTTTGTCAGCGAACTCAATTGAGTTGGGAGAAGTTTTAATACCACATTTACTGGTTTGAAAGCATGCTTGTTTTAGTAGCTGGTGTAAACTGCAAAGAACTTGACGACTCCCTTTAAGAAATACTGTTTCAAAGAAATTAAATTTGACTAAATGGAATCTTTGATACAAATAACTTTCAAACAATGAAACGATATTTACAAGGAGATGTTCTTACTTTCTCCACTGAGGGAGAAATAGAGACATGTTTCCTATTGTCCTTATGTCCATCCGGATAGAAAAGGAAGTCTGTGGGCTAGACAAGCAAAAATAGGTTACATCTGGGCAGCCCGGCAGTGTCTCCCGCTTGTTGAAGAAGCTTCTCTTTGTTTTATTCCTGAAGCACAGCGTTGTTTTCTCAGGACCGGGCTCCGAGTTAGACTATGGATCCCTTACACTTGATTTTGTGATTGTGAGACTTACCCAAATGCAAGCCTACAACACAATCGAACCCTTATTAGCTTCAATCTCCATGAATAGGAAAGAAGCCACCTGATCTTACAGAGGTTTTGCCCGGTTGCTTTCTCTTTTATACCTATTGTGAAGCTATAAAATGAAATCACTGAACTATCAGTCTGTGAGTATTTGCTGCTTTAGAATATACATTTAAGAATTTTACAGAACAAAACTGTGCCATAAAAAGCACTTCATCCATATGATCCTGCGATTCCACTTCTGAGCATGCAGATATCCAAAAGAATTGCAAGTGAGGTCTCGAAGATATTTGCACACCCCTGTTCATAGCAGCACTACCCACAACAGCCAAAGGAAGCAACCCAAGTGTCTGTTGATGCACGGACGGATAAATAAAATGTGCTATTTACAATGAATTGTTATTCAGCCTTAAAAAGAAAGGAAATTCTGACACATGCTATAACAATGGATGGAGCTCAAGGACATTATGCGAAGTGAAACAAGCCATTCACCAAAAAAGACAAATATTATATAACTCTACTTATATAGGACACCTAGATCATATTCACAGAGACAGAAAGTAGAGTGCTGGTCACCAGGGGTTGGGGGGAGGGAGGAATAGGGAGCTGTTGTTTAATGGAGTTAGAGTTTAGAGTTTAGAGTTTCGGTTTTCAAGATGAGGAGTTCTAAAGATGGACAGTGGTGATGGTTGCACGACAATGTGAACATACTTAATGCCACTGAAAATGCCACTTAAAAGTGCTTAAGGCCGGTGTGGTGGCTCACAAGGCCTGCTGAAGTGCCACAGTAGACATGACCACATGTTGTCCTCGCAGATATTTGCTTATCAAGCAATAGCAAAGAATAGAGCTGGATGGACCCAAAAAGATCCTCTCATCCCTGTCTTCTGGAGCACTAGGTTTCTAAGCAGGTCTCTTAGGAGTGATAGAAGACAAGGGCCGTAAACCTCCATTTCTGTATCAGCCAGTAAAGCTGCATTTGCCTACTACTTATATACTGAGGTTCTGTTCAACCCCAAAAAGGTTGAAATACACTGACTATGAAAATTTGTTTGATTCTGCACGTTTCCTTCTCTTCTTCTCAATTCTCAACTGTCCTAATTCCACATGGGAATCCACGCAGTTATGGGAAACCCACCTTGAGCCATGGGAATGGACTTGGCCCCCCATGACCTAGGCTGACCAAATCATCACATCCCATCTCCTGCCCCAGCGATGGGTTCAAGGATGAGCATGTGACCTAAGAGGGTATAGTTAAGAGTACGTCTCAGGACTTCTGTTGATAACGTTGGCACAAAGATTTTCTCTTTATGTTATATGAATATGCATGAGGGCATGTAGCCCCAGGGAACAGCTGGAAGCCAATTCACAAGCACAGCAGTCTGCCAAAGCCTGCCTAAGATGAAGACACACCGAGGAAGCAGAGCCAAGATGGTGAGGGGAACGTTGGTTCCTGGTCACATTGTTGGAGTTTTTCAAGTCTTTGTGGACTTTTCTGTTACATGAGCTAGTAGATTCCCTTTGTCATGTAAGCCAGTATGAGGCAGCTTTTCTGTTACTTAGAACCCAAAACATCCTAACTGGCACACCATTGGCCCATATCAAATGCTCCCTTCACTAAGTTTCACGGATGCCACGCGGTCAGTGAAGAGGCATTGCCTCGCCCATCCCAGGCCTTTTTCTTTCTACTGTCCTAGCCATTTAGAGCACATGTGTGATGGGTTTGGCAACAATGAGTAAAATGTTAATTCTCCTTATTACTAACAACTGATTGAGCATGCTCTGAAATGCTGACTTTCCTCAAGTTTGACGTCTGACAATCAAGCTCATTGCTTTACAGCTACTCTTTGTATTATGATATTAGGATAAATATCATGAGGCATTTGTCCTCGTGACTCATTAGAAAAAAGAAAGGATAAAATAGTTAAAGAAGGTATAAGGGCCTCATTTTGGAATTTTATTTAATTGACAGCTCGCTTACCAGAAAACTAGGTTCAACTATGTATGCGGCTTTGCTGTTTCCTTCTACGCTTGTCATGCACTTTCATTTCTTGGAAATCATCCCTCATTACCATTTCTTATCTTTCAAAAGCACAGTCTTCTTATCTATTGGGCTTCCCTCTACAGCTAGAATTTCCAGATTCTGTGGGTCTTTCCTCTACAAACTCTGAAAAGGCTTCCATTTTTATCTATGTATTATATCTCCCTCACTCAAACATCAGTCTTATCTCTCCCTAACTCTAAAATTAGTTAAAACAGTGCTCATCAAATCTTCAAGGAAATGTCCTTTAAGGAAGAGAAAAGAGAGGGGAGCCTACATTTATTGCACTAGAAGAGGCACTAGATGCTTTACAGATATTAACTCTTTTAATTCTCACCACACTATGGGATGTAGGTGGTAGTATCCCAGTCTAAAAATAAGGAAACTGAGGTTGGGTGAGTTGTAGGGTTCAGTTCCAAATCTAAGTGTGCACAGTTTCAAAGACACTTCCTTCTACTGCTTGTGCTGGGCAATAGGTTTTGCCCCTTTTTTACCAGCTCCAAATGATAATGATCTAGTGTTAGAAGATCAAGACCTCATCCAGGTTGAAAGAAAAACAATGGATATGTCTGCCAAGCTTGCTGAAGGGGAGAGTGACAATGCACATCCCATGTATTTCACATCTCGGCATGCCTATGCTGCTGCCCGTTCTAGAGGTTTCCCAGGAAGGATGGGTGCACCAGGGAGTTTACCTATAGTGTGTAAACTTAGAATCTGTTGGGAAGACTCTGTTGCTTGAAGTGGGATTTGCATTTGTAGTTTACATCTGAGAAAACTGGAAGTCAGGTAGTTAAACAGTGTCTGCTGGGTGGTGAATCACAAGCCAGAGCAGGCGAGAGGTTCAGGCTCTGAAATGACCAGTGCACTTTTGTATGGAATACACCGGGGTGGCATACCTGCATCATTTTGCAGACCAACGTTGACACACTTAAATACATGAATATGGCCCTCTGCAATGATTCATTTAGGAAGAACCAGCTCATGTGCCACTGCATAGGCTGACTCACGGGGTTTTTCTGTCAAAGCATAGTGGGTAGTACATAAACAAGCAGTGAGAAATGGTCAGGTTTTTTTCTCTCTGTAGAGATAGAGACACCAGGAAAGGAGAGGGGCCAGCAAGTTAGCAGGTTTGGAAAGCTGCTCCACTGCAGATATGTTCATCGGGCGTAATCCTCAGCTGGGTGTTAGACAACACTGGAAGTTGCATAGTGACATGGCTGATGGTTGCAAAGAGGGTGGCCCTCTTTGGGGTTATTCAAGATACTCAGAAGGAAAGAGGCTGGATCTGGTCACAAAAGGCCTTCCATAAACACTTAATGAATGAATAAGCAATACAGTAGAAATTGGGGCAAATTTTGGATTCAGAAGATCTGAGCTGTATTTGTCTCATTTCCTCATCTGATGAATATCTACCACATTCAGTTGTCTGAGGAAGAATTTTCTAGTGTAGAGGACAAGGAGGCAGATTTAGGGTTCAGTTATAGGTGCAGGTATTCGGGGATGGAGGAAGCCAGCATATGAATCATGGAGACAAGGGCATCTCTCTAAGGGATGGATGCTGAGGGTGACCTGGAAGGCCAAGAAGGTGAAACTCTTCCAGTGCGGCAGACTGTGGGTTTATCTGAGCTTAAGAAAAGGGGGCCACCCCCAAGAATGAATAACAATGGATTTGAAGATAGACTTTGACATAGATCCATTAAAGACACCAGTTCTCTATAGAGAGTTGAATATGATCTATAAATAATTCTGGAGCTCAGATTCTCAGCCCACCCTGCACCCTAGACTCACTTGGGAGCTTTTCAAACCTATCAACACCTGGATCTCTCTCCCAGAGATTTGAATTCAGTTGATTCAAAGTAGGGCCCAGGAATGAATATTTTCAAAAAGATCTCCTAATGGCTTTAACATGCCACTGTGGTTGAGAATCTCCATTCTAGACATAACTCAAAGCAGGAAAATTTTCAGGATTCCGTGGCTGGGCTAGGAAATTGTGAAGGACCTCAAGAGGAAACAGTTGGGGATTATTGATCCATAACATGGGGTCCTTGATTTCTCACCAGCCCCTATTCTTAAGGCCTGGCATATTTCCAGGTGACTTCCATTCAAGAGAGTACCCCTACAGGGGCCCCTGGGACGTATATTCATGGAGAGTTTGGATCATAATCCCAAAAGACCAATCCCAAAAGCCATAATCCCCAATGCTGAAATCTTCTGACAGATCAAAATCCCTAACGTCTAAAATCCCGAAAATCACAATCACAGAATAGTTGCATCATGTTAGGCAGAACTATTACCTTGTTATTGTCTCTATTTGGAAATTAAGTATCATTTAAGGAGGTGCACATGGGTGCCAAGCTGACAAGGGGTGGATTTGTGGACTTAATTTTAGGTGTCAACTTGACTGGTTAAGGAATGCCTAGAAACCTGGTAAAGCATTATGCTGGGTGTGTCTGTGGGGGTGTTTCCAGAGATCAGTGTGGGAGCCTGAGTGCACCAGGTGGGGAAGGTCTGCCCTCAGTGTAGGTGGGCGCCATCTAATTGGCCAGGGGCCCTGAGAGAACAAACACAAAAGGCGAATTGGTCTTTCTCCGAGAGCTGGAACAGACTTTTCTTCCGTTGCCGTGGACATCAGAACTCCAAGCCCACCAGCCTTCGGACTCCAGGTCCCAAGGCTGTCAGCCTCAGACTGAGAGTAACACCATCGGCTGCCCTCGTTCTCAACATAAAAACATTGAAACTTCCTCAATAAATGAAGAGATGTCCTTTTTCTACATCTGCATTTGTGAAAGGTAAGATTTCTTGAGATCTTGGCTCTTTGGGCAACTGTGTATATGGTGTTGATTCATCACAGTTTTTGATCAATCTCATCAAAAAATTTAGGTTGTCCATCACGATATTTCAGATGACCACAGTTATAAAGCTGGGTGTGCGCAATCATCCACCACAGTGACATGCATTTATACATTTCCTTTCGATCTATTTCTTTATGAAAACAGTTCATCTGCTCACTGTTATACCCATGAGACTGTCATTGGTATACCTGAGTGTTTATGCTTCCGAAAATACGTGTTATTATTGCCTATTTTTATTGTGTAAATTGGCCTGTGAAGTGCTCTATCATGTTTTTATATGTTTCTCAAATAAGTCCCCTTCTAAAAATACAAATAAATGTCTTTTAAATAATTCTTTATTTTTTTTTTCAGAATTATATTTTCGGGATTTTGGTCTTATTGTATTTCAACATTTGGGATTTGGCACTGGAATTGTGTCTTCCGGGACTACCCTCACGGAACTATACTGGGGAAACTGTAACAAAGAATAAAATCTCAGAAGATGGGTGGCTTGACATTAGAGGGAAAGTGACATCACAGCAGAGGGTGAAGCTCAGTGGAGGGAGCAGCAGGCTTGTCTTTCCCTGTGACTCTGCACCTACCGTACTCTGACCCTGGGCAAGTCACTTCACCTCTCTGGGTCTGAGTCCTGTCACCTGTTCAGTCTTAATGTTTCCTCCACTTCCATGACTCTCTGAACCTAACTCTATTTCTAAAACCCCTGCCGGTTGGAGGTCTCTAGGCCACTTGAGTTCTGGCTTTGGAGGACAGGGTTGAAGAGAAGGGGTAACAATATAATAAGAAGAAAGGAGAAAAAATAGACATAAGTTATTTGAGCTTTTAAGAGACATCGACAAGGTTCTATACCAGGGGTATTAAAAACACACTAAAATTTCATTCTAGATAGGAACCGACTTAAAGAAGAAAAGGTGGGACTCAATGAGTGCTTCTCTGGAAGCACTCTGATATTGGAAAAAATCCCAATATCATCATTGTCATCACAAGAATAATGATAATGGGCATTTGTATAGCACTCGACAGTTTACAAAGTACTTTCACATCATAATTGCTATTATATGGCACATTAGAGTAACAGATACTTTTTAGGGCTTTTCTACATGCCACCGTAAGAGTTGGTATTGGTGGAAAATATGGACAGACTGACGTACATGACTGATGGGAAGTAAGGTGGGTGGAGATTCGGTGCTAGCTGCTGGACAGGGAGCATCTCAGAAGACGGACAGGGGCAAGGGTG
Organism: Propithecus coquereli; assembly: GCF_000956105.1. Classification (NCBI taxonomy): domain Eukaryota; kingdom Metazoa; phylum Chordata; class Mammalia; order Primates; family Indriidae; genus Propithecus; species Propithecus coquereli. The sequence goes on from NW_012150174.1 coordinate 6,798,265, forward strand.
TTCACCCTGGTGGTCTCCTGGTTGTGGGCAGGAGCAGAACTGCAGCCCCACTTACCTTCCTGGGCCGTGTGTCTTTCCTTCATCACCTTCTAGTCCTTACCTGGTTTTGTTTCTCCTTCCCCTTTCTTTCCGTGAACACACAGTCATTTTGTCTTTTCTAAGAGAAATCTGGCCTACAGGTCAGAAATTCTGAATCCTAGTCCCAGCTCTGCCGTTGATTTATTTCATTCCCCAGCTGTCACTTTCCTCACCTGGAGTAGAGTGGAGCCAGCTCTGGCCTCCCTTACTAGGTGGACATCAGCCTCAGATAAAGTGATGCAGGTAAAAATGTTTTAAAGTATTAAAAACACAATCCACAAGGACCTGAAAGCATGTAAACTACTATTATTTGGGGGCTTATCAGGACCAGGTACTTGATGTCATTGGCTCCAGGTTATTTTGGTGCCCTGCTGACCTCATGACCCCTGGGTGGGGGTCTCTCCTCCCTGTCACACAGGCCTCTGTGGGCACAGCAATCCTAGGACTGACCCAGGAATCCCAGAGTAGATCAGGGCTGACCTCAGGACCAACCGGAGTGTCTCCCTGGTTTCCTGCAGTCCTGGTCTCGGCTCTGTGTTCATGGCTCTGCCCTATGTCTCACCTGAGTTAGGTATTTCCTCAGGGAATACTAAATATTGTTGCTCTCAATCTATAATTGTAATTAGGAAGATAGATCAGCAGCCCAAAGAAAAGAAACATCAGGTATTATAAAGCCCAATATAAAGTGAATTTTTTTGAAGTGTCAGCTAAAGTTTATATCTTGACTGCCTTCTTTGCCCCTCCCTTGAAACAATGACTTTCTCTTTCAAACATCTTATTCTCTGTTAAATTTCCACTGACATCTCAAAATGTGTTTTTTTCTTAATCCTTGAATCCTGACATCATTTTATTTTTTTTTTTTTGAGACAGAGTCTCACTCTTTTGCCTGGGCTAGAGTGCCGTGGCGTCAGCCTAGCTCACAGCAACCTCAAACTCCTGGGCTCAAGCGATCCTTCTGCCTCAGCCTCCCGAGTAGCTGGGACTACAGGCATATGCCACCATGCCCGGCTAATTTTTTTTTTCTATATATTTTTTTAGTTGTCCGATTAATTTCTTTCTATTTTTGGTAGAGACAGGGTCTCGCTCTTGCTCAGGCTGGTTTCGAACTCCTGAGCTCAAACAATCCGCCTGCCTCGGCCTCCCAGAGTGCTAGGATTATAGGCGTGAGCCACCGCGCCCGGCCCTGACATCATTTTAACTAGGGAGTTTATGGTTACTTGTAGCCAGGGACTAATGATAAACAGCAACAACAAAATCTTACCAATACTTGGAAAATGGAACAGATTATTAAATTTTATTTTGTTAATAGCATGTCCATAAATTAATCTACCACCAATTTCAGCCATACATTTAAAGTCTGTAACCTTGTGGAATCCACATAACTGAGTTTTCCAGAAAAAAAGATAAAGTTTAATAAATTAAGCACTATTTTTAATTTTTTTTAAAAATCAGCATTCTTGGAACAAATCTCTGTTGGTTATGATACACATATACACATACACACACAGAGAAAGAAAGAGAGAGATAATTGATTATTTGTTTTTTTTAGAATTTTAAAGTTTAATTCATGAATAAAATGGATTCTTGCCTAATTTGGGTACCAAGTTAATTCCTTTTTAATGTAAATATTTTTAAAAATATAGTGTACATTTGCCCATCTAACTTACAAATTTTATTTGAACAGTTTTTTTAAGGGATTTAATACTAATGCTTACTGGGCACTGGTCAACTATCGGCGCTAAGCACTTTGCCTCCATCATATAATTTAATTCCCACAACTCTGTGAAGTAGACATTTTTAATTTAGTTGATTGAAATTCAATCAGGATACACTTTCTAACAATAATAGCAATAACTTCGTGAGCGCTCACTATGTGCTAAACACTCTGCTAGGCACTTGAATTTTTATTTAATCTTCACTATAACCCTGACAGCAAGGCTTTATTTTTCCCGGTTCGCAGATGAGGACCTTAGCATTTAACATGGTTGAGTGAATTGCCCAAGGTCATGGAACCAGTGACAAATTTATACTGCAGCTTTGGTCTTCTGCTTCTAAGTACAGAATATCCACCAAACCCCGAGATCAGTTCCAGCCCACTCAGGTTATAAACTCATTCATCAGTTCAGGACCCAGGAGCTAAAATAATTCATCTCAGGTGGTTCAAATTTTAGAGTCCTTAGTGAGGAACTACAGTCATGCGTTGCTTAACAACGGGAATGGATTCTGAGAAATGCCTCAGTAAGCAATTTCATCGTTGTGTGAACATAATAGAGTGCAATTGCACAAACCTAGATGGTCTAGCCTACTACACACCTAGGCTATATGGGATATCCTATTGCATGTTACTGTACTGAATACTGTCGGCAGCTGTAACACAGTGGTAAGTATTTGTGTATCTAAACATACGTAAACACAGCAAAGGTACAGTAAAAGCAAGGTATTATAGTCCCATAGGACCACCGCCATACGTGCAGTCCGTCATTGAGTGAAACGTCGTTATGCGGGGCACGAGAGAATTTACACAGCAGTGTAAAGGGAGCAAGCAAGGGAGGGTGAAGCCCAAGAGATGACTACATAGGAATCCAGTACAGAAACAAAAACAGAAACGGAAACCACACCTGAGTATGAACAGAAAGAATTTAATAGAATGAATTGATTATTCAGGGATTGGAATACTGAAAAAAGGGCAAAAGGGAATATCAGCTCAACATCATATGGTAGCAGCCTCTAAAACACCTCCTGACGTTCGTGCCCTTGTATAATCCGGCTGTGGTGGGATGTCACTTCTGAGATTATTAATAGATTACAAAAGACTCTCGCTTCCCCTTCACTCGCCCTCTGTTTCTCTCTCTCATGCTTGCTATGACGGCAGGCTGCTTCCAGAGTATAAATTGCCTTATGGAGAGACCCTCATGGCAAGGAACTGAGGCACCCCTCCAGCTAACAGCCCGTGAGGAACTGAATCCTGCCAACTGCATGAGTGAGCTTGGAAGTATATCTTCCCCTTATCGAGCCTTGAGATGCCTGCAGGCTGCCCAACTCCTCAAGTGCAGCCTTGTTAGGGAACCTGAGCCAGAGGCACCCAGCTAAGCTGCACTCAGATTTATCACTCACAGGAACTGTGCAATACTTACTAAATGTGTGTTATTTTATGCAGCTTAGTTTTGGGGTCATTTGTTACACAGCAATAGATAACTAATACACATAGACTCAGTAACTGCAGGAAGCAGATACTACACTTAGAGGCAGGGAAACAAAGGGAAGAGATGGGGATTATTCACTGGGAGGAAGAACCCTGCAGAACTGCAACCCAGACCTCTGAGGAAGAGGCACTGTTCACCTGGCCCTCATGGCTCCAGAGCTGAGGGAACAGACACCACGGAGCTGGCACCAGGCCCGTGAGAAGAGGGTGCTCTTAGCTGCTGCTAGTATATGTGGGAGGGTACAACAAGGCTGATTCAAGGATAGTGAAAAAAATCTGAAACTTGGAACCAACTACCACTGCCAGGGTGACAAACTATTGCTTAGAGGATGCTGACAGGAGCAGCAAGCCAAAATTGGAAGAAGCAAGTCCCTTCCTCCTCTTCCTCCCGTCCAGCCTCCTTCTGTGCTCCTTATGGACGGAACCTAACGGAGGGCAGCTGGCAAAGGAGTAATGTGGCTATAGAGTCCCAGACCCAGCATGAAAACACGGAGAATAGGAGGGTGGGTTTGGAGCTGAGAAATCACAGCCGACTGTCTGGCACAGTCCACCCCTTTGGCTACTCATGGTTCATATACTCCCTTCTACACACACTTTAACTTCCATACAACAAGACAGTTGTATGCCTCTGCCTAACATGCTACTGTCCTTTGTACAGATAAAGACTCTCTTACCTCTCCCAGGGAAGAAAGACACAAAATCCAAAAAGTATCAGTGTCTCTTTCTGGACAATAGTCATAGCATCTATCTCTGGGTGATGTGACTATCAGTCCCACTTGACTATTCTGTAACCTAAAGACTAAATTTCCTTTTATTTTTTTTATAAGATGTTCATACCAGTAGTATTTACCTTAGTGAAAAAGAAGAAACAAATCAAATACAGAGGCAATGAAAAACAGCACATTGACTCAGACCTGGTTTAGATCACATAGCACCACAGTGAACTTGAGTATATGACGTCGACATTCTAAACCTCCGTTCTATTTATTTATTTATTTATTTATTTATTTTTTGAGACAGAGTTTTTCTCTGTCATCTGGGCTAGAGTGGCGTAGCATCATCATAGCTCACTGCAACCTCAAACTCCTGGACTCAAGTGATCCTCCTACCTCAGTCTCACGAGTAGCTGGGACGACCAGCGCGCTACCACCATGCTCGGCTAATATTTCTATTTTAGTATAGACAGGGTCTTGTTCTTGCTCATGCTGATCTTGAACTCCTGGGCTCAAGCAGTCCTCCTGCCTCGGCCTCCCAGAGTGCTAGGATTACAGGCATGAGCCACCGCGACCAGCCCTTAAACCTCAGTTCTTGAATGTGCAAACTGGAGTCACAATTCCTATCTCAGATAAATTAAGAGGGTTCTGTTGACTGAGAGAATGTCTGAAAAGTACTTAAGAAAGCCCTCAGTTAATGGTAGCTTTGGTTGACTAGTAAAGTTGCTGGTCAGAGGCTATCAAAGGAGCTCCCCAGACAAGGGAGTTTTTGAGCCTGTAGGCAGGTATAGGAATGAACAAAGGATCTTTAACACAGCTGACCACCCCATCTTCCTCAAAACTTTCTTCGTTTGGCTTTTGGGGTCTCACTCTACTAAAGACTAGATTTTAAAGTTAGTTTAACCACCACCAATACTTATATAAATTGTAAATTATAAGGGAAGGAATAAATAGCGAAAAGAAATGAGTATTTGTGTAATTATACATGTTTAAATAACATGTAAGGAAGAAACCATGCATAGTTGTTACAGTCCTCATTTCTGTAACTGATCACCAGGCAGAGTTGATATTTATAACTTCCTTGCTCCACTACCCTTTCCACGTCTCCTTCCTGTAGCCTCAGCCAGGACATTGGCTGGTGTCGATTCTTTACCTGGTAGAATGAGCCCAGCTTTCATTTCTACAGGGTCTGAATCTTCAGTGGTTCTGCCTGCTTTTCCTTAAGTATCACTATCAGACGTGGAAGCACTGAGAGTTGCTCCCAAGAATCCCCTGGGTTCCAGACAGTCTTCCATGCCCTCATTGTATGGCAGGAATCCAGTTTCTTCTCAGTAATCAGAATCAACCAGCCCAGCCAGTAGAGTGACTTCCTTCCTTGTCTTTTAGTGTAGTGGTCTGAGGAGCCCATATGGTTTCCATTTAGTGGAATCTGTTGTGTCCCCTGGTGGAAACATTCTTTGCTTGGGTCCTCAGACCCCCAAACCTCAGCATCAAGTTCTGTGAGTGAGTTATTGGGTGCATAAGTGAGAGGAGCCACTCCTACTTCCACCCCTTAATACTTAGACCTGTGCATTTTGTCTGTGGGTAAACAGCAACATATATTGGTGGCTGATTCTGCATCCTGTAAAACAGAACCCTAAACTTCAATGGTGTTGTCCCCTCTCTGGTGCTACGTATAGGTCTTCAGTGGGCTGTTCTGTCTCACCATTCCTTCTGGCCTGCTGCTTCTTACAAGATAAAGATGGCCCATCCCATGGGTATGGGTGAGGCCCATTGCCTCACTTCTTTCGCTGTGAAATGTGTTCCCTGATGGAAAGTAGTGTTGAGAAAACCCTGACAGTCAATAATGTATTTTGCAAGTTCATGGAGTGAGACAATAGTCTAGTATGGGGCATAATTTGCATCAGCTGGAAGACATTAGCACCCTTGGGCCTGGAAGGACAAGGCAAGGGGGGAAATCATTTTCAGGGCCAAGGGAGAGCTAGAAACTTAGAGGAGGTACCTCCCTCCCTCACACCCTGGCAGGAGCTATTGCCCAGAGGGACACACTATTGCCAGAGGCACAGCAAGGAAGCTGAGAGAAATGAGGAAAGCAACACTCCAACCTCCTTCTCCTGCTGCCCTTTGATCTCCAGCCAGTGACTCCCTTTGTCTGAACCCAAAGGGTAAAAGAGCTGTGTGGCTACTTCCCAGAGGGGTGGGACTCCCTGGGTCCAGAGCAGCACAAAGAAAGGCACGGTGGGCTTGGGGTGGGTATGGGGACCAACCCGTGAAAGAAGAATTCAGGCAAAAGAGATATGGAAGGACATTCTTGTAACTTTGAAGTCCTAGGTAGAAAACTGAAGGGTTTAGGATCCCAATTAACATGCTCATTTCTTCTTCGGAACTGGGAGTGAGTGGCTGGCCGCATAGTTGCTGTGGAAACAGAAGATCTGAAGGGCCCTGCTACCCGCCCTGGACAAACACCTGCAGATTGGCATGCGTGTCTCCCAAGGACCATAGACATGACTGGCAGTGATACGCCTATCTGCATTAAGGTGATCACATTTTCGGAACAGAACTAAAATTTTGAAAAAAATCTTTAGGTTGGCAACTTGTCATTTTGGAAAGAGCTCAAGCTCTGGAGTCTGACAGTTCTGTAATAAGAGCCTTCTGTTTCCAAGGTGGAGAAGGGGCATAGTAACACCCACTTTGTGGGAATGGCAGAGTATGACATGAATCTAGAGTCTGGCATGAAGCTAATGCTCAAGAATTTGTGGTGGTTAATAATAAAACTGCAATTCAAGCAAGGATGAGAAGAAAAACATATCCAAAGAAAATAGGATAATGATGATATGAGATAGCACTGAGGTTCTAATGGGCTACATCCCCGCCTTCTATATCTCGGCATTGCTGGAACCAAGCCTAGGGTCCTTAGCAAGGGGCAACCACTCATGGCTGATAAATGAATAAAAATGACATAAGAACAATTCCAACAGGAGAGGGCTCCGAGATCTGAGGCGGACGGCCACACGTGGGATGGAACTAACAAACAAGCTAAACTTGGGGTTTTAACCTAAGGATGCAAATATGATCTCACTCACATCTGTGGGATCTGGAGGAATGGAATTGAAGCTTAATATTGTTAGATAAGCCTGAGGTTGTTCAAAGTAAAACAGTTCATGGAGAGGATGGGCAGAAGGTCTAAACACACCCAACTCTGAGAGAGAGTACCCCGGTAGAGAGGCCAGGCAAGAGCATTGCGGACTATTTGGGAGCAACCTCAGGGCCACTGGCTGGGGAGGCTGTGAATTGGGATTACCATAATAATAGCTAACATTTATTAACACTAATAAATAGTAAGCATCTAATATGTAAGTCATCTTTTTAGGTCCAGTATTGACCCATAAGGTCAATCCTATCATTCAGATTTTACAGATTCAGAAATCAGGGCTTAGAGGGATTGACTTACCTATGGTAACACAGCAAACAAGTGGCGAAACCAGCATTTGAACCTGGGTCTTGTGAGTGTTGACTGTCGATCCTGGCCTCCTGGTACTCACCCCACATAGTACCCTACCCTGTTGTTTGTATGACCAATAGAATACGGTAGAAGTGATGGCATGGCACTTCCAAATCTAGATCATAAAAGACATAGCTTCTGCCCCTCTCTGGGATCACTCCCTCTGGGGAAGGCAGCCGCCATGTCACGAGAAAAGGCCCAGCTGGGGAGGAACTGAGGTCTCCCGCTAAGATACATTAGTGAGCTTCGAAGTTGATCCTCCAACACCAGTGAAGCCTTCAGATAACTGCAGTCCTTGCAATATTCTGCCCACGACCTCATGGAATACTGTAAGCCAGAACTAAACCACTCCCAAATTCCCAACCCACAGAAATGTTTGTTATATTAAGCCACTAAGTTTTTAGGCAATTCATTATGCAGAATAGATCAGCAATATAATATTACAGTACATTATAATATATATATTACAGTAGCAACATGATCTCAGAGGACTAATGTCTTTCTCAAAGTTTCTAATCTGGGCCTTGAGGGATGAGTAGGAGTTCACCTGGAAAGAAGAGTAAAGGGCACAGCATGTGCAACAGCTACAGGCTGCAGTTCAGCAGTTGAGATTCTTTAAACAATGTGCTTCAGTTGTGAGAAGAGTACATGCAAGAGGCAAAAAGAGATGGGTAGACAGGCTGCAGGGGCCAGATGACGGGGTGTTGTTTATGTCATGTTAAGAGGTTTGGACCCTACACCGTAGGTAATAGGGAGCCGCTAAACAATGACAAGAATGGGCCAAGGTGGTGAAGAGGACAGACTTTTTTAAAAAGACATAAAACCATCGAGATGGATACTTGCTGGGAGGCTTATTGCGCTAGGGGAGATGCTGAGAGTATGGGCAGGGACGGTGGGGACAGAGAAGAGGGGAACAATACAGGGAATCAAATGGGCAGAAAAACTGTGGGTTCAGCACAGAGTGGGTGCAGGGTGCATGTGAGAAACAGACAGAAAAACAGAGACTGAGAGAGAAGTCCTGGCACAAGGGACACTGAGTTGTTGGTACTTTTATTTTCAAGATAGGACAAGACCTGCAATGAACACATCAAAAGAATCTATGAGGAAAACCTTTTTAAAAAGATGTTTTTTTTCTTTTCTGCACAGGGAGAAAGTTTAAGCTCTTCTCATTATGAGTTTTCAAGTGTAAAAGACATTTTCTTCCACGATGTTGAGAACATCTGTGGAGTGCTGAGACCAGGACAAGAGGGAAGCGGCTCCGATGGCCACGAGAGAGCTCCAGCAGCCGCTGGGATGAGGAGCGATCACTTCTGCCGTTTCTGGAAGGCTATGCACACGCCAGGTGGCTCCTCCAGAACAGCCCTGGGAAGGAGGCAGGCGGGCGGGAGGCTCCCAGCTCTCTTTCCGCAGCTGGAGATCTGCGGGCAGATTAAGCTCTCTCTAATTGACCGGCTGGGCTGGGGGGCGGCACTCAGTGGAGAGGGGTCCACTCATCCGTCACCAGCATCACGTGGTTCTCCCTGCACTTCACAGTGTCCTCTTGTTATTTAAAGGGGTTTTTTTGCCTTCTCAAGTTCCTTTGTCAACAGTCTCCAGGAAGAAGCCCAGGCTGCTGCCGGCAGAGGTGAATGCAGGCTCACGTTTTATTTGCAACTGCTAATCATCGCCTTGATCACGGCTCAAGCGCTGCCTTTGTTTCCAAAGGTTACATGAGGGAGAACGTCCCTTTCAATGTTGAAGTTAATAGGGAGGCAGAGATGAGTGCACCGACAAGCAGAACCTTAGAACTCCTAGGGAAAGAGCCCTGCTGGAGCGTGTGCGAGTGAGCCACTGAGGAATTACAGAGCGTGGTGGCAGTTAGCGTCGCAGGTGAAGACAGTTCTACAAATATTTTGACACCTCTGTGTACTCACTCCCCTCTCCCTAGGTTCCTAAGAGAGAGTAAGCTCCAAGACAGGCGGCTCACAAGAACCAGAAGCTTTGGGGAAAAAACAGTGGGTTCAACAGAGGTGACAGGGAAGATGAAAACACAGGAGAAGAAAAAAAAAAAATGAATCCATGCTTGATAAAAATTTAAAAAAAAAAATGAGAGGAAGGCAGGGCTGTTCTCTCTCAAGTCTTTCTATTTGTTTTGTTTTTTAAAATAGCACATACCACTCTGCATTTTATCTCGTTCATGTATTTGTGTTTGCTGTCCACGTCCTCTCCTAGAATGAACACTCCCCGGGAGCGTGGCTATCAGTCTTGCTCATGGCTGCACCTCCGGGGCACTCAGCGGACGTTTGCCGAATGAACGAGGGAATGAATGAAGGCGACTCTGGGGGTGGACACTCGGGAAGGTAGGCCTGGGCGAGCGTTCTCAGTGCCGGTCATCCTGACTGCATAGCTGCAACGCGTCCGTTTCACTTTGTCACACAAAGTAGAGACTCATTTAGGGAAACGAGCATCCTTTAAGCTGCAGAACCGGGCGGCAGGCAGTTCACGCCTTACCCTGCTCCCCACTCTTACTGCTTTCCAGTAACAGGGAGCTACGAGCCCCACCACTGCGGAGACGGGTATTCGGAGCAGGGGCACTGGGTAGTAGGACAGCCTGGACAAGGACTCATCTTCCCGGTTTAGAAACAGTGGGGAAATCTCCAAGAGCCAAGGGGAGGTGGAAGAGTGTCTGATGTAGAGTGTACCTGTTTATAAGCTTCTCAGACAACTGGGTTTGTGCTTTAGAAAGGCGATAAAACATGTTTCTCCTCCTTCTGCACCCCTTGTCCGCACGCTCTGCAGTGCTGGAACTTGGGCAGGTCTAGCTGCCTCATTCATTCGTTCATGAATACATTTAGCCAATGATTACTGAGCCTTGGGCTGGAGACTGTGTCTCTGTGTCCTCAAGAGGTTTTGACTTGCGGATTCCAAAAGCTTTTGTGATCTACTGGGTAAAACATTGTTTTCTAAGGAAAATCACATTCTGACAGCTGAACAACATATTCAAATTACCTTGTGGAGCAGCAGCCATTCTTAAATTGGGACTTGCCCATATTGCCTTATACTGTTATGAACTGTTCCCCAGCACAGCTGGATACTCCTTGAAGACAGGCCTGGCTAATAATAATAATCCAATTAAAATGGGCAAAAGACCTGAACGGATATTTCTCAAAGAAGACATACAAATGGCCAACAGGTACAAGAAAAAATGCTCAACATCACCAATCATCAGAGAAATGCAAAATCAAAACCACAATGAGATACCATCTCACCCCAGTTAAAACGGTTTGTATTAAAATGACAGGAAATAACAGATGCTGGTGAGGTTGTGGAGGAAGGGGAACCCTCGTGCACTTTTGGTGGGAAGGTAAATTAGTACAGCCACTATGGAGAACAGTACCAAGATTCCTCAAAAAACTAAAAATAGAACTACCATATGATCCAGCAATCCCACTACTGGATATATATCCAAAAGAAAGGAAATCAATGTACTGAAGAGATACCTGCATTCCCATGGTTATTGCAGTATTACTCACAACAGCCAAAATATGGAACCAACCTAAGTGCCCACCAATGGACGAATGGATAAAGAAAATGCGGTACATACACACAATGGAATACTATTCAGCCGTAAAAAAGAAGGAAGTCCTGTCATTTGCAGCAACATGGATGGGACTGGAGACCATTATGTTAAGTGAAATAAGCCAAGCACAGAAAGACAAATATTGCAACTTCTCACTCATGTGCAGGAGCTAAAAAGGCGGATCTTGTGAAGACAGAGAGTAGAATCGTGTTTACCAGATGCTGGAACGGATAGTGGGGAGCAAGGGATGAAGGAGAAAAAACAATATAAATGTACTTATTACCACTGAACTGTACACTTAAAAATGGTAAAGATGGTAAATTATATATGTCTATTTCACTTCAATTTAAAAAAAGAAGAAGACAGGTCCAACCATCACAGTAAGTATTGCTAACCTGGGGATCTAATTCTGCTGCTTTTGTGGTTGCTGCTTTATTTATTTGTTTATTTCTGCTGTTGCCTGTGAGATTGTTTCATAATTTTGGATTGTAGGTCGATGTTCGATGGAGTTTGTAGGATTTTTATGCAGCTTGGGTTAAGACTGCCTTTTCAAAAACGTTTTTGTATTTGCTTCTGACGGCCTTGTTATCGGCTCAGGACATTTCCTACATCGAACTATTGGGGATAACCCCCCACGCAGGCAGTGTACATTTGAACCTCAAATGTTTATACTTGTGGGTATAATCCTGTAGTTACAATTGGATGCTTGTTATAATTTCTCAGAAGAAACATATTTTTTCCTACCCAGAGCCCTTACAGGTGAGCAGAATTTTTCCAAATGTGCCCTTCAAAGGTGTTGGCTTTACACAGGCTTCTTGGTTTAATGCCTTGTTCCCGTTCTTGAATGAGCAATGAAACCCCAAATTGACAACCCTGCCCCGAAGGACAGCCAAAATGTCAGATACCGCTGGCAACTCCTTTTATCAGCTTCTGCTCCATTTTTAGACACTGAGCAGTTCCTTCCTTTTTCTTTTCCTTTTGTAAATTTCTTTTCCTTTAGTAAATTTGTAAATTATTAGGAATTAACAAAGGCTCTAAAATCTCTCTATAACATCCCTATCTGCCAAACACATGTCTTCCTGTCTGTTATAACTTTCAGGGCGCTCAGCAAAATCCATCCTCACACATGCCCCATATTCCTCTCACAGCCTTTTATTTTACCAGAATTCTGATTTTAACTTTTTGGGTAGCAATCCTTGTTCTTCTTCTTCTTTTTGTTTAAAGGTTGGGGGGCTGTGAGGAGGAGTGTTCAGTTGCCTTGTTTGTTTTTGGTGAGACAGAGTCTCACTCTTTTGTCCTGGGTAGAGTGCCGTGGCGTCACTGTAGCTCACTGCAACCTCCAACTCTAGGCTCTAAGTGATCCTTCTGCCTCAGCCTCCTGGGTTGCTGCGACTACAGGTCCACCCTGCAATACTCGGCTGGGTTTTTTTTTTCCTTCTTTTTGGTAGAGACAGGGGAGGGGCAGGTCTCACTTTTGCTCAGGCTGGTCTTGAACTCCTGAGGTCAAGCAATCCTCCTGCCTCAGCCTCCCAGAGTGCTAGGGTGAGGATTACAGGTGTGAGCCACCATGCCCAGCCCTTGTTAGCCTTTTTATATACAAATCAAGGGACAGAGCTATGCTACATGCCTGTTTTATTCGTTATTGGTTATGTAAGTCTAGATATCTGACTCTATTAGTTATAACTCCAGGTGACAATGTGGATATAGATCCAAAATATGTTTCTGGGCAATCATAATAGAAATTTTTATGACCTCGGGACACACCTTCTCTCATTGTATTTGCAAATAGATGAATAGCCTGTTCTTGCTAGGACAGATGAAGAATGTTTACCTTTGTCAACATTTATTAGCAGAGTGCTATATGCAGCTATTCCTTTAATAAGACAGTAAATCTTCAGCAGGCTTTATAGGTTGTCTTTCATCCAAATACCTCAAAGAAACTTTGCTAACACTGTGTCATTATTAATCATCCAACGTGCCCAGGGAGGCGGGCGGTGGTTCTTTCAGGGAGAGAACCTGAGTGTCCGAGGTTTATGTGACTTCTAAGGGTCACAGATAGGGTCAGGAAGAAGAGCTGGGCACCAAGCCCAAATTCCTGTCTCCCAGGCCAAAGACTCAGCCCCTCCCCCAGAGCTCTCTAAACATTTACTTCTGATAAGAAAATGCCATTTGCCACCCTGATCTATTAAGCAGAGATGAATTCTGAACCCTTCTTCAATGACAGGGGCAAGCCAAGTTTTATTTTTGAAGTTACTTCAAGTCATAAAATGCTTGATTCACCGCATTAAATAATAACACTGAAATAAGTAAATAGCTTTGTAGTCGTAATGATAGCTTGGATTTAAACAGCGCCTGTGCCCGGGAAGGCAGCGCAGTTCACAGGCTTCTGAGGACCTTTGGTCTCTGTCGGCCGCCCCTCTTCTTAGCTTCAAATGTCTCTTTCTTATAGGTCTTTTCCCCACGGCGCCCCTGCCTTCACACACGCCCTTTTCCTTTCATCCAGGAGCTCTCCAGATAAAAGAAACTCCCTGCTTCAGCTGGATGTGAAGACAGATGGCCAGGCCCTCTGGAAGAGGCTGTGGAATGCCATCCCTCGGGGATGCTCCCAGAGGCTCGTTAGGGATGAGTCAAGATCCCTTCTTGCTTGGAGGTGAAGGATCAGTGTTGCAAAGACCGATTAGAACTCATCAACGTTCAATTGTTTCTCTGAATTTCCCAGCCCTCCTCTATTTAGATCTGGGCCTTATAACTAGTTCTGGCCAACGAAATGAAAGGTAGTTGAGAACAATGTTCTTCTTCCATCTCTCTCCTGACTTGCTGCAGTCACTTTCGAGGTCACATCTTCCAAGATGGTGCAGCTACAAGACAGAGGATGGCTGCCCACCTGACTTCAGACTTTGCATGAGCAGGAAACAAACTTTTGTTGGGTTAAACCTCTGAGAGTTCTATCGTGGCAGCTGCCGTCAATTATCCTGACTAATGCCAGGAGTGAAATATTGCCATAATAATAATAAAAAAAAACTAAGAGATATGGCATTAGCTTAGCAGTCAGGCTGGATAGACGGCAATCCATGATATGCAGTGACAAAAAGTTTAGTGAAGAGAGGCTTGCAATAACTTGGAAGGCAGATCATGAGCCAACTAAGATTATAAGTCTAAGGCAGGGGCCAGCAAAGTTTCCTGTAAAAGAGCCAGAAAGTGAATATTCTCAGCTTTATGGGCTATACAGGCTCTTTTGCAACAACTACTTACCTCTTCCATTGTATTGTGAAAATAGCCAGACAATATGTAAACGAATGAACATGGCTGTGTTTAAATAAAACTTTATTTACAAAAACAGGTAACACTTTGGATTTGACCTGTTAGCTGTTAATTGCTGACCTCTGGTCTAAGGAAAGAGTTTGGACAAAAAAAAAAAAAAAAAGTAAGTTTGTGCTACCGTTGGCTGCATTTGACAGGGAATTAAAATCAAGAGATGAGTTCAGAAAGTATTGGCTGGTTTGCAAGCAGAAATTAAAGAGATAAATCAGAAATTTGGGTCCCTCACTTCCAATAATCTGTAAGTGGGCTGAGAGTGCCGTGCAGCCCCCAATGCCCAATATGGAGAAAGAGGATAAATGCACGTGGAGAAACCTTCTGGAGAGTGGAGGAGGGATGGGGGAGTATATGTATGTGTGTGTGGAGGGGGTTAATATTTGAATAAAGATTTGAAAAAAAAAGAGGTACAAGCCAGGTGAATATATTGGGGGAGAGCAGGATTACAGCAAGTGTAAAAGCCCTGGGGCAGGAGTGTGCCTGGTACCTTCAAGGAACCATAAGAATGCCAGTGTGGCTGGAGCAGAGGGAACAAGAGGTGGAGGGGGTGTTAAGAGAGAACATCAGAGAGGGAAGGCAGATGGGCATGGGGCAGTCTTGGAGGGTAATTACACAGGGCCTTGTAGGGAATTTGGAAGATGCTGGCTCTTATTCTGAACAAGCTGGGAAGCCAAGAGGGCATTGAGGTGGACAGGGACATGCTCTGACTTATATTTTTAAAAGGATCATTCTCGTGCTAGGCTGAGAAAAAAACAAAGTGGGGGAAGGGTGTACGCAGTAAGACCAGCCAAGAATCTTTTGCAGCAATCCTAGCAAGAGATCATTCATTCATTTACACATTCATTCATTCACTGCACAAGCCACCTCCTAGGAAGACATTGCCAAGGATAGTGTTTCTCACATCATAAAGTTATCCTGGGGGATTTTCCTCGAACAACAATGCCGTATCCATGTTATGAAAGAAAAGCATAATTGTTATACTGTGACAATATGTTGCTAGTTCTTGAAGAGCTAAAGGCTTGAAAAATCATGAGAAAAGATTTTATTTTTAACTTTTGAGGAAATTTTTAATAAAAATTTTTGACTTATGAATTGGGGAATGATAAATAATATGTTTAGAATCAGATGACATCTTTCTTATTTGCTATATATATAGTAAGAAATTTTTAATATAAATTTCTCTTTCCTATCAGGAAGTTTGAGCTGTTAGCAAAATGCAATATATGATTCTGGATTGGACCCTGAGTTGGGAAAAAAATCCATAAAATATGTTATTGAAACAATTGGAAATATTGGAATATGGACTGTAGATTAGATAATAATGTTGTATCAATGTCAAATTTCCCGAATTTTATAACTGTAGTGTATTTAGATAAGAGAATAATATCCTTACTCTTAGGAGATATACACTGAAGCAGTAAAGAAAAAGGAGCACATACACATAGAGAAGGGGCATGATGTATGTAACCTACCCTCAGTGGTTCAGAAACAAACATGCACAATACACATACATATGTGTATATGTACGAATATGTGTATATTTTATATGTATATGTATGCACGTATATATAGAGAGATTTACGTATGTGTATATTTATGTACATATATAAGAGAGATTATATATATATATATGAATGTGTGTATATATACAGGCAGGGGTGTATATGTGTATTTACACATGATGTTACCAATTAGTGCTTCTGGATTCAGAGTCTACAGGAAAGCTGGGCACAGTGGCACGAGCCTGTAGTACCAGCTACTCAGAAGCTGGGGCGGAAGGATTGCTTGAGCCCAGGAGTCTGAGACCAGCCTGGGCAACATAGCAAGCGATACATTTTTTTCTAAAAAAAATTTTTAAATAAATAAATAGTTTTAAAAAGAGTCTACAGGGATGTTGTATGTATTATTTGTACAATTTCTCTGTTAAGTTTGAAATTTTTTTTTAAGATTTGAGAAGTTTTATCTATACTCCAAAATCTGTTTTTTTAAAAATAAAAAAAAATTAAGCTGGCTAAGCTGTAGGATCCCTTTTCCAAAGGAAGAAGTAGCAGCATTTCTACCCCCGAAGGACATCACCAACGGCACAGGAAAGGAAGTAGGATTCCGAGCCCTCTCTGCTGGAAAACTTCCTTTTCTAAGCAGCAGCTGATACAACTTCTGTTCCCTGACTGGGCCCCAGGGTCTCTGATTCATCTCAATCACCCGGCACCACTAGTTCTCGAGCTTGGCTGCATGTGAGAATCACCCGAAAAACTTGAAAAATGACTGAAACTTGGGTTCTACCTCCAGAGACTCTGGTTGATTGATTATGGGGCAGGAGGCTGGAGGGAATGTGTGCCCTGGACGTCAGGATTTTTAAAATCTCTCCAGGTGATTTTCCTGTGCACCCAATTTGGAGAAACTGATCTTCACCATGTTATATCCTTTCTGAGCTGAGCTCAGAGCCTGCTGGTGTCCCAGGTGTGCCACTATCTTCCAGATCTCTGGTGTCATTCTTTACCGCAGGGAGCATCTCTCCTCTATTAACGGCTTCGCAGTCCCCATCAGGGGTGCGGGGAGTACAGGGTGCTTGGCAGTGCGCATCCTGGAGCCATCTTCAAAACTACCTATTTGTTTCGGAGTTTCAACAGCCAAGCTCAGCACTAGGGGAGTGGTTGGAGTTCTGGGTGTTGCCGTGTGAAAGTGGCCTTCTGCAAGAGGGAGCAGAGTGGGAAAGAGCCCTGTGTTTGCAGAATCTTTTCTTGCAGTTGTCACCCCTGTTCTATCCTGATATCCTCCAACAGCCTGGGAAATCCAGGTGTCCCAAGAAACACTTGTCTGCATCCGAAATTGGCAATCAGGGGACAGGTCCCCCGAACACCACCCACAGAGTGGTCTTCACTGCAGCTCAGATTTGCTCTTTGCTCCCTTCCCCTCTAAGTCACCCTCCTTCTACATTCTTCCAAAGAAAGCTATTTTCACCAGCCTTAGAATGCCGGTTCAGAACAGCCTCTGGAACCGCAGAAGGCACCATATAGGTACTTTTCATCTCTGATCACCCTGCTCCCCGTTAAAAGATACATTTTCAAAGCAAGGGGAGCAAGTTACTCATTCAAATGCTGTTAACAAATAACAGGACTTGGGTGTGTACTCGGTAGTTACTCAGCTTTGACAATTTGCCTCGAAGAGTTAAAATTTCTGCTTCACTGGAAACTGGTGGGGGGGGTGGGGGGGTGCAGCTATGTGCTGTGTCCTTGTGGGAGGAATTTTCAGGCCCTGGAATTTTATGTCTGAGCTCCCTCCCCTGCATCTAAGCTGGAACAGGAGAGATCCAGCAGGAGATTGCAGGGGAGGGCAGGTTGGGGACAGTTCTGGGGCCCCCAGGTGTTTAGTTCCTGTGCCAGCATGTGGGGGCTACTCCCCCATCACCCACCGTGCCAGCAGACACCCGCCAAGACTTGCTGGAGCCCATGTCAGGGGAGCCGGCTTGTAAATTACTCTTTTGCTCATCATTCCCAGTTGGATGGAATCACAGAAGGTGGAATGTGGAGGTGCAGCAGCCCAGACTTCTGGTGGGGGGCTTTGGGGAGGGGCTGACAGTGCAGTGAGGACAAGCCACAGCCTCTCAGCAAACCCAGCCCAGAGCCTACCACCGTCTCACCACCATGCTGCCTCAAGGATAGCTTGAGCCAGAAGCTGGGAGACGGGCCCCTCTCCCGCTTCTATTTTAATTATTGCTTTTTCTTTTAACAAATATTTTCTGGCATCCTGTACCATGAGAAGTGGGGACAACAATATCCTCCGGGGAGGCTGCGTAGAGTAAGCTCCTGAGCCTGCGGGCAGAGCGCTGGGGAGAAAGGGGATGTATAGAATGAAGCTTAAACCCGAAGAGGGTGTGGGGGGGAGGAGGGAAAGAGGCTGAAGGAGAAAGGACAGGAAGAGAAGAGTCAAGGGTGAGGTTCTCAAGTTCTCCTTTTCTGGTGCTGAGAATAGCAGGCTCCCCTGGGGGAAATTCAGTCCCACCCTGGGACTGACCTCCTCAGGCTCCCCAGCCTGCCCCAGGCCACCCACCGACAGGGACTCATAAATTACAGCTTGAGAGTGAATGCATTCAAGACCAACCCAGTGCTTTATATATCTTCCTTTGGAATCTATTACAGAAGCCAGTCCTTAGCTCCCTGTGATCCTACAACTTGGCTTTTTCTGCATAAACCCCCTTTCAAATTTCTTGTCTTGGATGCGGTTGACATTGAGCGACATTTTTGTGATGATAGTTTAACTAATGCATCATCTATTAATTTTCATACCCAGCCTCGTTCCAAAAGGAACTGGAGGCAGCTTCTGAAGTTCCAATGTGGTAACAACTTTGGTAAGTCTGGCGTGCTGCCCCCCTTCACAAATACCTGTGTCCACATCCACATCCAGTGTAGATGATCTTTCTAGTTTAATTGTAAAACAACACTGGAAGCACCTTTGAAACCTGGCTCCAAGTTTTAAAATATGTGCAGTGTACTTAATATCCAAAGACACTTCAGACAGTATTGGGCATCCTGGTCTTGTGGATGACAGTCTCCTGCATCTCAGAGCTGTTTGAGACATCCTGGTCTTCCCCAAAAGTATGACCCTCCCAGCATGACACTGATCCTTATGCTGGAGTTTGGATTCAGAGTTTGGGACGGCCAGAAATGTAACCTTCTTAAGTTTCTTTCCTTTGTTAGGTGCAGAGAAAAAAAAAGAGTTACAAATGTCCTATTGGACAGAGGTGTTTTGTTCAAACTGGAGAAGCAGGGGAGTTTGGAGGAGGGGGAATTTTCTTTCCTTTGAAGAACCCCCGCAGCACCCCAGATCTTCCCAATGCAGGCCCCTCCCCAGCCAGACCTGCATCCCATCCCACAGGGAGTCACTTGATCCCAGCCCCAACTGCAATGCTTTGCTAGAAGGCCTCTTGGCCAGAGCCCAGCTCAGCAGGGAAGGGCCCAACTTTGTCCTTGGGGGCTTCTGTAGGCCAGCCCACCCTCAGGGGCTCCCATGCTGTGGGAACCTAGCAGTTGCCCCTTCCCCATTCTCAGAGGTGCTTTTGGGGGTTGCAACAGGACGCACTTCTCTGTTACCTCTGTGAAACCTGAGGAAGTCCATGTGCGGCTACACCCAGGGATAAAGAGCAAGCTCTTCTCTTTCCGCCAGTGACTTTGGCAAGAGCTAGTCTCTCTCAGCTCATGGGGAGCACAGAAAGGGCATTTTACTCATTTTTGCTGTTGTTTATGAAGTTAAAATGTATACCTATCTTCTGAAAACATCTGAAGGGCTTATGTAGTGCACGACGCAGGAGAAGGTATTTCAACATGAGATGAAGCAGCCTCCTTAGCGGGAGGAGAATGCTGCTTTCCCAACACCAGAGCAGGGAGGAGGGCAGTAACAGAAGAGTGTCCCTGTCAACACTCGGCATCTGCCATCTCATTCGTTTTTCACAACACTATACGGTAAACGTTGTCACCACCATTTTACAAAGACATTGAAGCTCAAAGAGCTGGAATACATTGCCCAAAGATCCACAGCTAGAATCTGGATTTGAACCCAGGCTAGGCAGAGCCCTCTGCCTTCGCCACTGCCCAGTACCCTTCCTCTCCCGCCCCCACCCTTCCTCCCCCGTCTCCAATTCCTTGGCTACTACAGCAAAGCAAAGGACAAATGGACCACACAGGTCTCACCCCTCAGGTGGGCTAAGTAGCACAGTGTTTGTTTTGTTTGAATCGTGAATGCCCATTAATCAGGCAAGTACTGCCTCTTACATCCGATCTGCTTCTCACATCAGTTGCCTGATCCTGGTTGCACTCGGGTTTGCAACGCCTTGACTACACCATTTCCACTGAACATGAACAATTTCAGCTCCTTCTTACTTTGACATCGGTATGCTGCGGGGCTGCCTCTAAGTAGCTTCTAAATTTAACCCATTTATATCGAAGTGTTACGAGCTGATTGGAAACGTAGGAAAGTGCTCACCAAAGACAGTTTTCATCAGGCTCGAATCAACGCTGAGCCTCTCCTTAGAACAACAGGGCCTCGGCAAAGAGCAGAGTAGGCCGTTGGATTATTCTAACAACAACAACTAAGGTTTACATAGTCCTTTACTTGATGAAAGATGCAATTCCAGATCACAGGCGTTCAGTGGATGCAAGCTGTCCTGTTGGTAGGAGTCCCCCATGCCTTGGAGAGGGCTGGGGCACAGCCCTAGGGATTGCTGTTTCAAACAAGAATTCCACCCTGCAAAGCAAAGGCAAGACAAAATGTCGTTTTCCTTTTTAATCTTTCAAAGAGGCAAACCGGACTTGTGGAAAGAGCATGCCTTTTAGAAGCTAGGTGTACCAGGATTCAAATCCATGTTTTTCCCACTCCATAGCTGTGTGATCTTAGACAAGTTATATCAAGTTACATTTTTCAGTCCAGTTTTCTCAGCAGGAAAACGAACATGAAAATATAGACCTTGCTGGGTGCTCTAAGGATTAGAGACAATACGTGGAACACCCCGTGCTGGACACCCTGGAAGACTCTTCGTAACAGGTCCATTATTGGGAGCAGCACGGCACATGGCACTGCACATCCTGGCCACAGGCTTGTAAACAGGTCTTCAAATAATGTCCTTTCATTCAATAACGTCCTTTCATTATAACGTTGATGAGAAAAATATCGATTTCCAGCCGGGGTGACTGGCCGTGTGGAGTTTGAATTTTCTCCCCATGTCCGGGTGGGTTTTTTCTGGGGACTCCAGTTTCCTCCCTCATCGCAAAGCCGCGCACGTTAGGTGACTAGCACGTCTCCATGGTCCCAGCGTGAGTGTGAGTGTGGGTGCGCCTTGCAAGGGAATGGCCTCCTGTCCAGGGCCGGTCCCTCCCTCCTGCGCCCTGAGCGGCCAGAACGGGCTTTGGCCATCTGCAACCGTGAACAGGAGCAGGTAAATAATTATCTTCCTATTCATCTCTCTTAAATGTACGTATAGCTCACATTTATTTCCATGTTTAGTATTAGAAGTGTTTTGGGTCTTTAGAAGTCTGGTGATGTTTTTGTGACCAAAAATATGCCGTGGGACCTTAACTCTTGCTTCTATCAATTAGCCTGTGGTCAAATGGGTTCTGCTATATGTCGTTTCCCTGAAAGTCACAGTTTCAAAGAACCCACGGACCAAGTTAAGTGAGGAGCGGCTGTACTGGCAAGACCAAAGAAACTGCCCTAATTTGAAATGGATGGACAGGCTTCACAAGGGTCGCAAATGCCACACAGCCCCTCGCCTGAGGTGGGGCTCAGGACGGTCAGATTTCTGGTTTTCAATGATTAAAAACAAGCAGATAAACAACCATCAACCGTGCCCCCCACCACCGCTGTCGCCCGCCTTCCCACAGAGAAAACAGCCAGAAAAGCCAGCTTCAAACCCCAGCCTCTTGGGCGAGACGCACTTGAGTGGCAGTTTGCTGCCCCCTGCTGTCCCTGTGGAGAACTGCCTGGGAGGAGGCTTTGGGCAGCGCGGCCAGACTAAAAACATCCAACGCGCAGCGGTGCCCAAGACGGGGGTAGGACCGGGACCAGCCACATAATAAAAGGGATCCTGTGACAAACGAAAGTGTGGGGCATCTTGTTAAAAACTGTGTTAAAAATTTCAAGACAGCAAACAAAGCTGTGGGCACTGCCGAGGGCGGCGCCCTGTGCCCCACTCGCCCCACAGCCTGAAGCTGGCCTTTGCTCATCAGGACCCGCTCCTGACGGTCAACTTCTGGGTCTATGCGTAGCCTCAGTAGTTCCAGGACGGAATTCAAGTTTAGTAGAGCATGTCTGGGGAGTGGAGCTGGAGGTAAGTCCTCCCCTAACAAGCCAGACTGGGGGGAATACGTTTCTCGCAGCTGTGATGCAGTTGTATCACAAATCCCATCTCTTTTCCACTTACTTACTGTTGGAGTTGGAGGGATTAAAAAAAAAAATAGTGCTCTTTTTGTCCTGGCTTTGGGAACCACTCCCGACTCAGGAGTTAGAGATTAAAATATCACTTTATTACAGAATAGGCTTCGTTAGGGAGCAGAGCTTACCTATGACCGAAGGATGCTAAAATTCACCCCCAAATCCCACCGGCAGAGATCCACCCAAATGAGAACGGGGGCCGACTGCTGTCCCCCACTAAGCAGGTAATGCAGCCCACTTCCGTGGGGGGAGTGAGGAGCAGAGCGAGATTCCAGGAGGATTTAGGGAAAAATCGCCAGATCCCTCCCGGTGGTGAGCGGTGGGGAGCAAGTGTCCCCCCACCCGGTGCTGGTCAGGAGCTGGCTAGGAAAAGACTCCAGCCCGAGTATTTACAACAAAGGGAATCTGATGCAGGGAATTGGTGGAGGGGATGAGAAGGGAAAGCCCAAGACTAGCAGGAGTAAAAAGTCACCCCCACGTTTAGGACAAAGAAGCGAAGGGATTCCCAGATCCCCAGGCCAGATCCCTGGTAGGAGCTGGAACCACTGAGGGTCCCTCTGCCAGGAGCTGGAGCCGTGAAGGAAACACAGCTGCCGCCGGAGACAGCACCGGAGATGGAGAGGGAGGGGACAATGCCTTGGCTTCTCCTTTCTTCCCACCCTCAATCTCCTGCCAGAACCTTCCATTGGCCATGCTCAGCCAAAAGGCAGCTGACCTAGGAGCCTGGAGAAGACAGGCAACAGGGGTCAGTTTCTCTGCATCCCAGAGGAGGGGTCAGGCAAGGAGTGGATGTGAGCGCAGAAGATCCAGAGCTCTCCCCTCACGGTGACACAAGCACAGGGCTCCCACTGACCGGTGGATAAAACGTCAACTCCTCTCCGTGCCTTGCAAGGTCGTTCACAGACCACGTTACGAACCACCCTTCCTGCCACTCCCTGTTTCTGGCTCTGTCAGGTTATTTCACACTTCTCGGCCCTTAGTCTGGCTTCCTCTCGCTTGAACGCCCATGGCCACGTCATCCGGGCTCTCGTTTTCCTCCTGACTTCTCTCTTCTCTCTCATTTCTTCTCTACCCTGCATTCTTCTCTCTGCTCCATGCTTCTCCTTTTTCTTTCCCCTCTCTTCTTCTTCTCCTTTCTTACCCATGTTTCCTATTTTCTTTTCCATTCTCTTTCCTTCCTTCCCTCTTTCTTTTCTACCTATTAACGGCTAGATTGAAGCCAAGGTCTTTATGTGTGTTAGTTGTTTTTGCTTTCTAATAAATATTTCTTTAAAACCAACTGCTAAAACATAAGGTAACCACTGACCCATCATCCCTGCCTCTACAGCTAGGAAGCCCCATATCCAGATGTACCAATAAAACCAATCCAAATTTTCTTTACCAAGCCACTAGATGTCATATTGATTTCACAGCAAAATTGGGAAACCCATGCAAGATCTCAAAACTTGCAAAAAGAAAAAAAAAAGAAGAAGAAGAAAAAAAAGAAGCATCTAAATACTCCAAAAAAGAAAAAAGGCATCTTACTATTTGCCTTAACACATCATTGTCAGACTTCTGCTTACAGTAATGACTGGATACGATTTTACTAGGTGGACATAGTACAAAATGCAACTACCAAAAGCACTGGAGAGCAAACAGAGCAGGCAGATTCTGGTGGGAAGTCCATGCACAAAGGAGAGATGTTATAGGAAGGGAGCTCCCCATTTCTGCTGTTTTTAGCACTGGGGAAGGCACAGTCAGTGTTGTGTGAGCCAGTGTTGGTGCTAGTGGAAAAACAACTATCTCCTTAGTGCATGAAATCGAGACAACAACAGCTGCCAAAGGGAAAAGAGAAAGTACTGGAAGAGAAAGAGCCAGAGAAAGGATCCTCAAATTCTATCTGCTTCCACCCCTGGCTGACTCCAAACCAGGGACACACAAAGCAGACACAAAGCACCTCAGCTAAAAACAAAAAAGTCTGAAAGAGATTGGAGATGTTGCCCATGGAACAATTTGCATTTAGAGTTCAATCAAGAAAAATGCCTCCTAAAACAAAAGAAATAACACTTATTGGAGAAAAATATCAGAATGCAGAGCCTCCACAAATTATCATCTGTAACATGTGCAATCCAAAGTTACCCAACGTATGAGGAACTAGAAAAAGTGGGACCCATTCTCGAGGGAAAAGATAGTCATCCAAGACCAACTGCAAGATGACCCAGATGTTGCAATCAGTCGAAAATTTTAAAGCAGCTGTATAACTATTCTCATGACTTAAAACCTACCGATTACATCACACTTAATGGTGAAGGTCTGAATTCGTTCCTCCTAAGAATAAAAACAAGGCATGGGTACCCACTTTCACACCTTCTGGTGAATTTTGCACTGAGGTCCTAGCCAGTTCAATAAGGAAAATGAAAAAAGAAATAAAAGGCATACACATTGGAAAGGGAAAATGTATTATACAGTAGAGTCACACAGACTCAGCAGGTTTGGGGGAAAGCTATGGACATTTATGAGGGGAGTCGAGTGCATGTACAATGAGTAAATAGTCTAAATTCACAGATGACAAGGTCATATGACGCTTTAAAAAAGCAACTAGAACTAATACATGAAGTTACCAAGATTATAGGACACAAAATCAATATGCAAAAGTCAACCGAATTTCTGTATATTTACAACGAACGATTCAAAATGGAATTTTTAAAAACTTCATTTACAGTAGCTTCCGAAATACTTTTTTAAAAAGAAATTGACAGAAGCAACCCAAGTGTCCATCCACAGATGAATGGATAAACAAAATGTAGTGTATAAATACAATGGAATATCACTTAGCCTTAAAAAGGAAAAGATATTCTGATACATACTACAACATGGATGAATTCTGAGGATATTATGCTAAGTGAACTAAACCAGTCACCAAGACAAATTCTGCATGATTCCATATATATGAAGTACCTAGAGTAGTCAAATTCATAAAGATAGACAGTAGAATGGTGGTTGCCAGCGGCTGGGGTAAGAAGGGAATGGGGAGTTATTTTTTAATGAGTATAGAGTTTTAGCTTTGCAAGACAAAAAGAGCTGGATGTATGGGTGACGATGACTGCACAATATAAATGTACTTAATACCACTGAACTATACACTTAAAAATGGCTAAGGTGGTAAATTTTATGTTATGTGTATTTTACCACAATCTTTTAAAAAAGGTTTCAAGTTGGACTTTAAAATGTCAGGCAATTAAAAGTATTTATGTTTAAAACGTAATTTAAAAAATAATTGAGGCCAGGCGCGGTGGCTCACGCCTGTAATCCTAGCTCTCTTTGTTTGAGCTCAGGAGTTCGAAACCAGCCTGAGCAAGAGCGAGACCCTGTCTCTACTAAAATAGAAAGAAATTAATCGAACAACTAAAAATATATAGAAAAAATTAGCTGAGCATGGTGGCGCATGCCTGTAGTCCCAGCTACTCGGGAGGCTGAGGCAGAAGGATTGCTTGAGCCCAGGAGTTTGAGGTTGCTGTGAGCTAGGATGACGCCACAGCACTCTATACTGGGCAACACAGTGAGACTCTGTCTCAAAAAAATAAAAAAATTAAAAAATAATTGACGAGGCTGGGCGCGGTGGACCACGCCTGTAATCCTAGCACTCTCGGAGGCTGAGGTGGGTGGATCGTTTGAGCTCAGGAGTTCGAGACCAGCCTGAGCAAGAGCGAGACCCCGTCTCTATCAAAAATAGAAAGAAATTAATTGGACAGCTAAAAATATAGAAAAAAAATTAGCCGGGCATGGTGGCGCATGCCTGTAGTCCCAGCTACCCGGGAGGCTGAGGCAGGAGGATCACTTGAGCCCAGGAGTTTGAGGTTGCTGTGAGCTAGGCTGACGCCATGGCACTCTAGCCAGGGCAACAGAGTGAGACTCTGTCTCAAAAAAAAAAAAAATTGACAAAGGTATTCTAAAATTTGTATGGTTAGACAAAGGACTTAGAATAGCAAAAACAATTTTAAGAAAGAAGAACAAGATTGGAAGACCTGAACTACCAAAATTTGAGACTTACCTGCAAGATACAATAATCACAACAGTGTGTTATTGGCAAAAGAATAGACATATAGATCAATGGAACAGAATAGGAAGTTTATTTATTTATTTTATTAATTTATTTATTTTTTGAGACAGAGTCTCGCTCTGTTGCCTGGGCTAGAGTGCCGTGGCTTCAGCCTAGCTCACAGCAACCTCCAATTCCTGGGCTCGAGCAATCCTCCTGCCTCAGCCTCCCGAGTAGCTGGGACTACAGGCATGCGCCACCACGCCCGGCTAATTTTTTGTTTCAGTAGTCTGGTTGATTTTTTCTGTTTTTAGCAGAGATAGGGTATCTTGCTGAGGCTGGTCTTGAACTTCTGACTTCAAGTGATCCTCCCACCTGGGCCTCCCAGAGTGCTAGGATTACAGGCATGAGCCGCTGTGCCCAGCCTGAATAAGAAGTTTAAAAACACACCTACACTTTCATGGTCAATTGATTTTCAATAATGGTGTCAAGGTAATTTAATGGGGAAAGGATAGTCTTTTCAATAAATAGTGCTAGGACAACTGGAGATACACACACACACACACACACACACACACACACACATATATATACAGAGATGTATCCATTACATATATATATTATATATATATATATATATATATATATATATAAGGTATATATATAAAATGTCAACCCTTATTTCACATTGTCATCTAAAAGACCAAGATGGCTACATAGTAGAAAGAAGAGCGTTATTGTTGATAGCAGCTTGCAAACTCGGAAGAGACAGTCTCTGGCATACACCAAAGGTGCTCTCTCTTCAAAGAGGGAAAGAGCAGTTTGGTTTTTTATGCTTCACAGGCCTGTATTACACAACAGGGTCACAAATATTCAGCAGGTTTGGGTGGGGGAAGCTACAGATGTTTATGAGGGGAGTCAAGTGCATTTAAAATGAGTAAACATACATGTAACATACATCCCATGTTCACTTTGGGGTACAGTTTTGGCATTAAAATGAGGTGAAATTTGGCTTTTTATGTCAAAAGGTGTACATTCTCTGTAAGTTGGCTAAAACGGGCTTATGGTCTGCAACTGCTTACCAGGGAAGAATATTTATAAGGTCAGCCCTCTGTCCGATCAGAGTTGTAGGGGTCTGGGTTGTAAATTAGACTTAGGAAGGGGGTTTGATCATTTGCCCAGTAGCTCCCATTGTCAGGGACTTTAGCAAGAGTGTGGTTTTTCTTGTAGCTGTAGGAATTTAGGAAGTTGCCATCCCAGCTAAGGCCTGAACCCTTGACCCATAAGTAACTTTTGTTTCCTTAACCTTGGGGCCCATCTTAGTTGATAAATAGGCATTTATTTTGGTTTCTTAGATCACAATATCATATGGTACGCATATATCAATCCAAAAGTTTAAATGGATCGTAGACCTACATGTAAGAACTAAAACTGTAAGACTTCTAGAAGAAAGCCAAGGAAAATAATCTTGTGGCACTGGATCAGGCAATTATTTCTTAAACAGGACACAAAAAGTACAAATCACACAAGAAAAAATATAAAATGGCTTCATCAGGATTAAAAGCTTTCGCTCCTCAAGTAACAGAGTTGAGAAAAAAAGACAAGCCACAGATTGGGAGAAAATATTGGCCAAACATCTATGTGGGAAAAGTTTTCTACCCAGATCATATAAAGAACTCTTAAAATGCAACAATAAAAAGAAATACATAATAAATAATGGGCAAAAGATATGAGCAATCACTTCATAAAAGAAGATATATTAATAGCCAATAAACACATGAAAAGATGCTTAACTTCACTAATCATTCAACGAAGTTCAAATTAAAACCACAATAAGATACCATTACATATTCGCTAGAATGGCTAAATTAAGAACATTAATTCCATGAAACGCTCATACATTGCTGGAGGCAATGGAAAGCAGTACAATCAGGCTGGGAAACACAATGGCAATGTCTTTCCTAGAAAGTGAAAGATACACTTACCAATGACCAACAATCTCCCTCCTAGAGAAATGGAAACTTATGTTCTCAAAAAGACTTGTACATAAATGCTCATAGCAGCATTATTCATCACAGACAAAATTTGGAAATAACCCAAATGTCCATCAACTGGTGGATACATACATTTTGGTATAGCTATACTATGGGATACTACTCAGCTGTCAAAAGGAATTAACTATTATTACATTAAACATTATGGATAAATTTCAAACATGTTATGTTAAGTGAAAGGAGTCAAATAGGAAGGACTACATGCTATATGAGTCTATTTATATGCAATTCTAGAAAAGGCAATATTACAGGGACAGAAAACATATCAGTCCTACCTGAGGCTGAGAGTCCGGGGAGGGGATTGGTTGTATAGGGGCAAAGAGAAAGCTTCCTCTTCCGTCTGAAAGTTTGCTGAAAATCACCAGCAAGAGGCAGATTAATAGGAGAAAAGGTATACAAATTTATTTAATGCACACATGGAGCCTTCAGAATGAAGACTTGACCCCCCAGTGGGGTGCACAAGCTTATATACCAGCTTGAGGTTACAGAAAGAATGGGGGTTTGGATCCTGACAAAACAGGTTATGGGATGGGGGGCAGGGGAAGGGTGCAGAGGAGTTCTGTTGAGAGACAATAAATGATTACTAGGGAAAATACATGGATCTGGGAACAGACATTAATTTGTAAACAGTTCTCTTTGGAATTTGAATGAGTCTGAAAACAGACATTATCTTGCAAAAGTGTGTGTTCAGATGTGGTCACATTCTTGGTTGCCTTTTCTGTAATGGATAATGAGATAACGGAGGGGAAGAAAAAACAATTATTCTCCTCGGTGGGTCTGGATCTTAGGCAGATAAAGGTCTATGCTAAGGGAAAGATAGTGTGTGGGGAGCACAGGGGGCATAAGGTCAGAGATACTCCGAGGCTTCTTCAGTTCAGTGTGTCAAAGCACCATATTTTGGGGTATCAGTTTCTGAGCCCCAGCAATTGCAAAGGGGCATGGGAGGCTTTTGGGAGGTGATGGATATATTATATATCTTGATTGTGGTGATGGTTACATGACTGCATACAGTTGCCCAAATTCATCAGATTATATACTTAAAATGAATGTATTTTACTGTATTATACATTATACCTCAATAAAGCCAGAGAAAAAGTAAACAACACATACACAAAGAGTGCAATGAGCACCACCCGAAGGATGGACATATTTGAAACTCGGACTTGGGGCGGGGGGGAAAGGGCAACATACATAACCTAAACATCTGTACCCCCATAACATGCTGAAATAAAAAAAAAGTAAACAACAAAATCACAGCCAATGGGCTCTTATTCATGGCTATAAGATACTGTATCCGTATTTTCAAGTGTCCTTTGTACTCATATCATGATCCATTATATAAATAAATCATAATTTATTGTTTATTTTGGTTTTTTTTTGAGAAAGAGTCTCACTGTGTTGCCCGGGCTAGAGTGCCATGGTGTCAGCCTAGCTCACAGCAACCTGAAACTCCTGGGCTCAAGCGATCCTCCTGCCTCAGCCTCCCGGGTAGCTGGGACTACAGGCATGCGCCACCATGCCTGGCTAATTTTTTATATGTATTTTTAGTTGTCCAATTAATTTCTTTCTATTTTTAGTAGAGACGGGGTCTCGTTCCTGCTCAGGCTGGTCTCAAACTCCTGAGCTCAAACAATCCGCCCGCCTCGGCCTCCCAGAGTGCTAGGATTACAGACGTGAGCCACCGCGCCCGGCCCTAATTTATTGTTTAATTCTACTGTTGCTGAACATTTACAATGTTTCTATATTCTTTCTTTTCTGATTGGACTAATGAGGGCAATAGATGCACATATTTTTGGAGTACATGTGATAATTTGATACATTCATACAATGTGTAATGATCAAATTAGGATAATTGAGATATCTATCACATTAAACATTTATCATTTCTCTATTCTGGGAACATTTGAATTATTCTGGTACATTGTTTTGCAAGTAGCAACATGCTAAATTTACTTCCAGATTCTAGCAATATATCTGTATATTCTTTTGGACTTTCCACATATACAAGCTTATCACCTAAGAATAATGATAGATTGGATTCTCATCCTTATGTATTGGCGTTTTTGTTTTGTTTTGTTTTTTTCCTTTTGTTCTGTTTGGCCTTACTACAATGTCTAGAACATGTTGAGCCAATGTGGTAAGTATAGGCATTCTTGTCTCATTCCCAAAATCAAAAGACATATTTTCACTGCAAGCTTATTAAATTTTTTTTTTGGTAGATACCCTTTACTGGTTCAGATCAGCTTCTTCTAGCCCTAATTTGCCAAGAAGTCTAAAAAATATCATGAGTAGACATTGTTGTTTAGACTTAAACAATAAGCATTTATTTCTCACAGTTCTGGAGGTGGAGAGGTCCAAGATCAAGGTGCTGGCAGATTCCACGTCTGTTGAGCACGTCTTCTTGGTTTGCAGATGGTCTCCTTCTTGCTGTATCCTCACATGGTGGAGAGAGAGGGAGAACTCTGTTCTCTTCTTCTTATAAGGGTACCAATCCCATCATAGGGTCCCCATCCTCATGACCTCATCTAATCCTAATTACCTTCCAAAAGCTCTCCCTTCAAATATCATCACATTGGGCATTAGAGCTTCAACATTCGAATTTGTTGGGAAGGCGGGGGAAGGGAAGGACACAAATAGTCCACAGCAGACATTAAATTTATTTAGATGCATCTGTCTTCCTCTATAGGGATGATCTATGATTTTTCTCCTTTCATCCGTTAATGTGAATTACATGGGTTGACTTTCTAATGTTCAATCAACCTTGCATTCCTGGAATCAACCCCATTTTGCCATCATGAATTATGCTTTATATATCATACACTGTTACACTCAAAATTGCTAATATTTTGTCAATTTTATGGTCATGAGATTAGCCTATAATTTTCCTTTTTTGTATTGTCCTTGTTGATATGCTAGCCTTATCAAATAAATGTCTCTTTTGACTTACTGTGAAGTGGTAGTCAATACAGTAACGCATCACATTACATTGAGTTGGATTTCCTTTGCTTTACTTCCACCTTTTTCTCATTTATACTGCCCTGAACTTAAATCTCCCAAATAAAGTATTAACATCTTAATCCTTGCCTCAGGCTCTGCTTTCTAAAAGACCTAAGTTAAGACTAGAATTGTCTCATTTGTTAATCATTTTTTTTTTTTTTTTTAGAGACAGGATCTTGCTCTGTTGCCCAGCCTTGAGTGTAGTGGTGTGATCATAGCTCACTGTAACCTCAAACTCCTGGGCTCAAATGATCCTCCCACTTCAGCCACCCCAGCAGCTAGGACTGCAGGCGGGCACCACCACACCTGGCTACTTTATTTTTGGGGTAGAGACAGGGTCTTGCTATGTTGCCTAGGCTGGTCTTGAACTCCTGGGCTCAAGTGATCCTCCCACTTTGGCCTCCCAAAGTACTGGGATTATAAGCATGAGCCACTGTATCTGGCCTGATTTTGTTATTTTAAAGTTTGATAGAGCTTGTAAACCATATAGGCCTGGGTTTTTCTGTGTAAAAATATTGAAAACTGTTTCGTTTTAATGATTTTTAGACTATTCAGTTTTTCTACATCTTCATGAGACAATTTTCATAAGTTAGTTTTCTAAGATCTCACCATTTTATTTATACTTACAAACTAGCATAAAATTTATAATAGTATACTTTTATTATCTATTTTATTATACTTTTATTAATATCTATAGGGTCTGTAGTGATGCTCCTATTTCATTCCTATTATTGTTGTTTTGGTTCTCTCTCTCTCTCTCTCTCCCTCTCTCATTTTTCACTCTTGCCAGGGTTTTATAGATTTTATTAGTATTTTTTAAGAACCAACTTTTGACTTTGTTTACCTCTATTGTATTTGTTTTCTATTTCCTTAGTTTGCTCTTTATTAGTTAGTTTGGTGTCATGTGTGTTTATTTTGTTCTTTTAACTTCATGTATTGAATGCCTATCTCATTTTTAAGTCTTTCTTCTTTTCTAATATGAATGTTTCTAAGCATGTCAGTCTATATGTTTTCTAAATACTGCCTTAGCTGCATCCCACATATTATATTTTAATAGGCAGTATTTCTTTAACATACTTTAAATATTTCTTAATTTCCATGACTTCTTTTACTCATGAATTAGAAATGTGTTAATTAATCCCCAAATATATGGAGTTTTTCCTATGTATAATGACTTCTCTCTTAATTGCATGTGGTCGGAGAATACTGTATTTATTGTAGTGGTCCTCTGAAATATATTCAGACTTGCTCAATTTGCAAGTATATGGTTTTCATATTATACTATATGTGATTGAACAAATATGAATTTGACAAATTTTGGGATATAGTATACACACACAGCACACACATATATATTTGCATATGTATATTAAGTATTTCAAATTTTCTACATATCTCTGGTATTTGCTTCATTAATTAGTGAGAGATGTTGATTTGATTAGTATGATTTTGGATTTTTTTTTTTTTTTGCCGTTCTCTCATTTTTGTCTCGTATCTTTTATGGCAATTTTATTATGTGCATACCAATTTACAATTATTTTACTTCATGGTGAATTTAACCTTTTATCACATGAGGCAACATCTTTATCTCTTTTTTTTTTTTGAGAGTCTCACTCTGTCACCTCAGCTAGAGTGTGGTGGCATCATCATAGCTCACTGCAGCCTCAAACTCCTGGGCTCAAGCCATTCTCCTGCCTCAGCAGCCGCTGGAGTAGCTAGGACTACAGGTGCATGCCACTACACCCAGCTAATTTTTCTACTTTTAGTACAGTCAGAGGTCTTGCTCTTGTTCAGGCTGGTCTCAAACTCCCGAGCTCAGGTGATCCTCCCACCTTGGCCTCCCAGAGTGCTAAGATTACAGGCGTGAGCCACCACGCCTGGTCCTTCATCTCTATTAATGCTCCCAAATAAACTTTGTACTTGAGTCCCTTTTCAGGGTCTCCTTTTGGGGAGAATCTAAATTAAGACAGTTTTCCCCCTTGGTATGTTGCAGCACCACAATAACTAAGACGGACACCTGTGGTGAATTGGTATTGGGTCCATGAGAAAGGAAATGCACTGATGATGCAATCTCTAGCGTGACAGAGAGATGGGAGTGGTGTTAATTATAAGGATTATGGAACAGGTTGGTTGTTGCTAAGCGTAATCGGTGCAAGGATTGAAGAAAGTGTCATGCTCAACTCAGGGCAGGGTGTAAAAGAACTCCCTGAAAGCATTTGAAGTGACCCTCAGCTCATGTAGCTGGAGGACAGACTTTGCTAAAAATCAAGCCAGAAAGTACAAATAAAACTGAATTGGCAGCTCTTGCAAGTCTCCTGTTAAAGATAGGGACTAATAGGCGAAGAGTGGGCCCCTGAAACGTGGGGTGGGGACATTGGGGTGGAAATGCTGAGAACTCTGAACCTCAGATTCCTCTGAACCCTCCTGGCCAGCAGCCACCCCTGCCTGGAGACCACGGCCAGGCCTCCACCAAAATGGACGTCTTCCAAGATGAAGTGCTTTGTCTCCCCAATATCTGGCCCACATCCTCTCATTGCTTCTAGACCAATTACAAGGGTAAAGCCTCAGCATGGTCCAATTGGGGAAGCTGGGTCCTTGCTTCAGGAAAAGAGCTACACGATTTGGCTAGTCTGTACTAGCCAAAAGAGACACAGGAATTGGCTAGTCTACTCTTCTCAGCAGGAATTGGGAGAACATGTCTGGGAATAAGTCTTAAGGACACGAAACTGGCTAGATTAGGAGAGTTTATCAGTACGTGGGATGATGCTCTTCTACAATTTGGGATTTAATCTCCTGTTGGAAACCTGGAGCTGATCCTGGTGTACTGCTGGACAGCTCCTTGAAGCCCGAGGAAACAATGTCTAGAGTAAATGAAATGGAGGTGCAGCCTTGGCAGAGTACTGAGGCAGTGCTCCTAGGATGGATTTGTAATTTAAGACCAGAACACCCACTACCTATGTGCCAAAGACACTCCCTTCCCTAAAATGACAGTGAATACACTAGTGAGCCCCAACACCCTTGAGAAATGGCTTGCAGGCCAGGGTTGACAGTGGGAAATACTGATATGGAATTGGTTTCCCTTGTGAGAATACAGATGATAGGATTCTGGAACACCAGAGGCCAGGTGGCAGCACTTAGCTGTCAGAGGCAGCTGGCATAACAGGCAGCAAGGAATAGTAGCCAAGGCGTGCATTCCTGCAGGAATCTGTGGAGATGGCTAAGTAGACCTGGCAAGAGAGGGACAAGAAAGATGGACAGCCATCAGAGGTGCTGCTTGTCTTGATTACAAAGTATCAAGATCAGGTGAGCAGCTGGTCAGCTGCTGCAATAAAAAAATCATTACTCACCCGCCCTTTCCAGACCTAAGCCTATTGTCAGATCCAAAGACCCCTGATAAGAGCGCAGGCTTGGGCACTTAAGGAAGGATACTATGATGCCACATGAGGGCATCAAAGGGACCTATAACCATTCGCCAGAGTATCTACACACCTAGGAAAGGGAAACGTGAACATGTTTTAGGACTATTGGATGTAGAACCCTGCTGTTTGGCTTAAGATGGGGGTTGGTAAGTTTTTGTTTTTTGGTAAAGGGCCAGATAGTAATTATTTTAGGTTTTGTGGGTTATAGGGTCTTTTTACAATTAATCAACTCTGCTATTGTAGTGTGAAAGCAGCCACAGACAATAAACAGTAGTAGCTATCTGCCAATAAAACTTTATTTACAAAAACAGGCCAGATTTGACTCCGTGGGCCATAGTTTCCTGACCTCTCGCCTTGGACATGGTCAATTCTCATAAAATTCCATGTGTACTTGTAAATAGTGTATAGTATCCAATTGCTGGGTTCATTACTTTGTATTTTGTAAATTAGAAAGGCATATTATGTTGTTCAAATCCTCTATATCTGACTTTCTGGTCTGCTTTATCTATAACTGAATGAGCTTAGTTGTTTAAAAACCTCTCGCTATGGTCATTTGTCAAATTTTGCTTTATACAATTTGAAGCTCTTGTTATTAGGTGCATACAGGCTTAGCATCTTTATCCTTCCTTGTTAATTATAATAAAACTTGTATTATCTTGAAGTAATACTCATTAACTCTAGTAGTAATTTTTGCCTTGAGCTATACTAGTTTGAGATTAATGTAGCTGTATCAGCTTTATTTTGGTTAGTGTTTTGACGGTGTATATATATATACATACATATATATATATTTTTTTTTCAATCTTTCTGTGCCTTTATATGTTAGTTGGTTCCTTACCAGTAACCCAGAGCACAAATCATTAATCTGAGCTTCTTGGAAACCAAAGCATATGGGAGGGCTGGGCGTGCTGGCTCACACCTGTAATCCTAATGCTCTGGGAGGCCAAGGCGGGAGGATTGCTCGAGGTCAGGAGGTCAAGACCAGCCTGAGCAAGAGTGAGACCCCCGTCTCTACTAAAAATAGAAAGAAATTAGCTGGACAACTAACAATATATAGAAAAAATTAGCCAGGCATGGTGGCGCATGCCTGTAGTCCTAGCTACTCGGGAGGCTGAGGCAGGAGGATCGCTTGAGCCCAGGAGTTCAAGGGTGCTGTGAGCTAGGCTGACACCATGGCATTCTAGCCTGGGCAACAGAGACTGTGTCTCAGCAAAAAAAAAAAAGGCACATGGGAGAAGATTTACTGAAAAGATGCAGCCAAGTCATCGGCAGCCTATGTGCTAATTGTGATGACCTAAACAAACTTGACGCAGGGTCATCAAACAGAACAAGGGAGGCTTTGAAGGCAGTCTTACCAACTCTAAGGCTTCAGAAGCTTACCCAACACTGTGTATTTTCATTGGAATTGTATCGGTTGCTCACACTGATTACCCAACCACAATAGCTAATTTGGCTTTCAATAAGTAGCAGTGATTCTTATTAGTACCCCGAAGCAGTAAGGCAAGAACTGACCAGAGGTTTGCAGCAAAGTTGCTTGTTCTCTGATCTTACCACAAGCCTTTATCTACCCTCCCTTTTGCTGCTCTAATCACTTTACTCAGTGATGTTAGTTAGTTTACCCAATCTTTTGCTGAGCTCAATGCGACTGGAACCCCAGGCACTAACGAAGGATGTTTCTGATGCGCTGCAGTGCCTTGTTCTGAAAGAGGGGGTGGAAAAATGTCATACGAGGAGCGGCAGAACCAGAACTGCAAGGGAAGCAGCTGTTCCACCTTTAAATTCTTGCCACTTACCAACTTTTATGAACTTAACAAGGGCCTGCACTTTCTCTGGGCCTCAATTTCCTTATTGCAAAACTGTAAATGATTCCTCTTTTTTTCCAGAGTATGTGGGTTAAAGGAAATGGTGAAGGTGCCCGGCACATCAAAGGACTTCAACAAAGTGTTCCATAGGTCCCTTCCTCTGCTCTGAGCAGCTCCTGGACGACAGCATTCCTCCCGAACAGCAGCTTGCTGAAAACTGTTATTCCTTTGTTCATGCTCCACCCCAGTGCTTCTATGGGATCAGGCAAGCTTTACCTCAGAATTTCAAAGAAATAGGGAGAAGCAAGACCCTCTGTGGTCTAGTTCACAAACTGAAGAATCCCAAGGTACTTTCAGCCTTGTTGTCAGAAGTCCAAGGTCATTATTGTTTAAGAAAGCTCTTTTCCCCCAAGCCGGATTTCTCTGCTAGCCTTGAGCTACTTCCATAGTGCGGTGAGCCAAGACGCAGGGGCCAGGAGTCCAGGCTTAAGTGTCAGGGCGATCTTATTTAAGGCTCCACCCCTTACTAGTAAGGACTTTGGATGAGCTATCCTTTCTGAGTCTGTTTGGGGGAATAATGTCATTGGGACTACAGTGAAAATTAAAGGATACAATATATATACATTGCACTAACACACTTGGCACAGAGCCAGTAAACAGAATCCAAGCTTTCTGTTATGCACGTGTGCTGCATACACCTGAATCACGAACCCCACGGTAATACAGAGGACAGAGGTCAGGGGGTTACAGCTTAGTGTGCAACCCAACTACTGAGTGCAGAAGCACCATGCAGGCAGGAACCATGCTGTATGTATTACTGCACCCTCCTCTGCTCTACCCTGGCTCCTGGCATGTGCCTTGCCAAGTTGGGTTAACGACAAATGCTCAACGGCTGGGTGTGTGTGCTAAGGCCCTGTTATGGTACCAGTGAACATGGGACTTGGCTTCTCAGGGTAAGTCTGGGATCCACAGACAAGCTGTTCTGCAAAATTTATGTTGATTTTAATGAAGCACTAAAGAGAGAGAGAGAGAGAGACAGGTAGACTGACGGACTGACTTATGGGTGCTTTTAAGAAACCCTGTTAGATATAGCACCAAAAGTTCCAATTATTGAGCTTAGGGGACACTTGAAAAGGATTAAGGCTTCCACCTTCTTTACTCTGTCCTTCATATCCTCACCCACAATATAGAAAGCACATTTCATTCTGAACAACATACACTTTTGCAGATAAAAAAGGTGACCCACACTTTCATTTTCTTTATTTTTCATTGATACCGTATGAATACAAAGTTTCTAGAAAGCTACAAAATATCTACCACTTTATCAAGAAGGCATCAAAATGTGTCACTTTGCAAAGACATGAAAACACCTGCAGGAACTGACACAAAAATAGCATTTTTAGAGTGATGAAATAATTGCACTTAACTGTCATGGATATTAAAGTTATCACACATATGTACCGCGAAAGCTAGAATACATTTTTTTTTTTACAAAGCACTTTATAAAAAAATTCTCTGCACACAAACCCTATAATTTTCATATAACTATCATACTAAAGATAAATTCACTTTAAAGCCAACACTTAGAGAACATTTTTTAAACAAAAAGGTACCAGTACCTAAACACAGACGTTAACAAATACAAGAATACTGTACTGCCAAGAGGTTTAACCAAATGCCTTTTGAAAGTTTCTGCAAATAGGTTAAGAAAAACATGTGAGAATTTGCACACTCCCACCCCCATCTCTCCAATCTGCCCAAGAGGAACCCAATCACCCAGAGGCAGGTTCCACAGCCCACTCCCAGCAGCAGTACAATATCAAAGGAACCACTGACCAGATGAACGCTTACGTCACGAGCCCATTTTATACACACGACAGGAAGACACAGACTGTGAGAATCCCATTAAGTCATTTAGAATGTGAACAAACACACA
This sequence comes from Propithecus coquereli, assembly GCF_000956105.1. Taxonomy (NCBI): domain Eukaryota; kingdom Metazoa; phylum Chordata; class Mammalia; order Primates; family Indriidae; genus Propithecus; species Propithecus coquereli. Next base: position 6,836,783 of record NW_012150174.1, read on the forward strand.
TGGCAAAAACCAATTTACATAAAATTTAAGCATATTAAAGAATTAAAGGCTATTCAGGTTTCTTTTTTAAATGTTACAAAATTTTTTTTTTGTCATTTTTCAGGCACGTACTGTTTTTGTTTTTACTTTTTTTTTTTTTCCTTGTCTGCAGTCATAAGCCTACTGAAAAGGCCTACAGAAGTAAATCTTTCAAGGAGGTAACAGGGAGATGTATTTTTTTTTTAAAGAAGTGCAGTTAATATCTAATTTACAGTGAAACTAATCACAAAAAATGACTAATGGAAAAAAAAAATCAGAGACTGGTTTCCAACTGATTTACACCTAGATTCTGTCAGCCTCTCTTACAGACAGGGGAAGGGGAAACAGTCTCATCACGGAGGGCGGACACGAGAGTCAGCCTGAGCGAGGTGGAATCTAATGGAGGCTGACCCCAAATAATGACAAACCAGAGGGAACGGAAATGCCGTCTCAAATACTAAAAAGTCTCAAATACTAAAATGATGTAGTGTGGCTTATGAGTGATTCAATGCAAATTCACAGAGTAAAAACAAGTTACGGCTTAGGAAGTAGGACAATAAATACAAATATTTCATCTTATTTAAACGGTGCATGACTTCAGTGAAACTACCCTTTGCGATGCAATACATTTTAAACACAAAACCTTCATTCGTAACGACAGAAGCAATGAGTTTATGAGAGGAAACTACCTACTGTCAAACAAAGCACAGTAACAGCTGAAGAGAGAAGCAAGAAAACAAGCATTGGACTAATTTCTTCCAAGTTGTGGTATAGCACTGGCCGGGAAGGAGCTGGGAGTTCAAGCAGCTAACCGGAACTTGGGGGCTGAGACTACTTCCTTTTCATCACTTGATTGTTTTTGTTTGTTTGCAGAAGTTTCTATAAATACTCACAACTTGGAGTGGATAGAAATCACTCCTGAAACTTCAGAGCCCAGAGAAAGTATTCTTAAAGACACCAAGTAGAGACAGACAGAACATACATATTAAGAGTACAGAGGCTAACTTTTGAAGATGTCTGATATTATTTTTAAGTCTATATTAGCGAAGAAAAAAATTTTTTTTTCTCCTGGCTTCCTTTTGGCTGGTTTTTTTTTTTTTTTTGCCTCCTTGTCCTTTTCACTCCTCTTCCTTACCTCTATGAGTTTTCCCAATTTATATAAGGTTTTGACAAAAGCCAACACGGACTTTAAAGAGATGCCCCTTTGAGGGCTGGAAAACGCCGAACTGTGAATGGTGCTCTTGGGAGGTTTCTCATAGCACATTCATACACAACACTCGGAGTCCACATGTTTGCCCTAAGAAGAACACTTCGATTGTAATGACCCTAACTCACTTTTGTTCTGCACTGTCATCTCAGTTTGAGGCTTCCAACTTTCAAAATGGTATCACTGTGTAAACCAGATTAAGTGCGCACTGTCATCTGAATGGAAAAGAAAGTCTCCACAGAGACTGGACACGAACACGCGGAGGAGGAGAAAGCTGTAGTATCTGTCCACCGGCCGAGAGTCTGTTGTTTGTGCGGAAGCTCCCTCACGCGGATGCAGGGCGGGGTGACAAGATGAAATGACACACCAGGTCACTGGCACACACAAACACAACAGTTTCCGGGGTCCCTCCTGCTGCAGTGTGCTACGGGTGAGTGGTGGCGGGGGCCCCACTGGCAGGCACACTAGCAGCAGGCAGGGACCACGTCGTGCTCTTGTGAACAGAGGCCTGTGGTTGGTTACTCATCCCGGTAAACCAAAGGCATTACGGTGATCTCAAAATATTTTTGGTCTCTCTACAAATTATCGTATTATGGCAGCACTTTTCTAAGCTGGAATCTCAAACCAAAGGCACTTTCATGCTAGAGTGCAGAAGATTCACAAATAGCTAAGTATTTGGTCATGAATTTAAAAGGCAACATTAAAAGTACAATTTGCTTTTCATAGTAAACTACGAAGTTGCAACCTTCTGTTTTGGTATACACATTTCAGAGTGTGGTCAAAGAACTGACTTGTGTTCAGTTTCAGATTTTAGACCAAGAAGTCAGTTTCCTGTAGAACTGGAGGAAAAATGGGCTTAAAAAACAAAAAAATGTTAACGATTTTTGCTTGTTCTGTTTCGAATAGTGGGCCAATCCGTAAATGAACATGAGGAATTGCTGTAAGAAAAGGCTGGCGGCACGACTAAGGTATTACTAAGGCACTGCTTACTGGAACGCTTTGGCAGCTCTGAATTGAAAACTTCCTAAAAAAGTAACAGTAGTAAGAGAAATGCTTCCAGCTTACAAAAGGGCTCACAGTTCCGAGGCAGCCTTTTGCACTGCATACCCTACATGCAACATCTTGAAGATTTAAGGCTTTTCAGAAATGACATGTGCAGGGCTTTGCCACAGAAACATCAACATGAAGAAATAAGCAATGCAGACATATCCTCCTAATGTCACAGGTGTGAACACCAACAGACAGAATTAGTTCTACCCTTCGTTAGTTCAGGTATAGTGTACCAGAGCATATACAAAATTATACAATATGTACCTGGTTTGTAAAATTGACTGTCATCTCATGATTTAAATAATTTACGGTTGTACACAAACAACTGCTAAAGCCACCACAGTATTGAAACCAAAAGACGACTTGGGTTTAAAAGTCATTTGGGGACTTCTAACACCAAGTGCTTGGAATGGGGGGCTGTTTTTTGGCTGGTGTGAGTGCAGGACTTTGCTGCTGGGATGCTTAGCAAATACAAATTTGACTCAGAGCCTGTGGCAGGTGAATTGTCCCCGGAGTAAGTCAAAAGCCTCATCAGCTGTCCTGTCTGTGTGTGGATGCCTCAGGTGGCTACTGTCAGTGACACTGCAGCCTGGGGAGCAGCACTGGGGTGATGCTGTGCCTCAGCACGGGGGTCCTGAATCTCCCCCTTCTGAACAGACCCTGTCCACACATTCTTAGGGATCATTTAAGCAAAGAGCACCGAAGAACAGCCTCTACCAGGAGAGGCCAAGGATTAGAGTGGAACCCTAGGAAAGTCCTCACTAACCAGTGGGGTGATTTGGACAAGTACCTCCCCTCTAGGTCTCAACTTTCTTGTCTATAAAATGAAGGAGAGCAGACTGTGCTCTCTTTTAGATCAAGAAAGGAAAGCTCTATTAAGCCCTCTTCTGGAACTGATCCCTCACGCTTCTCCATCCCTAAAGATGAAATGTTCCAGAGGTTTCAATGCATTCTACAAACAGCACTGATTATAAGGCAGGAAGTAGAAGCAGCCCAGAGGAAATATACTGAAACGATTAAAGGTTTGATAATGACACCCATGAGTTCATGAGAAATAATGAATATTGCTGGGATTTTATTTATTTATTTTTTTTACCCCAGCAAACTAAGGGATGAAGATCAAATCAGAGACACTCTTCAAATAGGTGTGGTTACAGGAATGATGGTGACCAGCTGTTCCCAACTTCCCCAGGGAAGAGCGAAAGAATACTTGTAATAAGAGAAGTTGCTGTGAAACAGAAGTTCTGAAACAGTAAGAAACATGGACAAGGCTCACAGAGAGAAGCTTCCACAGGGTGAAATAGAAGGGAAAACAATTTCAAATATGGCAATTGTGACCTCTATGATCTAGAGCAGTGGTTCTCAGCTGGGGGTGATTTTGCGCCCCATGGGATGTTTGGCAATGTCTAGAGACATGTCGGGTTGTGAAAACTGGAGGAAGGGGGGCAGGGGCGGGTACTAGTAAACCTCCCACAATGCCCAGGACAAGCCCTGAACAACAAAAATCTGGTCCAAAATGTCAACAGTGTCAAGGTTGAGAAACCCTGGTCTTAGGTAACTTGGACATTCTAGGATTTTAGGACATGTTCTGAAGAACTCCTGGTTTTAATTTCAGTTTCTCACTATGATGGAAATGAATGCCAACAGACCAGAGCCCAGTTCTTCAGTGCCTCCCTGTTTAGGCTGTGGAAAATTTGGCCTCCAAACTCTGCAGTGAGAGCATGAGATGGCCTGGAAACAAACCTGGGTCAGCAGGAGACAGAGCACCTGAAAAAGAGTAGTGAGGACAGGACTCTAGGAAGGCGTTTTTATGGTTTTTTATGCCGGATGTGGTGGCTCATGCCTGTAATCCCAGAACTCTGGGAGGCTGAGGCAGGAGGATTGCTTGAGGCCAGGAGTTTGAGGCCAGCCTGGGCAACATGGTGAAACCCCATCTCTACAAAAAATAGAAAAATTAGCTGAGCATGGTGGCATGCACCTGTAGTCCCAGCTACCCAGGAGGCTGAGCCAGGAGGATCACGTGAGCCCAGAAGTTTGAGGTTGCAGTGAGCTGTGATGCTGCACTCCAGCCAGCCTGGGCAATAGAGCAAGACCTTATGTCAAAAAGAAAAAAAAACAAAACTTTTAAGACATAGGGATAAGACTGCCATAGAGAATGAGTGACCAAAAAGAGACTCGGATGAGGTGCTATGATGCCAATCCCACCCAAGGATCTAATTTGGGAGAAAAAAGAGAGGCCCAAGGGTTTGGGGTAACTGGAGTGGTGGTTAAGACAGGGAAGCTATCTGTCCTGAAGAAAGCTTTAGAAGAACATGAAATAAACTTCCAAAAATCTTAGAAATGTTTTAAGAGCAAAAAGTAATCCTCAAAGGTTGACCAAGTAAACCCACAAAACTCAACTACAAAGGCATTCAGGAGGAGGATGTGGGAGGTGAAGCATCCGAGGGCCCAGCTAATCCTGTGAGGTCAGCAGACTGGGGTGTGCCCTTTTCTGTCACCAACAGAGTTGTCCTCTAGCTGGTCTTCTAGGGTCCCAGACTTTTTGTGCTTTGAAAAGTAAATCCCAAGCGCTCACCTTGCAGCATCAAAGAGCCCCATTCCCCAGTGGGAACGTGAACCAGATAATCTCTCCCCTGAAGTTCTGGGATGGCCTGGCTTTTAGCCATCTGTAGCCAGTCTTATAGTCCTCGTCCTGGGAGGGAATGGGGGTTCCCTTGAGGAAAGATGCAGGAAATAGGGACAAAAGAAACATCCCCAGGAGGGGGTCCAACAGAAGTCATTAGAAATGTGATGACCATGAAAGAAGCCACAAGCCAGATGCAGGGTGGACAACAGGGGCAATCCTTCGAAGGCTGGCCTGGAACCAGGAGGGAAGAGTAGCACTGTCCTACTAGTTTAGGTATGGGGTGGGCATTCATTCCAAATGGGGAAGGTTTTGTGCACTCTCCTTTGGTCTTCCCAGTGACTGGTGATGCATGTGGGAGAGGTTAGGCTTAGTCCAGTGCTTTTCTGTTTGCCACAAGCTAGCCACACCCTCATGCTCATAACCACAAGATACGGACCAGTGTACAAGCCGGGTCAAAGCCGGTAGTGGGACAGGGAAGGGGGTGTACAAGTTACTTGGATGTGGTCAAACTAAGTTTTAATTTTCTGGTTTGGTAACAGAAAAAAATCTTGACATGTTTTACAGGTTACAAACCTTATTTCATGTTCTATTGTGTTAGCATGTTCCTACCACTTATAACAACATCATTTTCCTATGGGAAGTTGGAGGGGCACCCCCCTGTTCCTTCCCAGATGAAACTCTCATGGAGATAACCCAAGACATGTGGCCACATCAAACCAACTCTGCCTGGGTGATGCTTTGGAATATTTAGATTGCAAAGTTGAATCTCTCCCAGAAAGAGAAGCTTCCAACTGAGACTGTTTGAAAAGGACAAAGATAGACAATTGAGCCTGCTAAAACTAAGTCAAACAAGTACTGTGATTTACTGAGAGATGTTAAGGAAATAGATGTCTTTAGAGAGGATATATCTAAGTCTATAGACGCAGATTGGGATATACATACATGTCAGCACCTAAGCAAATTGAGTGACACTAAACAGATGTTCCATAAATGTGCTGAATAACTATATATGTATATGTGATGTATACATACACATATAGTTATAGCATGGTTAATATGCACATTGGGTCACCAGAAATAAAGAAGTTATCCATAGGCTGGTGAGGATGCTTGTAATTTTCTAAGCAGCAGAGATGCTGAAGCTGATGAGCCTTTTACTTGCCTGGTCAATGAAATTTTCTCCCAGCCACAGGATTCTGTATACTTTGCATCTCACAGTGCAGTATTCATGCCAATTTTAAAATTTTGTTATTAAATTTCAGTGGTTCAAATATTTACTCATCTTAATAAAAAATTTTGGCTGTCCATAATAAAATATAACTGCACACACAAGACTATAAACATTGTAAGTTTAGATTTTTCAGTATTTATCTACTTATTGCAAAAAGAGCCATTTTTTTCATTAAATAATCAATCATCACATTAGTACAATACAATTTTATATTTTTAAATATACTATATATGTTAAGGATAAGGGGTGAAGTTTTCTTCCTTTGTAATACCTGTTCAAGAGTTTAATGGATTAGGAGATTAGTTTTAACCTTGAGGAAAAAAGTACAAATTTGTCTCATTAGGATATTTCTACCAAGCATTTCTTAAGGCTATAGTTTAACATTTGGTTTCAAAAAGAAAGAAAGGTTTCATTTAAAAAATAATTTAGTGAATTACATTCTTTCATAACTTCCACCCTAATTAGTTATAAAGATAAGTCTAAAGATTCTTAGTTTTGTGTACTAATTTACATTTATATTTAAAGATTAATTTTACTTGTATCTTAAAACAAGAATTTTATGTTGGAAAAAAGAGAACTAAATATATTTGTATAAAGGCTGTAAATGTCCCATGGCAAATGCTCTGTCTCAATATTTTCTACCACAAATAGAAACAGGGCTCTGCAGAGAGAGACTTGGGTTGTTAAGGTTCACCTTTCCCGAGGAATTGTGGGCTGCAGATCTGAAGAACACACAGAAACAACTCAATTTCTCTTTTTACAACTGTACCAGAACTTCACAGCTACAATGATAGTATGAACACATGAAAAAATGACTTCACTCAAACAGGATTTAGAAAAGTTGGGGTGACCTCGGGGGCCAGGGCACCACCCTGTGTGGTGAGGTTTACAGTCAGTCGTTCGAGAGAGAGTGTGTGTGTGCGCACATATGTGTATGTATATACAGATATCTATATATATAAATAACCATGTTCAGTCCTTTACAAGCCTGTAAATATGATGTTGTGCTCCATGTTCACTATTTGAAACTTCAAATACACAGGCCATGCAGAGGAGAGTTTCTTGTGTATCCCTGTTTGTTACCACCTGTTAAGATAAAAAAAGGTACATATATTTAACACCACTCAGTTGAAAACATATTCGATCTGTGCATGATGACTATAATTTAATTGGAGAGGAACAGTCTTAAGTCCAATAGAGATCTGCTCAGCCTTACTCTGTGTCCTCTCAAACTTCTCGCCTCAAGTGATCCTCTCGCCTTGGCCTCCCAAAGTGCTGGGATTTACAGGTGTGAGCCACTGCACCGGGCTGGTCTATGTCCTCTAACACGAATTCAGAACACCATAGGTACAACTTGAATCCCTTCCAAGCTTGTTTACTATAGATAAGACAGACCTTGCAGAAAGAATCTCACCAATAATCTGAGCCCAAGAAGAGACCACAAAAATAAGTACAGTTTGTGTTTTTGGTCTTGGAGTTTTCTTTGGATTTCTTTACAACAAAGAATTTTCTATAATTCTGTCCTACAAGACAATCATTTATCCTAGGAAATTATCTTCTGTCTTTTAAAATTTATTTTTAATTGACAAATAATAATGACACACATTTATGGAATACAATGAGATGTTATGACCCACGTATATGTTATAGAATGGTTAAATTAGGTTACTCAAAATATCCATCACTTCACATACTTATTTCTTGGTGGTGAGAACACTTAAAATCTAATCTTTTTCCTATCCTAAACTTTTGCTAAATTTTGTTTCACAACAGCCCACGACAGACAACAGCTCCAGCAGTGCCCTGCTCACCAGCAGTGCCCGCACTCAGCAAAATATTGGCCAAGGAAAGGAACAGTGGCACAGGTAAAGTCATGCCGAGTGACAATTCTTCTCATTGATACAGGCTTTGCCTTTCAAAATGTCTTCTGAAGTACTCATCTGTTCCCTTCTATCCAACTCCTTCGCCTCCGCCTTCTCAGCTTTCCTGCAGATCTGGAGCTTTCCGGCCCCGATCACCGCAGCTCCCTCCCGCCAGACCCTGCCTCCTTCCCTCTCCTCATGCTGGTCTCCATTTCCCAAGCCACTCTCAGAGGGGACTTTCTAAAAGCAAATGTAATCAAATTACTCAAAACGCTTCAATGACTCTGTTATTTCTGTGTCTGATCAAGCCAGAGCAGCATCTGAAAACACTTTGAATCTGAGAGCCTCGTTCCGTAGGCCTGAAGAATGAAGTCTCACAGTACTTCTGATTTTCCCTCACGGCACACTGGACGGTCTGCAAGCACAAATCGATGTGCATGATTTTTTTAACATCCGCCTCATCCGGTGGAATATAAGTTCCCGAGGAACACGGACCATGTTTCCCAGCAACTAGTTTAGGGCATGGCACTCAATAGCCATTTAATAAATGTTTGCTGAACGAATGAAATTCACATTAACATAGCCAATGCATATCGAGGGCTTACGACATCTGCTTGGTATTAAAGGCTTTATACAGATTGTCTCTGAGTGGGTGCTTTTACGACTCCCCTTTGACAGAGAAGGAGCGGAGGGGTCAACTGCTGCCTATTCACCTGGCAGGTATCTCTCAACTGCTCCTTCCTCAGGAAGCCTTCTTCAGGCTTCCCCCTGAATTAGGTCCAATCCTCCTGCTCTACGCTCTCTTGGCACCGCGTCCCTCCGCCGGACAGCTGGAGTTCCCATTTGCATTCATTTTGTGATGATGCGATGAACGCCTGCCTCCCTCGCCAGACCCCAGGAGGGTGGCCACCTGTCTCGTTCACCACGACACCCCAGCAGCTAGTACCTCAGCATGCAACCATGACATGCCCCTTTTCTTGGCTGTCTGTTCACCCCTCGAGGCCACAGCCCTGAGAATCCCCCCTCACTCCGTACTTCACCACACCGGATTCCCAAGTACACCACAGCCCTCATTACCCTATGAAGGTTTATTTACTTGCCTCTTCTGCCCTGAAGGGCCATGAGCTACTGTGTGTCAGGCATTGTGTTTTATTTACATTGCATCCCAGCAGTGACTCTCCCTAGTTTAGCTGAATGAATTAAAACATTCTTAATGATAACCTTGAGGTAGAGGGTGAAGACGTGAGCATCTTGTTTATGAAGGAGGCGAAACTGTAGTCCAAAGACTTTACATGACCTGCCCAAGGGCTTAAAGTAGAGTTAAGTCTTAAACCCAAGTCTTCTGATTTCATGACCATAACATACACTGCCAAGTGTCTTTTCTATCAACTCAAGTCTTAATTTATGTCTATCACTGGCTCTGTGACCTTGGGTAGACCTAACATTCCTTATCCATAAAATGGGAATAAAAATGACCTCACAGTTTTGCTGTGAGAATTCCATAATAGAACGTTTATCAAGATTGTAGTACAGTGCCTAGAACCTCTGCAATCTATTCTACCTTTTCACAAACTTCCTATAAAGAATATACAGCAGGCCCTCCAATACCCACAGGTTTTACATCTGTGGATTCAACCAACTGTGCATTGAAAACATTTAGGGAACACAAATCAATAAAAAATACAAGTTTTATAAATAATACAGTATAACAACTATTGACATAGCATTTACATTGTATTAGGTATTATATAAGTAACCTAGAGGTGACTGAAAGTATATGGGAGTATGTGTGTGTTATATGCAAATACCATGCCATTTTAAATAAGGGACTTGAACATCTGACTTGAGTGGATTTTGGTGTTCTCAGGGGGTCCTAGGACCAATCCCCAAGGATACTGAAGGACAACTGTATCTGGCTTCATGATTGAGATTCAAAACGAGAAAAGAAAAAAAAGTTTCTATTAGCCTGTATGTCTAAATATAACCTCAAAAGACAACAGAAATACTTGGCACAGGGTTTACCTGCTGCCTTCCCAGTTCTGTGGCCATCAAGAGGGCCTGACAACTACAGGTTCAGCTCAATTCCTAAGCAATCCTGATGAAATCAGATAACCTGGTTTACCAGCCAATGCAGTCTGGAATTGGTCTTGATGACACAGGCTTTGCATCTGATGTATCTAGTAAAATATCTTCAACCTTGTCCAACATGTGGCCACGCCCCTACACTCCCACTCCTGTGAAGAGCTGAAAAGTACAACTTCTCCTGTTGATCGGTTAGATGATTTTATTTTCATAATTCTGGAGTGCCAGCTTAATTTCAGGTTTCCTAAAGTTAAAATATTATTTCTAGCATTTATTTATTTCTAGCTATTAATTCTCCAAGAAATTTACTTGGCTGTTTAATGACACATTTTGAAATTAATCTAATCTGAAGCGTTCTCTGGATGGCTGTATTGGTTGAAGTCACATGTTCCAAGGGAACATTACTGATATATAGTGATGTTTTGCTTAACGATGAGGATACTTTCTGAGAAATGTGTCGTTAGGTGATTTGGTTGTTGTACAAACATCATAGAGTATACTTACTTATACCTAGATGGTCTAGCCTGCTACACACCTAGGCTACAGGGTCTAGCCTATTGCTCCTGGGCTACAAACCTATACAGCATATGCTACTGTACTGAATACTGTAGGCAACTGCAACACAAGGATACATTTGGGTGTAGCTAAACATAGAAAAGGTACAGTAAAAATATGGTATAAAAGAAAAAAATGGTACTTGTATAGGGAGGGCACTTACCATGGAGGGAGCTTGCCGGACTGCAAGTTGCTCTGGCTGAGTCAGTGAGTGGTGAATGAATGCCAAGGCCTAGGACTTACTGTACACTACTGTAGACTTTATAAATACTGTACACTTAGCTTATACTAAATTTATTTTAACAAAAGTAATTGTGCTACTACATGATGATGACTACAACATCACTATGTGACAGGAACTTTTCAGCTTCATTATAATCTTATGAGACCACCATCACGTATGTGGTCCGTCCTTGCCAAAACGTCGTTATGTGGTGCGTGACCGTACTTACACGGGCTTTGTGGGTAATGGGTGCTTTAACTCTTTTCCAAGCCATATTTATAACAGCTGTGCCCTGTGAGGTAGAGTTTTAGGGACTAGAGCATCTTCCTTCGCATGTAGAAACAGATTCAGAAATGGCTTTTAAGAAAACCTCCCAGAGAGGTGGGGTGGCCACCCACTCAGGGTTTTGGTTAATTCCTGAGGCAACTTAAACTCCACAAGAGGATGCCACACTCACCTTCTACTCATCTGAGTGCTAAGGCGATGCATCTGTTCTTAAATAGCAACAGAAAACACCCAGATGACAAGAACCTGCTGCCCGCCAGTGCTGTAAACCTTGAACTGCTCAATTTTCACCAAAGGACCATCAGAAAAAACAGTACTAATGAATAGTTATTAAAGAACATTCATTCCAAACTTTCCCCCAGATTACTGGTTTCTAAATTTTAGAGGGACATGGGCACATCTGAGAACCCATGGAGATTCTCTCCCTGGAACAAATAAAAATGATATGCAAGATGATCTGTTTGCCAGCTGTATGCTAGCACGGGTCTGCAGCTCACCTGCCAATCCCCTACAGCAGTGGGTCTCAACCTGACTACACTAGAACTACCTGGGGAGCTTTAAAAATAAACAAAAAACATGAGGCTGGGCCCCATTCCAGGGGTTCTGATTTTATTCATATGTGGTAGGGGCTAGGACTCACTGCTTAAAAGCTTCCTGGATGAATATAATATGCAGAGGGTTTTTACTTTTCACATTTTTTTTTTTTTTACAGTGGTATGTAAGAGCTGGCTCCTACTGGCTCATGAAAGTTACCATTAAATATTAAGAAATTTCATGAGTTGAACAACCATGGGTAGCTTGAAATTGCCCAGGGAGGGCATATTTATACCACGGAAACAGTCAAAGGGTATAAAACAGGAGTTTTGGGGAATTGGAAAGAGCCTTTTTTTTTTAAACCAGTACACCACTGATTGAGAACCATTGTCCCAATAGAACCAAAAAAAAAAAAAAAAAAACAAAAACTAGGTAAAGAATTCCTGCTCTAAGTATTCTAGTTCTTAATGCTACTGCAAAGAGTAATAAAGTAGACTTTCAGAGGGCTGGGTATTTGGCCACAATACAGCCTTGCTGCCCCTTTTAGCAAGATTGTTTCTACCAAGTTATGTTTTAGCTTTTTTTTCAGTTTAATCAAAGAACGTTATTTTTAAAAACTGAGGCTTACAAAACCCATTATTGTATATTTTATATTTTGAGGATGACACTGTTCCTAATAATCTTCCCAAGTCCCCAAATGAAGCTGCCAGGAGAAATTTGTTTTAAAGTTAAATATCAGGGAAACACACAGGCACACAGCCTTGTCCAGGGGCACTGGTGCGTTTCCCCACTGCAGACCTTGAACACTATTGTTTTTCTTTTCCTTCAGCTGCCCATTAAGTTTTAACCAGATTTTTCAGCCTATGAGGAACATTTGCTTCCCTAGGTCCTGGTCACTGCATTCTATTATAATTTATAGTTCTCCTGGTACTAAGGGCTTATATTTTCCTATCTTAATGCATGCTACTTCTTATAAGGCCTTGCAAATCCTTCGTGAAATGAGTCAAGGTATGTTTGAAGTATGAACCTACTGACTCAGCTTTTGCCTCATTTATGATTTGTATGCCACGTTGCTGCTGAGACTCAAACTTGGCTAACATTGGAATTATCCAGGGAACTTGAGAAAACACATGTACCTAGGTCCTGTGCACAGAGATCCTCATTCAATAGGATCTAGGCTGCAGTTTGGGTGTCAGGATTTTATAGAAAGTTCTCCAGGTCTTTCTACTCTGCAGCCAGGCTTGAGACTTTCCGTGCCCTAAGGACGCTGTGAAGTCAATGCTGACTGACCACCGGGGCCCAACCTGACAGCCTGGCATGTTCCCTTAGCCCAGGCGCTGGTTCCTCCCAGGCCCACTAGGAAAGAGATGAAACAGTTACCAATAAAATTGTGAAGTTTTCCAAAACACTGTTCATCATATATTTCTCTGGTAAGTGTTTGAGCTTGTGGATGAAGTTGATCATATATTCACACATCGGGGAGCGGTTTATTCGGTATACAAATCGGCCATTCTCAAACCTTGCATACTCCGTCTGTGAGGAAAAAAGGATTTGAGCATTTTTACACTTTCGACTTCAAAATACATGAGACTGATATTACTGCCTATGAAAGCATTTTCCTTTTTTAACATGAATCATCTGCTATCTGCTATACTGTGCACGTAGTTTACTTAGTTAAAAAAATCCTATTCTCCAAACTTACGTGGAATCCATTATTTTTCTGGAAATAAAAATAGTTGGAAAGATGATAGCTTTAAAGAAGAGTTTGATAGATCCTTTTAGCAAAGGTCAGAAAAAAATATAACAGCCTTAGTGATTCTTTACCTGGAGGAGATCTGTGGGAGCAGGCCCCAGCAAGCTACAATTCTTCAAAGAGCCCAAAGAAAATCCCTCTTTACTGCGATAAAGCCACACAGGCTAAAAAACCAATACAGCTAATTTCTCTACTTTAGAAAAAAGTCCGTTATTTCACACTGATCATGAGCCCCTGAATGAGGGAGGGAGGGAAGGAAGGAGAGAAGGAGGAAATACTATCAACAGTATATGTGCAGTTTAAAGATCCCATTGAAATACTCAGAAATAAGAAACGCACTCCTAGATAACTTTGGATCAAAAGGAATTAGGAAGGAAATTACAAACTATCTAAAAGAACAATGAAAAAAATACATCAAAACTTAGGGGGCACAATGAAGCTATACTTGAGGGAAACTTGATGAAGCTGCCTCATGTCTTTATCATTAAAGATGAAAAATTACAGAACTAAATACACATCTTTAAAAATTAAAAAGAAACCACAAAATAAGCCAAAACCACCAAGAAACCAAAGGAAACCAGGAATAGGATATTAATAAAGATAAAAGCTCAAATCAATGAAATAGAAATTTAAAATGTAGAATTTTAAAACTGGTTCTTTAGAAAGACAAAATAAGATAAACCTCTCACACACTTAAAAGGAGAAGAAAGAAAAGAGGCTAAGCCACAATTATAGGAGATTAGAAGATATATTAGAGATTACTTCATATAACTCTAAGGCAAAAAAACAAAACAAAAAGAGGCAAAGAAAACCTAGTGGACAGAGATGCTTCCCCAGAAAAATACAAATTGCTAACCCCGAACCAAAAAGAAGTGGAAAACGTCAATGGATTAATTACTGTGGAAATGACCAGAACTAGAAAGTTGTTTAGCGATCACCATCAGAAAAGGTAGAGACTACAAAGGCTCCACAATGTCAGAGAGGAGGAATAAGTTCAAGAGATCTACTGTACAACGCTAGTGACTAGGGTTTGTAACAATGTTGCTAAGAGAAGATTTAAGTGTTTTCACCACAAAGAAGTATGTGAGGTAATGCATATGTCAATTAGCTCTATTTAGCCATTCTAAAATGCACATATTTCAAAGCATTATGTTGTACACAGTAAAAACGTGTAACATTGTTATTTGCCCATTAAAAACAAATAAATAATAGATGCTAAAAAAAGGTATAAAAACCAAATAGTTTAGAGGTAAGTTTTATGTAACTTTTAAAGAATGGTTACTTCCAATATTATTTAAACTATGCTAGGCCCCAGAAAAAGTAAATATCCCAATTATTTTCATGAAATTAATGCACATTCAATACTGGAATTTGACAAAGAGATTACAAAAATGTATAGATTAGTATCAATTACGAAATGTGCAAATTCTAAGTAAAATATCAGCAAATAGAACCCGGCAATGTATCGGATGTATGACTTTTCCAGGAAGGCTGTGGTGGTTCATATACAGGAAATGTATTAACTTAGCTTGTTATGCCAACAAATTGGAGAAAAATCATACAGCGAGAGTTATTGAAAAGGCATTTGATAAAATACTGCAGCTATTACATTTAAAAACCCCAAAATAGGAATAGAAAGCACTTAAATGAGTAATAAAACCATTTATAAAAATCAACAATAAATATAATCCTAAATGGCAAAACTCCAAAAGTATTTCTCCTAACATCAGTAACTACACGGGATAGCTACCACTGTTATTTCTTTATACAACTGTGTTGAACGTTTTAGCAAATGAAAAGAGAGGGAAAAAAACTGGCATAAACAGTGGGAAAGAAGGATAAAATACGGCTTTCTTTTTTTTTTTTGCTCCCACTATGATTATATACTTAGAAAACCCAAGAATCTAGAGAAAAAATTTGCTAAGATGGCTGTATTGAAGATAGATATGCAAAATCCAAGAGCTTTTTTCTATTCTAGTATTTAGATTCTAGAAATGGGAAATTACAAATTATATTTAGAAATATATTTAACAAGAAATGGACAAATCCATATGATGAAAAGCATAAAATCTCATTGAAATAACAAAATGAAATGGAAATGTAAATAGGTTCTTGCTTGGGAAGATTTAATATCAATAACCTATCAATTTTTTCTAAAAAATAACGTATAAATCTAATGCAATTACAATTATATTGCTCAAACAAGGTTTTTGCTTTTTCTTTACATCTTTAAATGATTATTTGGAAGAATAAATGCTGGTTAGTAGCTAAGAAAATATATGAAAAAGAATAATAGTGAGATCGATTTGTCTCACCAGATATCAGAACATACTATAAACCTACTGCAATCAAATCAACATGGTACTGGGCTATACAGAGAAAACTGAGGGTGGAATAGAATAGAGAGACTCCAGAAACAGCTCCCAGAATATATGGTAACTTAAAGGGGCCAAATCTGTTCAAGCGGAAAAAGATGAATCATTTAACAAACGGCTTTGACACAAATAAATGCCTACCTATTTGGAGGAAAATATAAGCAGCCTATCATTTCACACCACACGCAGGCACACATGCTAAAGGGATGAGGGCCTTAAATGTAAGCTTCACCTGCCACGCACACCAGTTCTCCATGAAAATTCCTGGGATTTTATCGGTCAAAAGCAACCTCTCCCTGCTCCCTGAACTCGCAGAGAGCTTTGGGTATGTCATCTGAAGACACATGAAGAATAATTTGAAATCTGGGAAACTGGGTAACCTGTCTGGTTCATCTTTTCCCACACGTGCCTGTCCAGGCAGGGAATTCCATCTACAGAGAACATCCCTGACAACACCGCCTAACACGCACCTTCCACGCTCCCACCACCCGCAGGTAACTTTGCTGCCTCCTGCTTAGAGGAAATGGCGGTCCATCTGCTTCCAGGTCTTCCAGCCCTGGAACCTTCTCCTGGGGCCTCCCAGATACATGTTGAGCCACCTCCCCTCCTCCCTAGTCTCCCTCCTACTCACCCCAGGGCTGCCTGCTGCTCCCCAAATTTAATCCATATTCCTGTGCTCTTGCCATTCCCTCTCTGCAGCTAGTTCTCCTTCCCACAGCTTTAACTACCCTTAATGGTTAGGGTTCCCAGTTGGTATTTCCAGTCTTTACCTATTGCCCAAATTCTAGTCTTGCATCTATAATCATCCCCTGGTGATTTCCTCTTGAACGCCTTATTTCCTCATCTCTGCCAGTGGCAGTACTGTCCTTCCAAGCATAAACTGCGAATGTGACCCATGGCTCTTCCTTCTCTTTAATCTTTACTATCCAGTTGGTTTCTAAGTTCCACTCAAAATGTCGTACTGGATTCCCAGGGCCACCATTTTAGTAAAGCTCCCGACCCCTAAGCCCAAACTGACGATCAAAGTCAACTCCCCCACACCCTTCTCTGCCAGCACAACCCTCCTTAGCAACACCCTCGCAAATCCCATGCTTTGCGCTCGGAAAGTGAAGACAGCCTGCAGCGCATCAAATCCTCATTGCCCAGCCCAGGGTCTGCTCCCTCTCTCCCCCCAGTGCATCCTCTCTCTCACTCCTCAACGCAAAGTCTTTGTGCAGTCAGACTGGGCTCCTGGACCTGAGAGGCCCAGGACTGCTGCGAATAACAAGTCCTCACTGAACACATCCCGACGGGGTGATGGGTGAGAGACGCTGGAGAATACCAGCCTTTTTAAAGGGAATGTCAGCTGCAAACATTCACAGAAAGCAGCTCACCCTGCTCAAACATATGTTTTTTAAAAGTGAGGGAGGCATAAAATATAAAAGGCATAAATAGATATTTGATCCTAATACATGAAATATGTTTATAATAATTATAATGAAGGGAGTAGAAATGGCAAAAGCAACAATATCAAACTCAAGGTGTTAGGGTTTTAGAAGGCAGGTGCCCATCAGTTGAATAGCACCTTGACTGTTATCTACAATGCCTGGGAGCGCCCTTCACCTGGGGTGGGGTGAGCAGGGCACCCCACAAGGCCTCACACAGAGGTGCACAGCACTGGCTGGGCAGGGCAGAGCCGACTTCAGACTCAGAGAGGGCTGGCACCGGACTTCCTACTTGCTTTCTTTCATGTCCTTCCAAATCATTTTGCCTTTTTTCAAAGTAATAGGAAAAGGAAGTGGGAGGAAGGGTGGGGAGGAAGGAAGAGACATCCAAAAAGTACAACTCTCTGCCCCAATGAAGGTTTAAAGGAAGACACTGGTCTGCCCTGGAATGAAGATTCTGGTATACAGAAGCCAACTTACCTCTACTTTTTCTACTACTTGCTTCCCAAAAGAGCAAACTTTGGTGGAACAGGTGACTGTCATATTTTCGGAACTCTCATACTGACTGGTTACACCATAAAAAGCCCCGGCATCATCTTGAATATTGCAGTTTAAATCAGCCTGTTGGAAAGGAAATGGAGGTGGGAGTTATTCTCTCATCCCAGGGCGCCAAGCAGTAACTGTCAGGGTAAGACCCCTATGCGGGGGAGGGGAGGGGAGGGCTGGCTTGGTGAACAAGTTCCATGCCCATCAGTCATTTTTTGAAGAGGGTGCTAATTTAGGCGGTCTTCCCTTGAACTGACATGCTACATGTATCGATTTCCTTTTACTTTCTTGCATTCAGTATCAGAATAACACCATGCCCTTGCAATGAAAGATCCACAAGGTCTTTGAAATATGTGCAGAAAACAGGATGTGAATTAGATTCATATTCACTAACCTTTGGAGATATTTAAAATAACAGGAGACTCTGCAGCTGACTAGCCATTTGTCAGATAAGTAAAAACAGAAACTTCACTGTTTCTGTTACAAAATTACAGCATCCGGAGGGGAAATAGTTCCTATTAAAGACTGGCTTACAAAGTTGCTAAATAATTAACACAAATTGCCACTTATTTAACACGTTTATTAAGTACCGACAATGGGAGGCTCATGCTAGACATTATACAGGACTTGGTTACAACCTAATATGGGAGACAGAGACATAAAATAATTACCATTCAGATAGGAAACAAGTACCACGTCAAAGGTTCTCAGAGTTCCAACAACGGAAGGCATTACTGTCAACCAGGGGTCCTAGTTTGGGATAGTTAAGATTGGGAAACGCAGAGAAGTCTGGGCTGGGGTAACGGTGCAGGCAGAAGCCTGAGAGAAGTGAGTTTGGAAATGTAACTTGAGCCCAGGTCCAGGAGGACTAAATAAGGGGCGTGGATTGCATCCTCTAAGAAATGGGGGACTCCTTGAAAGTTTTGGTGCCAGGAAGTGATGTGATTAGCGCTGTGCTTCAGGACACACTGTCCATTGCAGAAGGTGGCTGCTGCAGTGTTTGGGTCACTGCTATGGTCTGAACATGTCCCCCAAAGTTCACGTGTTGGAAACTGAATCTGCAATGCAACAATGTTGCAAGGTGGGGCCTTCTGGGAGGTGCTCAGGTATCGAGGGCTCTGCCCTCATGAATGGGTTCATGCAGCTATAAAAAGGGTTTCTGGGAGTCAGTTGGCTTTCTCTTCCCACCCCCTTCCCCACTTCTGCCTTCTATCATGGGAGGATGCAGAGCAAGGCCTCACTAGATGCTGGGGCCTGGATCTTTGACTTCCCAGCCTCTAGAAATGTGAGAAATAGATTCTGTTCTTTATAAATTACCCAGTCTGTGGTATTCTGTTACAGCGATACAACATAGACTAAGATACTCACGGATTAACAGTTCTCCCTTCCCTCAACAATCTACGGACCCCCTACTATAGATCAGGTGAGGTGCTTAGCGGCGGGAATGAAAGTGTGAGCAAAAGCTGAGCCAGTCCCTGCTCTTGTGGGGCTTGGTTTAGTGAGGAAGATAGCACAGCAGAGACAAGCCCCACTGTGAGAGGTAAACAGGGAGACACGAGATCAAGTCACAGTGGGGAGTGGGCCCCCAGGGGTCTGGGATGCTTCTGATGATGCAGCTGGGATACAAAGAAAGAAGACATGGAATATTCCTTAAGCGAGAATAAGGTTGTTCAAAGGGCGCATTAAAGAGACAGCAAGGGAGAGAGGACGGCAGGAGGGCTGGGGAGGTGGGAGGGTTTGGTCTCATATCCTAAGACTGAAGGACACAGGAGTGACAAGCAGATAGGACTGACACAGTGACAGGGCACGATCAGATCTGCATTCCAAAAAGGCACCGCTGACCACAGCTCAGAGAAGACTCCGGAAGGGAGCAGAGTGAGTGCAGGTGGCTATCAGGAGGCCACACGGCATCAAAACGAGAGGTGACAGTATATGGGCTGGTGCGGTGGCTGCTGAGACAGAGGGGGGTGTCAAATGAGACTTTGTATTTTGTGAGATTTGGCACATCTTGCCTAATTTTAATTCTTCGACAGGTACTAACCACCATGAAGACCTGAGTTATCCTATATATTTTTCAGTAAGGACCTGCATTTGAATTTCCTTCTTGAATTGAATATCAGGAAAATATCCATCTCCTTAGCCAAAACTTCCTATTTTCTGCCTTCAAATAAAGAAAACCCACATTTTCTATATTCCCCGTTTCACCTTGTGTGCCAAGAAATCCCAAGCTAAATTCAGTGCTCAGCTCCAGTAATTAACTTGTTCCAGGTGCTTCTAACAGCGACTAACAGCCAGGGCCCAGCTCCTTTTACTGGTTTCCAATCTGCTTTAACTTGTACTTGTCCGGTTTTACATTATTCATAAATCTAGTAAGCTTTCTCACATTTTGCTGTTTGGATTTTATAGGGTACAAATCATAAATAAATAAAAATGCCCAGGTGTGCATTTTTCTCGCATTCAAGGGTTTAACATTTGGCTCCACAAAAGAGCAGCTTAGCAGGAAATGATGCGTGTCTTTCCCTAGCTGAGCTCTGCATCTGAGCTACCCAAGGCTGACGAGGCCCCTGGGTCCAACTGAGCTGCAGCCTCCAGGGGAGAAAGGCTACCAATCCCTCCTCGCACACGGGAGCCCTGAACACTGAATTACCATCAAGCTTTCCACAGGGCAGTTGTTACCTGCAAGAACTGCCGCTGTCTTGTTTTGTTTCCGCCTCGAAACACACTGCTTTGAAAAGTGGCTCAGGTGTTTTATGGTGGTGGGATTAATGCCCTTACTATTATGATGTAGCTTGTGCCAAAAAGTTTCAGTATTTTTTTAAAAAGTAAAAACATGCATGTGGTAAGTAAAGGGGAAAAAAAATCAAACTGTAAAAAGGGCATGAACCCACGAACTTGCCAACCTCCCCAGAGGTGGCATCATTTTTAAACCGCCCCTCTCCTTTATTTGACAAAATTATTTTCAGGAATAATCATAGCGAACCAGTGTTACCCATTTCTCAAACATCCTTTTAGGATATTTAGCATTTAGATATTTAAGCATACACATTTCCTCCTTTTCTGCATGGAAAGTAGCATACTACACTCACTCTTCTAAACCTTACTTAAAATATATATATAATACACACACACATCTTAGAACTCATAGGACTGATACAGATCAGTATAATAAAGAACAACCATTTAAAATAATGAACAGCCACACTTTCTAGTGGCCGCATACTATTCCATTGCACAGATATGCCATAATTTAATACACGCTCTACTGGTGAACATTTAGGATGCTTCCCAATAAATTGCAATAAGAAGTTTATATTGAGCAGAAAAGGTGCAGTAGAAATTATTTTTATTTTTAACTTTAAAAAATTTCCAGCTTTGAAAAACACTCACATGCTATGAATAAACTGTGGCTAATATTGTAACTCGAACAAACTAGTTATTTGTATGTAATCAAGTTGTTTTAAAGACTGGTGAATAATCAAAAGCAGTCTGAAAAGTCAAGCACGGTGGCACATGCCTATAGTCCCAGTTACTTGGGAGGCTGAAACTGGAGGACTGCTTGAGCCCAGGAGTTCGAGACCACCCTGGGCAACATAGTAAGACCCGATCTCTAAAAGAAAAAAAAGCAGTCTCGTGTTTTTGGTGTACACAGTGGAGTGCGGGATGGAACACAGGGAAATTAGCAATTGTGGGGGAGGCTGTCAATGGGAGAGTAAATAGGTTGTTTTAAAAAAACCGTCAATCTCAACTAACTTAAATTTTACAAAATAATCTGTCAATGTACACAATTTTAAAACATTAACCAAGCTAAGCATGGTATTCACCATGATTTGATGTTAGCAAAATTGCTGAAAATGTTCACAACTGTTGTGTTTCCATCTACATGAGGTTCTACGCTTAAGCCACACTGGTGAAAGCAGCTGCCCCATAGCAGGGGCACACCTAGCAGATCTGACGACTCGAGTGGATCATTTTTAAGACTCCTTTCCTTTATTTGACAGAATTATTTTCAGGAATAATCAGCATTCTATTTCAGCTGTTTAAAATTTTAAACACAATAACTCCAAAACCAGAAATGGAGAACGACAGAATTGAAGTAACTTAAGTTCTGTTTCCTCTTCTTCACAATCACTATGCTGTTGCTCATTTACAAATCTGCTTGACCACTGGAAGCAGCAGCACATTCACCCTGCACCTGAACCAAGCTCAAACAACTCCGAACTATTAAGAACTTACTCTGGAAATGAATACTAGGCTGAGTCCACATGTGTTACGGAAGAAGTAATGCAATGGATAATTAATATGTGTGCTAATTAGAAGTATGTATATGTTGTAAACATGTATATATGATATAAAAATTCAACACTAACTCTGCCAATTATTTAGGACTTAAGCCAACAAAAGATTTTTTAAATTTTCTCAATGATCTTTTGTTTAGAACTATGGGCACGTGGTGATAACAAAAAGGAACTGATTTTTAGGTGGTTTTGCCATTGTTTGTAAATTCTCTACAGACAAGCAACCTCCTCACTGCCTGCACCTGGGGCAGACCAGGCCCATCGCCTCACCTTAGCTTTACCACCTTAGAACTCCCCAGATAATTGTAATATAGCTTTAATTTGAATAGACGATCTGAAGTTATAATAATATGAAATATCAAAAATGAAGTTATTAAAGACTATCCAATCTACCCTTAGGAAGCATCTCAACAAGTAAGTTTTAATGTTGTTAATGTTTTTACAAAAAATTAAAATATTACATTCAGAGAAGTGCACAAATTGGAAGTTTACAGCTTGATTAATTTTCATCAAGTCAACCTAGCACCAAGATGAAGAAACAGAACCGAACCCCCCCAATAGCCTCCCTTCCAGTCACAATCGCCCCCACACCTCACCAGGGTGGCCATGATCCTACAACATTACACATTACCTTTGTCCGGTGTTTTTGAATTTTAAACAAGTGTAATCACATAGCATTTAAATCCCTTTTTAGTTTTGTTTGCTCAGGATTTTGTAAGATTCAACCATCTTGTTGTGTGTAGTTCATTCATCCTTATTACCGTAGAATATTCTATTGAATGGAAAATGCCACAGTCTATCCATTCCATTAATATTAGTGATAGACATTTGCAATGTTTCCACATTGGACCTATTATGAAGAGTGTTACTATGAACATTCTTGGATGTGCTTTTGATGAACACATGCAAACGTTTCTGTTGGGTGTTCCTAGGAGTGTGATTGCGGGGCCACAGGATCTATGTGCTTCTTAGCATTCATTTAGATAGAGGCACAGATAGTTTCTGGATTATCTTGTTTTAACAGTTTGAGAAAATTTTATATTTAACTATTAGTGGAAATTTAATAGGTTAGATTTTAAAAGGCTTCTCAACTAACAGTAAATAACCACTTTGCTACTATACCTGCAAATGGAACATGGAAAACAATCACGTAGCCACCCGACCGTATCACAGCTGCTCTTCAGGAATTTTCTAGGAGGAGGTATTGATGTGAAAGATAATTATCTGTCAGCTGATGGCATTATGACTATTCTAGAAAAAAATACAGTCACTGAACTCCCGTGAAGCAAAGGTAATATCAAAGAAAGAATGCTGGCATTAAATCAACCACAAAGGAGGCCAAGTCTGTAATGAGTCTGGGATTCGCCACTGAGTTCATTACCCACCCTACTGACCCATCCCCCCAACCCAACTAGAAACTCTGGGTGGAAAGCAAAGCAATTTCATGTAGTTCTGAAAGCAAGAAAATGAGTAAAAAATGTACTGCTATCAGAGATTCAAACTATTTCTGCCCGCTCATCTTTTCTCTGAACACAGGATATTTCCTAAAAGCAAATAAATACAAAAATCCAAGAAACAGCTAAAATCCAGCAAACTTATCTTCCCAATAAATTCCAAAGTCAAACCATATTCTATCCTCTGGGCACAAGCTAGCCAAAAAATCAGTTGGTCATGGTTCTGCTGTGTTAAAAAACAAAACTTGGAAACGTGGCTGGGGAGGGCAAGTCTAGGGAACCAGGCCCTTCTAATTCTCCCAGTTTGCTCTAGAAACAGAGCCCCTAAGAACGAACTGAGTTCAGAGGCCTCCTTGCCCTCCTACCTCCTTTCCACAGCATCCTGACCTGCACTGTCTTATGGCCAAGTATTTTCACACACAGGAAAATCATTACTTCAATAACGTTGCTGCACAGTCTTAACTATTAAACAGTTCTTTTTCCTGTTGTATTTGTCTTCTCTGCTGCTATAACAAATTACCACAAGTTGAGTGGCTTAAAACAATACAAATTTATTATCTTACACTCCTGTAGGTCAGAAATCCAACGTGGGTCTGTCTCTGCAGGCTAAGATGGAGGTACTGGCAGGGCTGTGCCTCTTCCTGGAGGCCCTGAGGAGGGATCTGCTTCCTTGTTCCTTCCCGCTTCTGAGACCATCCACCATCCCTGTCCCGGAGCCCCTTCCTCCATCTTCCCAGTCAGCAACACCAGCTGAGTCCTTCTCACACTTCCAGCTGTTTTCTCTCTCCATGTCTTCTTTTGCCTCTCTCTTCCACTTCTAAGGAAGCCTGGGACTACACTGGGCCCACTTGGATAATCCAAGACATTCTCCCTACCTGCTGGTTCCAACTTTAATTCCTCTTTGCCTTGTAATGTAACATATCCACAGATACGAATATAGACGTGGACATCTTTGGGGAGCTATGATTCTGCCTATTGCACCTGGTAAGTTGAAATTAGCTCCCCTGTAACTTCCACCCAGAACTTCTGGTGTCCCAGACCTAAGAAAATTCTCTTTCATCACCCCCTGATCTCACCTTTCCACTCCTCCTCCTCCCCGACAAGGTTCTTCAGGTTCTGCTCGCTTCCCAGGACTCGAACCCTACACTTACTTTTATTAAACTTCATCCCAGTCTCAGACCTCCGTTGTCACCTCCTCCCAGACACCTGACTGAGCACGAACAGCAGAGGTGAGGGATTTGGAATCACCTCTTTGGGTCTCACTTTTCTCATCTTTAACCACAGAGAAAGCAACTCGTTTCCAAAGGCCACCGTGGTGACGTGAGAAGATAATGCATACGAAATTCAGCTGCAAACTGTAATATGCCATACAAATGACAGCTGCTAACAACACCCATAATCAGTCTTAGTAGCTTGATTTGAAATACTGACCAGGACAGAGATGAAGACAGAGCCTCCAGTCACATCTACAGAGACCTTCCCCCAATGTAGACAATGGTTTGTAATCAATAAACATGATAAAGACGGTCACCAAGGAGCCAGTTTTGGCCCCAATCCACAGTTGTCAGGGGTGTGGCACAGATGCAACATTGGCTTTTCCAAACAGAAAAATCAGGATTTTTTCTGATTTATGAGTTTATGACAAGTCTTAAGTACTGGGTATAACAGCTCAAACAGATACAAAATTACCATCTTTACCATAAAGGCATGACTAGAGATGTTATAGAATTCTTTCTGGAAAGAAAAAAAGGCCATCGTTACTACATGTGTATTGAATTAATTAAAGACTTTAAGGTCTCTTTGTAGGCAAGTCCTGCAAAACAACGTAAGGTCAAAGCAAAAGAAGGTATCAGCGGCAAAGGAAGCTGACTACATCAGAAAGCAAAGAAACAAAAACATGCACCCTCAAAATGTTGCCGAATTCTTCCCTAAATCATCCTTTTCTTACATTCATTATTCTCACAACTGAAACATTTAAACCACCAGACAAGAGTTCACATTGGTTTTTCCTCTATTATCTCTCACTCAGTAAGCCCATTTATTCATGGTTGTGTTCTGTTTAGTTTCCTGTTTTTGTCCTCTTTGGGTAAATATTAAAAATGCAACAGGCTTCAAATAATGATCCCATTTCATGGGTCAGGAAAAATGAGGCCTCACCCAGGTACATGGGATCCAAACTCCTCTGAGGGAAGGGCTGGGCCAGGGGAGAGAGTGGATCATCCCTGCAAGACCTCAGGCCTCCTGAGACTGGGCTGCAGGGCCAGACGATCAGGGAGTGAAGGCCACCACTGTCCAGTGAAGGATGGGGGTGAGCAGCATTTGGCTGAAGCCAACTACTGGGTCCCAGCCTTCACTGGGGAAAAGCTTGCTGGAACAAGGGAAGCAGATAAGCCCCTAAGTAGGGGGAGGGAAGGTGTCTGGGGTCAGGGAGAGGCTGTGGACACTCTCTTCCTCCACAGAGGGCTTAGGGGCAGAATAACTTGGTCACAAAAATGAAAACATCAAGAGGACTATCCCTGACCAGCGGCAGGCAAATAGGCACTGATGGCTGCAAGGAGATGCTGGCGCTTTAAAACACCACTTTGAACCTCTCCTCTTCATCCTCTCTAAGCAATGATCGAAGGACCAAGATTTCAAATTGTGAAGCAATTTTTTCCAATGGTAGCATCTGGCTCCTTGGCAGGCGGCACTGGGAGCTGGGCCTTGTTGTGGGCGGCTGTCCAGGCTTGCCACATGGTGAGGCTCGGCCAGGGAGGGCACTGCATGGCCTCGCAGCTGCTCCCGCAGGCGCCAAAGGACAATCGTCCTGCAGAAGTGTCCCTAGAGGTAGTACCCAGCTGGGGGGTCTGGAGAAAGCTGGCTGCTCCCAAATCCTCCTTGCCCCTCTAATTTGCATGCATCTGCATCCTGGCCAACACCCCAGAAGCCAGCCCCACTGGCATTCAAAGGCCTGGGGTGGGGAAGCTGGGGTGACCGAGACAGCTCCCCAGCGAGGCAGCCTGCGTTTGGAAAGAGTGAAGGAGCTGCCTGCCCTCGGGAAGGGGGTCTTGGAGTGTGTGGGCTCAGGGGCCCAGTGCCCCTGCCCAACCCAAGGGCAACAGCAGCTGTAGCTCGCCATCCACAGCTGTTTTAAATAATAATAGGAATAAACTCAGCCGCTGCTCTTCAAGTTACTTCTCACTAATTATGGCATATATTTACATCTACAAAATAGAAGATTTTTAAAAACACCACCAAGAGCCCCTTTATTGTGCAGATTGGCACCCCTATTTGAATTTCATAAACATTCAGTACTTCAAAGAGTCTTAAGAGCTTGCTCTAATTACAATATGCACTAGTTGAAAGGCTGCCTGTTTGCATTGCAAATTCCTACAAATACCAGCATTCATTAAAAAAAATTCAATTAATATCACCCACACAACTTCAGGTAATCGCCACTGGCAACTTCACACTGTGGCTGGGATGAAAGAGTCAGGGTCTCAACCCCAACGACACAGCAGCTGCACAAGCCAGCTCCTTCCGAGGGAGGCAGTTAACAAGTACTGGGCGCCCAGCCGAGCGGGCCCAACGCTCACGCCCGTCAGGTGTGTGAACTCTGGCCCAGCCACAGCCCACTCCCAGGAAACAGAGCCGGTTTTTTTTCGGTTTGGAGTTTCTGTTCTTGAAAAGTCTTTCACAGAACAACCACCCCAAAGCAACAAATATATGTAGTCAACTAACATTTTGTCTGTAGGGTTGCCAGACAAAATACAGGGCACTCAGTTAAATCTGAATGTCAAATAAACGAGGGGTGTGTGTGTGTGTGTGTGTGTGTGTGTGTGTGTATGTGTTTGTTTGTTTGTTTCTCCCAAATATTGCATAGGACCTATGTACATACACTTTCAGGATTCAGTTCAAATGCCATGTCTTTGTGGGGCCTTCCAGAATGTTCTCTGGCAAAAAGGGTCCACCTCTGTGCTGCCACAGCAAGCTCTGTCCACAGTCTCAGCACAGCCCCTACCCCGGTTACCTGCCTGTGTGTCTGCCAGCATCTGCCATCCCTCACCAGACCCTGAGCCCTCAGGCAGAACCTCTTCCTCACGTCTGCCTCCTCAGTTCTCTAGAAGCAACGCTGAGGTCAGTGAATGTTTGCTGAATGACTTTCTAGTGATGGGATGGCCGGGAAAAGTTTCTGGGTGAGTCTCTTGAGGTCTCTTCCTCCTTCCAGACATTGCTTGAGAATGATTCCTCAAACAAACTATCAGGTGTTAATACGAGCTGGCTAAATGGCACAGTGCCCAATGTGTAGCAATTTCTTTAGGACTATTTACCAAATTAAATAATTTTCCAGCCAACTAACTAAAAAAAAGAACAAACTTGAAAATCTATTATATACATTGTACTGCTGAACAAACAAAGGCTACAGAGAGAGAATCCCTGCTCCCTCCCGGAGTCCCACAAAGAAGTTAGGACACAGGCTGGGGAAGCAGGAAGGAAGCAGGGCTGGGCAGCTGCCTACTCAGAAAGCACTAACAAGCTCCAGATTATTTGTCTTGAGAAATTAAACCAAAATGGGTGGATGTGCAAATTTAGTGATTCCCTATTCCTGAGGAATCGAATAGGGCCTGCTTATCAACAGATAATTTTTAAAAAAATAGACTGTGGGTGAAGATAATCATATAACCATAGTCTACCCGAAGAAATTTTAACATCTATTAGCCCCACAAGAATCCCTGAATATGGTGATATTTCTCGCCAATCTTTCTTCTATTGAAATCGTTCCATCAGTTAATATTGTTCAATTAACTTCAAAACTTAACACTTTTTTTTCTTTTTTTTTGAGACAGAGTCTCGCTCTGACACACTGCTAGACTACAGTGGTGTCATCATAGTTCACAGCACCTCAAACTCCTGGGCTCAAGAGATTCTCTTGCCTCAGCCTCCTGAGTACCTGGGACTACAGGCACGTGCCATGACACCTGGCTAATTTCTCCGTTTTTAATAGAGATGAAGTCTCGCTCTTGCTCAGGCTGGTCTCTTAAACTCCTGAGCTGAAGCAATCCTCCCGCCTTGGCCTCCCAGAGCGCTAGGCGTGAGCCACTGCGCCTGGCCAAAACTTAACACATTTTAAGATGACACAGAAGTAGAGAAAAATGGAAAACTTATTGAGCTGAAAGGCTCCTTCTTACTGATAGCAGTTCAAAACATGTGGGGAACAAATGATTCCATATTGCTAATTCCTCTTCCATGAATAGCTACAGGGACATTTGGTTCCAAATGATAGATTCAAGTCTACAATTCCAACCTAAATCATGCAGAATCCAATTAGAAACAGGCAGAAACTCCAAAGGGGGGGGGTCCATTCTGCCAGTTTACATATGCAACCGGTTTCATCTCCTTAAATAAAGCCCAGTTGTTTTATTTACAGCGGCTGTCATTTTAGTGGAACAAATGTGATTTCATTTCTACCAAGATAAAAGCATCTTATAAAGGCTGCCCCCTTTCCAGATAACTCACGTCCCCTTTCTCTGTTTTATAAAATCTTCTCACATCTGTGTGGTTAAGTAAAACTAACCTTGCTTTTTCTCCTGTAAAATTAAGAAAGTAAATTATGTGACTGTGTTAATTGTTTATGCTGAATGATCATAATTCCAAGAATTTTAAAAAGCAAAACATTATTCATGACTATAGGATAACATCATATAGCCTGGTTCTAAGCTATGACTAATTTTATAATGTTTTGGGGGAGAAAAGAAATACTAAATATATATTAAAAAATATGTTATAACCTGACAATAGGATACAAATCCATACAATTTCATTTTCATTACTTTATTATTCCAAACAAAGTGTAAGACTAAGCGTTTATTGTACTAAAGATTATTACGAATATAGTGTTCGGCTGTAAGGTTCATGAATAGCATATAAAAAGCATGCAGCTTTCTTTAGACCAGTGTTCCCAATCTTGACATTCTTGAGCACTATTAGGACAGACAGTGGAATGTTGAAGCCCCTCCAAAGATATAAGTTTCAACTGCATTTCTTATTTGGTTAAATCCATAATTTTGTTTCCTTAAGTAAACCTCACATGGCTGGAAATTAACTCCTTTTGACAGTCATCTGCAAGTTGTACTTGGGTTTTGTCCTTCAGGATACACGACTGAATCACATCCACCTCTCCTGGCTCTGGAAATTCTATGAGCAATTTCCAAGACAGTTGGCATTTCTTTTATCTTATATTAATTGCACTGTCCGCCATATCACAGGCAACCCATCTACCTGAATCTCAATGCTGCAATGCAGCATGGCTCTGTCCCCTCATGGGTGGACATCCTCCCTTCTTGGGGCCTACACAGCACCCGATCGGCGTTTTATAAGGAAAAAAGCAGTATGGTCATCTGCCAGTGACAAATGTTTGCCTCACAACAAATCTGGTTCCAAAATTCCTCTTCAATCATAACAACAATTTCAGTGCTGTATCAACGTGTAATTTTCTGAGACATTTTAATTAGGGATCCAAATTTAAGCTAAAATTCAGCTGGTTGTGGAACTATCAGCGCAAATAACTCAACTAAGGGGACAAGGGAATGGCAAGATGTTGTCTACACTGGCCGGGGTCAGGCAATAATAAGCACATAACAACTTACTCCTCTGCCCAGTGTGGGCAAGGTGCTTATGATGCTAACTGTAAGTGGCACCCAATTTTAGGACTGTCAAAATGGGAACAAATGTATATCTCAGAATTGAGGGAATATGGTATGTTTAACCTTAATAGTTGTTTCTACAGAGAATGAGGAAGAATTAAAGACTATTGACTCATGCCACCAAATGGATGCGCCTCGAAAACATTATGGTAAGTGAAAGAAGCCAGATGCAAAAGACAATGCACTGCATGATTCCATTTACGTGAAATGTCCAGAAAGGCAAATCTGTGCAGACACAAAGTAGATTAGGGGTTGTCTGGGACATAGGAATTGACTACAAATGGGCACAGGGGATCTTTCTGGACTGACGGAAACATTCTAAAATTTGATTGTAGTATGGTTATACAATTCTGTAAATTTTTCTAAAAATCATTACATTGTATATTTAGCATGAGTGAACTTTACAGAATGTAAGTTAGACCTCAATAAGGCTCTTAAAAAAAGATTTTGCTGGGCAAGGTGGTGCATGCCTGTGGTCCCAGCTACTCAGGAAGCTGAGGCAGGAGGATCTCTTGAGCCCAGGAGTTTGAGGCTGCAGTGAGCTGTTGATTGCGTCACTGCACTCCAGCCTGGGCGACAGAGAGAGACCTCAGTGGCTCTTGGGTGTCCCACACCACCAAGGCATGAGAGATTGTAAGGCTTACATGGTAGAAGGGGCACCCATGCTTCTTTGATGCTGTCATTCATTTGTGTTTGGGGGCCTGAGTCCTGAGATGCCAGTTGGTCTTCCACCCTGAAACCAGGGGAGTGACTGCTACTTGGTTCACTGCCATCCCATCCACCTCAAAGTGCCAACTGGCAAAGAGCTGCAATGCCCACGTCTTGGGCTTATGTACGGGTAGTTCAGACAGTACACACCATTTCTTCCACAGCAAACTCCTCACTGATGTAGCCCGACAGAGTCCGGGCCGGGGGTGGCAGCCATTTTTACAGCCTCAAGACGCTGGGTACTTTAAGAGGAAAAAGGGAGAAGAAGAAAGGGACTAGGTCCAGGGTCTCTGTTTTAATTTACTGAATTCACACGAAAATAAGAAAACCTGCTCAGCAAATTGCTGATCCAAAAGGTATTTCAAAGGGAGTGTTAAACCTACTTATAAACATCCACTGGAAACACCCAATGAAATCCCGGGATAGATATTCTACATGTAACCCATTCATACTGTCATTAGAGGAAGCCAGTGAAATTTCAAATTGTAAACCCAATTTAAATTGCCCTCCCTCTTTTATTTTAACATAGTTACAACTGAATTTCTTTACAAAGGTTAAGTTCCTAACAACGATCTGAAGGAGAGATGTTTTTCTATCACATTCGCAGAAGTGCTCAATCTTAATTCTGCAAATCTTAATAAACTCAGAATAATTGTTTCTAAATTCGTGCATCTCACACCAGCCACCATACACTAAAAATCTGCAATCTAGACCTCATTATTTGGGGATTCATAACTGAAGGGCCCCATCACTGAAAGCATTTATTAAAATCATCTACTGAGTAAA
Organism: Propithecus coquereli; assembly: GCF_000956105.1. Classification (NCBI taxonomy): domain Eukaryota; kingdom Metazoa; phylum Chordata; class Mammalia; order Primates; family Indriidae; genus Propithecus; species Propithecus coquereli. The sequence continues at coordinate 6,868,480 of NW_012150174.1, forward strand.
ACAGAGGCAATTTTGGAAGCAAAACCAAAATAACTTTCTAAACACTCCCTATACCACTTTATATTCAAACAATATGCTAATTATCAGAAATCTTATCATTAAAAATCACTGTTTAATTTGAAAGTACTGAAAATGATTTCTTTACATATCCTATAATTTCTAATTAGCTTTTCATTAACTTGGATAAAAACCTCTTTTTATAGCCTTTAAAATAGTGGCTTTCACATTTTTTGATCAAAGGATCCCTTTTAAACTCTTAAAAAAATTATTGCTGTACCAGGCAGCCTGACCCTGACCTAAGGTAAATTCCCACAAGTCTTTCCTGGGTTTTGAATTTGCAATAACAGGTGTGAGCATTTTAGCAGCAGTTTGATGATCACATATGATACTGCAAACAGGACAAAAAAACAAAACAAAACAAAACCACTGAGGACCCTTAAAGAGTTATTGTTTATTGTAGGTTCTATCTATCTATATTATCTTTAGTAAAAATTAAAACTGAAAAAAAATTTAAATGTTAATTACTCCATTTTAAAAAATAAGCTCATTACATGTTAATATGTATCTTTTCAAAAAACTAAACATGCTTGTGTTTTTAAAAAATTAGTAAGAAGGGTAGTGCTGTTTTACATGTTGCAGTGGGCTCTTCAGATATCTGCAGTCATTTTTCTTTGATACTACATCACAACTCAACGAGCGGTGGTAGTTTCTTGAAGGTTAGCTGGAATGTAGACTCTGAAATCACATCAATAAACCTTTCCATCTCTGCTATGTTAAAATCTATTGGTCTATCTGACACAGTATCAAATCACATTTGTTAGTGGATCTCATCAGAAAAGTCTTTAAATATTGGTAAGTTGTCAAGTTCACTGCGGTGGATACAAACTTCCCAAAATCTTAATTTTCATTTGAAAGCTCAAATGTTATCTTTGGCGACAAATAATGTCTTTCGTTTTCCTTGATGTGACAGGCTCACTGTGTTCATTTTCAACATGCACTCTAGATTCAAGATGTAATAAAACTTATAAAGGACATTCTTGGCTTTACTGATTCTTTTTTTAAAAACTGTGTGCATTTGAGTAGCAGAACTACTGCTTTGCATACTAAGGCATCAGCAGTTTTACCCCATTGCTTTCGCACCACCAGTGTGAATGTAAACATAGTGCAAAAGGCAAATCATGTCTCAGTATTGTAATGACAATAATTTTGACCCTGTCAACCCATTAAAAGGATACCAAGGAACCCCTAGGGGTTCACAGGCCACATTTTGAAAATTGTCATGTTACCATAACTGATGCCCCAACTGCCATTCAAATCGCTAAAAGGCAGACATCAATTTAGAAAAGGAAAGTGACTGCTACTTCTTTTTCAGGTGTATTACTGACCCATCAACCATTAATATAATTAGAAGGCTACTACTTCTAGCCGGATTTCAATATGGTAGCACAAAAAATGAAATCTAGTTACCAAGGAAGGATAAAAGAAACTAAACTTAATATGTAAATTTCCCCCCCAGGAATCTAAAACATGAATTTTCTTTAATTGATCCACTTGCTCCCATATTTGCTGTGCTTTTATGTGTAGGTGCTTGCTTGAAAGAGATACGGAGAGTCTCAGGGTGACAGATCCTGTGGCCAGGGTTCACAGGGTGTTAGGCAGCCAGGAAAAGAGCAGAGGCATTCAAGTCAGACAGATCTCATTTCAAGTTCCAGGTACCTAATCTACATGTCGCTTGTCCTCTGTGATCTCTGAGCCTGTTTTCTTAGTTGGATATGGGGCAAATTCCACTTAAAACAGAAACTAGTTGAAATGCATGTAAAACATTTAGTTCAGCTCCCAGCCCACAGCAGACATTCAATAAATGGAAGCCACTATATGCATAAGGTCTCCCAGAGGCGATCAGAGTCCGGAGGGGAGGGGACACACATCCAAATAATCATGACACAGCATGGGAGCTGATTAACCACAAAATACAATGGGAGTAAAAGAGAAAAATCAAGGGTCTGCTTAAATGAGGAAGGTGCTGTAACAGAGGAGCCTCTGTCTCAAGGAAGAGAAGTGGGTGCAGTGGTACAGGAGGAAAGAAAAAGAAAGAGCATCAGATATGCAAAGTGGGCAGAGACTGGACCGGTGGAGCCAAGGGGATTTGGCAGAACCCAAGAGAAAAACACCTGGAACCAGGCCACTTAGGGCCTTTAATGCCATGCTAAGGGGCACAAACATTTAAAGCAATTTTTAGATTATTATTATTGTACAGACTAAGGAATTATAAACTCTCAGTGCTAGCAGGTTATCTGGTCTTCTGCCATCCCTCTATCCCCCTAATACACACACATTATACTTACCCCTTGTTCTGACCCATTAGCCATCCCCCAGCCCAAGCTTACTAGTGGACAAGGAAGGAGTCCTCTCGGAGGTTGCCGAACATCAGCAAAGCTCCAACAGCCAGGAGGAATTTGCCCATGTTGTTTCAAACCATGAATGAAGTATATACGGGTTGAGTATACCTTATCTGAAATGCTTGAGACCGGAAGTGTTCCGGATTTCAGATTTTTTTGGATTTTAGGATGTAGTTTTGTGTCGTTTACCAATGGGACACTTCCTGCAAAATGCAGTTAGGCAATTTTGTCATTGTGCAAATGTCATAGCATGTACTTACACAAACCTAGATGTACAGCCTACTACACACCTAGGCTATATGGCATAGCCTATTGCTCCTAGGCTACAAACCTATACAGCATGTTACTGTACTGAGTACTGTAGACAATTGTAACAATGGTCAGTATTTGTATACTCAAACATAGAAAAGTTATAGTAAAAATACATTATTATCACCTTATGGGAACACTATCCTATATGCGGTCTGTTGACTGAAATGGCATTACGTGGCACATGACTATATTTGCATCATACCTACTGGCTCAATAGGTATCATCTGAAAATCTAAAGTCTAAAATGCTCCAATGAGCATTTCCTTTGAGCATCATGTCAGTGCTCAAGAAGTTTCAGGGCATTTCGAATTTCAGATTTTCAGATTAGTGATACTCAATCTGTACTGAGCAAAGCCGTGTTATATCCTCTCAAAATCTTGAGGCATGTAACTTTATCTTCACCCCAGCTCCAGGTCCTATGCTCCAGTGGAATTTATAGGTTGCTTTGTTTAATGGGGCGAGGAGAAACAGTAAAGAGGTATCAGTCCCCTCCCTGTTTTCCACGGTGACACTTGTTATCTCTAGTTATGAGTCACTGCATGAGTGAGCCCCGAAGCCCAAAGAGGCCCCCCATCTTTCTTGCCCTTTGGCAGGGACGGTGAATGCCACCTGGATACACCGTGTTCACGTACGAGGCCAGCATGAGGACAGTAATCCTGTGATCCCTTGGTAAGTCTATAAAGGAAACACAGGTGTAGTCGGTGTAAATCCACGGCCAGCTGTGCTGCACCGCACTCACGTAAGAGATGTGACCATTAGACAATAACCATGGAAATCACAACAATGTCTTACTCACCCAGAATTTTACGAGGAAGAAGGCATTTTGAGGGCCCTTTCCAAACAGTTCCTTTAAGCCACCTTTCTTTTCAGGAAATTTGTCATAAATCTGACGAATGTCCACTGATTCGAGCAATGGGTCACTGTAAGAATGGTTGGCATGCCCAATGTGCACGAAGAGGTGTTTGTTGTACTGTAAGAAGAAATCAACAGAAACATTTCCATTACAAACCCTTTGATCAAGCTGGACTCATCCATCTTGAACTGGATAAAGAGCAGTAAGTCTAGAAATTCTGAAATTAGGCCTTGAACAGCCTACGGTCTACGTCTTTGAAAAAATGAATATGTTAAGAAAAGCCGTTATAACTCAAGGTTAAAACGATCACTGTCTTTGATTGACAAGGGCACATATTTTCCCAAATGGCTAAAAAAGGCTTTTTGTACACATAGTAATAAACGACAGCTCAGGATGTCCAACTACCAAACCAAGAAACAACCGTTACCCAATTTCACTCGACTCAGCTGAAAATGACAGCAACACTCTTTGGAGCCATTTCTTACAGTGTAAGCCCAGTAAGACATATATGTGCAGTTAGCTAATATCGTCCCCCATAAGGCACTCCTCGCCCCAGCTCCCCTAGCAACAGTGTGGATGCAGCGGTCTGAGCAATGGTACCCACTTCCTTCTTCCAGCAAGAGTAGAGAATGCTGAGTTTCTTTGTCACCAGTCACCTTAGTAACCAACCCAAAACTTCTGTGTAAGAGCTGGTCAACATGTGGTTGCCAGTATAAAACTAAGATCAGGGTACAGATCATGGAGAAGATCTATAAGGCCATATGTGGCCAGTGAAAAAGAACACAGGTCACTCATTCACAAAAAAAAAAAGAAAACAAATAAAAAATCCCAAACCACATTAAGTCATTTAACTTGCAAAGGACACCCATTCCTCCCTTTGCTTTGGTATAAGACATGGTAAAACTGCAGCAAAAAGGAGCATGTCCCAACCAACAATTTTCAGCTCAGTCTGCACTGGAATCACCAACGAGCATTTAAAAATCACTATTGCCTGGGCACAAGCCAGACTAAACTGGAATCTCTGATAATGAGGCCAGCCATCAGTAATTTTTAAAGCTGGAAACGTATCATACCAAAACCATGGGATGATGACTAGTGATGTTGACCAATTTTAACCTGCAGAATGATAGAAAATATTCACAAGCTATACATTCGATAAAGGGCTAATAACCAGAATCTACAAACGAACTAAAGCACACCAGCAAGAAAAAAAAAAAAAAATCAAACAACCCCATTAAAAAGTGGGCAAAAGACATGAACATAAGCTTTCCAAAAGAAGACAGGCAAATGGCCAAGAAACAGAGTGATATCTTTATCAAGTCTTCAAAAACTCAAAAAGGTATCAGGTGATGTGAAAAAGAGAAACCTATCAAGCTCTTACGTGGACCCAGCCACATGGGTTAGCTGGCTGGTGGATTTCAGATAAGATTGAGAACCTGTTAACTACTATAGAAAAGGGTATGCTTGTGCTAGAAGAAATTAGGAAAAAAAAAAAGGTAAAAAGTGAAAGCCACTGTGTTAGGGAGGTGAGACTATGGGGGTATGCAGGAATGCCTTTGGTCTTTAATTTTCTCAAATGTTGTCACCTCATCTTTTCAACTATATGCAAACAAAAGCCCACGAAAATGTATGAGGTACAGTCCTGGCTGCTAAGGAGCTTCCAGTCTCATTAATGGCAAAAGGAGAACAAATAACACAGGCAAAGTTGGGCACAGACGCTGGTATAGAGGCAATCAGTTTGAAAAGATGAATGTGGGTTCATGCCTCATGTCCAGCTCCTCTGTTCAGTCTCTGGTTACCCACCATTACAGAAGCTGAGGGCAAAAGGCGATGTTCCTTCATTATCCAGACAACTGGACGTCTTTGTGGCCATCCATCTAATTCTCATTAATGACCTCTGCTTGCAGCTAGCTCTCAGCCCTACCCAGTTCTGGGAGGTACCATTTCTGTAGCTCTAGTGCCTTCTGCAGGCAGTGCATTTATGGGAAAGAATGGAATGCAAGCAGAGCCTGGGGGCCCCCATGAACTCAATCTGAGTCTTCCAGCTGGGCTCCTCACCCTGCCTCGCCAGCTGCCCACAGACCAGGCCAGAGCTAGGGAGAAGTTAAGAAGCTGGGAAACTTGAAGTCTTTTCGCTCTTGACATTGCAATGCCCCCGGACTGTGCTGTTGGAAATAGGGACCACAGCCCTGACCTCTGCAGTTCTAGAGGCAGGAAGGTGAACAGAGGGTAAACTTCACCACATGTAGATGGGGGCCATGAAGGTACAGCTGAAAAGCAAGGGCTGGGGACAAAGCACAAAAATTCTGGAGCCAGACGCAAACCTGAAATCTCAAGCCTTCTCATATGCAGAATGGGGATATATATTAACAATACATGTTACACAGCACCATTCTGAAGATGAAAGGAAACAGTGCACAGAAGGTGCTTGGCATAGGGCCTGACATATAAAAAGTGTTCAATAAATCGTAGCTGCCAAGATTACTATAGTTATGGTTTATTATCATGTGAGATTAACTAGATCCTGGGGTAGAAGCAAAAAACCGTTCCTACTTTAGCTATCCCTCCTGCCTAGCAAAGAAAAAATAAACACAGATAGCCAAGAGCTGGAAGCAAGTTGTAGAGCCGTGTGACTGTTCAAATCCTCGATTATGGCCCACTCACCACCGGCTGCCCAGGGCGTGGGCCCCTTACCCATCTGTGCCTGGAGAACTTGTGTCCGCTCAACGCTGTGAGCAATATGCTTTTAATATATCTGACCTCAGGTAATCCCTGCCTCATGATGACACTGTAGGTGGATTTCATTTAAATCATTTTACAGATGAGGAAATAGAAGCTTAGAGATGACTTGCCTGAGGTCACACATCCAGGAATAGTCCTGGAGTTAAGAATAAAACTTGGATCTGTCAACACCACAGCCCTTGCTTGTGTTTGCTGCAAACATCAGCCACACTGTCTTTCAGAAGAAAATGCCTAAGCCCTTCTTTTTCTAAAAGTTGATTTGAGAAGGGGGGAAAAAAAAGCTAAACAGTATTTTCAAAGGTCCATGAAACTAAATTAAAATTCAGGAAAAACATAATGATTCACAAATGCATCAGATAGAGTCCTCAAAGGTTTCTATTTTGAGGAAGTTACCTCTGTGCCCAAGTGGCTGAACAGAGAAGGGGCTGGCTGTCTTGGCCAAAGGAAATCGGCACTGCCTTGCCAAGGCTGGTGACTTGAAACCGAACCCTGACCATTGGCATCTGAGTGGCTTTACTCCTGCCAAGAGGTGGTGACTTTGTTTCTAAGAATACAAAGGACTACAGAAGGTGTCCTGGAGACCACAGCATTGAAACAAACAGACCTCCCTGTCTCCTTAATTCAACCTGAGTAGGTCAGGAATCCATCTGCCCCTAAATCCAAAGGGCTGAAAAGAAAAAAAATCTACCTGATATGTTTGGGTTCAAGTTTTAATGAAATTAAAACTCTAAAAACCATTAGGTGAGGCTCTAACCACTTCCCATCTGTCAGTTCTCCTTATAAGGGAAGAAGGCTAGGGTGGATTCCTCATTTGTCTCCCTCTTTCCCAAATAAATCCCATCTTCTCTCCACTAGTGGTGGTTTCCCTAAAACTAAAGATGGCACACAAAAACAAAAAAAGCGGCAATTCTGGCCGGGTGCGGTGGCTCACGCCTGTAATCCTAGCACTCTGGGAGGCCGAGGCGGGCGGATTGTTTGAGCTCAGGAGTTCGAAACCAGCCTGAGCAAGAGCGAGACCCCATCTCTACTAAAAATAGAAAGAAATTAATTGGACAACTAAAAATATATAGAAAAAAAAATTAGCCGGGCATGGTGGTGCATGCCTGTAGTCCCAGCTACTCAGGAGGCTGAGGCAGAAGGATTGCTTGAGCCCAGGAGTTTGAGGTTGCTGTGAGCTAGGATGACGCCACGGCACTCTAGCCCGGACAACACAGTGAGACTCTGTCTCAAAAAAAAAAAAAAAAAAAAACGGCAATTCCATTCCACAGAGCAGAAAACAAATACACACGCAAAAAAACCAAAACCCAAGTATTTGAGGCAACATATGAGTGGAAACAGGGCAAATGTCGGTGAGTTATGTATCCCAAGCACAAGATTATATTTCTTCAATATCCCAAACAGAGCTTCTTTGACTCATCCAGAAAAAGTACCCCGAGGTACTCAGCAGAGGCACACACAACTGATCAACATACCAAGGGCAACAACAGAAAAGGTACTCACTCTGCGTATTTCTTTTATGGATTTTAGTAGAACAAACCAGCATACCTACCACCCATTATATGCCAGGCACTGTGCCAGGCACAGGGAATACATCAGCTAACAACACAAAGTGCCTGTCTTTACAGAACCTACAGAGTGACTGTATGGAACTAGCTTGCTGCCTCTACAGCTAGAATCACGTTGCCCAAATAAATATATGCTCCCTTAGTTCCTACAGAGAAGAGCGGGATAGAGACAGTCAACACCATCTCTCCTGCACATCACATGAATTAAATCAGCATTTACCTGCTCTTTGTAAAAGAATGACCTTATTCTCCAGCATTAAACACACAGTATTATTCATTGGCAAGGAGAAAATATTAATATGTGGAATTCACCTAGAAAATGACAATGAAGAGTTCTGCAAGTCTAACACCAAGTCACCTATGACATGTGAGAGTAGAATACACTCTCAGAAACATAAGGTTTCAGAACATCGACCTTCCTTGCAGCTTTTCTCAGGTAGCCATCTACAGGGGGATATGTTCTTATAAAATGAGGGAGTAAACCCAAAAAAGAGGGAGATGGGGTCTAACACAGAAGAAAAGGAAAGAAACTAGCCAGGTCTACAGCTGGCCGCTGACCGTGACAGCAACCAGTCCAGAGTGGACGTGGAGCTGAGGACTCCCGGAGGGATCTCACCAGGAGAATGGGCCTGAGAAATGCCCTGATTTACCTACCATCTGGAGAAGGGTGTTAGAGTTCTGTTAGAAGCGCTGAGGATGAATTTATGTAGTTATGTAAAAACTGAACAAATAAAAAAAAAGAGGCAACCACATACCTCTTTGTAAACTTTTGTAAAAGTTTTACAATTAAGAAAATGGTTCTAACGTTTACATTAACCATAATGTGTGCAAAATTTATACAGATTTATAGTATAAACACTGAATGGTAATTTAAAAAATTGTGATATAACCACATTGGGGGGATAGAAGGAAGAGCTGGGGGGGGAGAAGGGATAGATGCTAAATTTAGAGAGCTACATCTCAGTCTTCATGCTAAGAAATCATTAGATGATGCCTAAAACTGATGGAACAAGATCTACAGTATGTTATTTAGAAATGTAGAGATAAATATACAAAGAAATGGCTGAAAAGGCCGCAAGCAACTGTCCCTAAGGAGTGGGAGGTGAGGAAACACGACGCAGCAGAATACTGCGTTTCCCATGGGCCATGTGGTTCAATTTGGCTTATACATAATGCACATGCATTACTTGATTAAATTAAATAAACAGCCACTCAAAAACTATCTCAAAACACCATGGAGTTTTTTTGAGACAGAGAAAGAACTACAAAAGCAAACAAAAAATATTACTTCAGGATATTTACTCTATGAGTTTGTTGGCCGCCAGTTCCCTGGTTTCTAAAGGAACTCGGGTCAGACTGCAAAGCTTTCTTACAGCTCCAACATTCAGGACAGCTGGACCGGAGCTGGGACGCTTGCCTGCACGTAGGGCTCACCAAAAAGACTGACGGTGCGCGAGCAGAACTCCACTTGGATCGAGAAAGCCCCACAACACCTCACACAATCTTACTATGTGGACTTCTGACCTGGGGAAATGCCGTGTTCTCTCTGCTGCTACGATCTCTCCAGGTATTCCTCACAGTAGTTGCAAACAGTGACGAAAGAGAACGCAATCCTAGAAACTCAACACATTAACTTGTGAAGGGTCACTGAGACGCCTTGGAGGTTTAACAACGGGATCCTTCTCCCCCAAAGCCACTCGACGAGGCCACTTTCTTCCCTGGTCCCTGACTGTCCTTTTCTCTTTGCTGCTTAGGGAGCCTGCACAGAGGCGGAGGAGACACCGGCCCGGGGGGTCACACAGGACCTGGGTTTGAAGGCAGGCACCAGCACCTCCACTTCCCAGCCAAGTCATCTCAGAGAGGCCATTTCGCCCTCCCTGCGCGGTCTCCACACCCGCAGTGCGGGAGCAGTCACAGCACCTACTGTGCAGGGCTGTCAAGAATATTAAATGAGACAATGCGCACAAAATACACAACACTGTGGCTAGCATGTAATTTGTTGTTTTGTTATCATTTTCTCGAATAATTGTGATGGTTCTTTGCCTCAGATGAGAGAATTTAAAATCAATGCTATCCCTCTAATAGCAACAAACCAGAAATACTAAAATGTAAAGCAGAAAGGACGGGAGGGAACGCCTCAGACACACCAGGGTGAGTCCTACTGTTCTGATATTGCCCTCCGTGCGGAACACAGGGTGGCCCACGTAGGGGCCTCGTGTGATCTGGGCCCAGCATCCCTGCAGGCGTGCAGTGCCCTCCCCAGACACCTGCTTCCTGGCCCCCCTCTGGAGCACGCAAAGTCTGTCCTCAAAAGTGGGGCGGGGTAGCCTGGGAGCTTGCCCATCACTGCAGATGAGACAAACTGGAACAGTACAACTTCCAAAAGTGGTCACTGGGGATTTACTTTCTTCTTTTTCCCTTTTTTAAAGGACTGCTAATATGTTCTATGCTAGAGACATCTGCTGAGGCAGTTCAATTTTTGTGGAAAAGGCAGGCAAGGCCCCCTAAATCTGCTAGTCCTCAGCACCTGCGAAGCACCCTCGGACACGCCCAGTGCTGCACTGCGCCGTCTGGCCTGAAGATGGCAGTCTTCGCCTAAACTTGCTCCAAAAATTCCAAGTATTTGAAGAACGTCGTGAAACCTTGAAAAATGACTACTGTCAAATAATACCAAGAGAAAAATTATAATCCACTTAGGAATTTAAAGAAACCAAGACAAATAACTCATGTCAAAGGATGCTAATGAACAAGTTGGAACAGAACAAGGACAAATCACCTACATTTATTTCCCGTCACGTTCCTGCCGGGACTGTCTGTCCAGTCACCCGCGGGCAGCCTGGGCAGCCCTGCAGGGACAGGGAGGGCTGTGAAGCCAAGCCAGGAAAGTGAGCAGCATATTCAGCCCGGGGGCTTGCCCGTGCCCAGTGCTCCCAATCTGAACTGAGCTCGCTCTGCAGCTAACTGCTCAGGGCACCAGCCCTGTTCTGGCCACTTGGCCCCCAGATGCCCTTCATCCCTTGCCCTGTGCTCTGCCCAGAAGAGCCATCATTGCAAACAAGGAGCAAGTCAGTCCTTCCTTCTAGGATCTCACACCGGGATGCACCCTCCCCACCTCCCACTCCCGCCACCATCTCCACAGGGGCTGCTGCTATCTTAGAAAAGAGTGTCTGCCCCACAGAAGTGCAGCTGAGAGGCCCACCAGCTGAGTGAGCAACTGGGAAGGCCGGCGGCGGGCAAGGGCTCCGACCTGCCAAGGAGAGCAGATGGAGCCTGGCTGGGTCTCTATGAAACGTCTATAAAACCCGGATTTCCAGATGCTTTCAATTGCCTCCTCCCCAAATGGTAATGAAGAAAGAGGATGAGGGCCTGGAGCAGCTCAGACACTGAGCATAATGCACCACCTAGCACGAGCAGACGGGCCGCTGCTGCGGGAGGGTGCACGCTGGGGGCAGTTGGCCCTGTGGCAGCTCCGTACCCACCTGCAATGGGAGACATTCCATCTCCCATGCCCTACTAGAAGACCATGCTTGGGAAAACAGAAAAACCCGGAAGAAGCACCAAAACTGGGCACAGACAACCATCAGACTAGCTGTAGTGTTCCTCCAAAAACCTGGAAGGCTAAATGGACTTTCTGACCATTTATTCTAAGCATGTGATGGGCACATTAATGACACATGGGTTAGAATCTAGGCTCTGCTGTTTTGGAGCTGTGTGGCCTGAGGCAAGTTGCTTAATCTTTCTGGGCCTTAGCTTCCTCATCTGAACACAGGGATGACTGCTGGCCTGTCTCCACGGATCAATGTGAAAGTTCTGTGCAGGCCACAGAGAGCAGCATAGATGCTGGTGTGCTGGTTTACTATAATGAGATCCACATGTAAGCCCTGAACTAGGGGGGAGAAGGACCAGAAACTAGATCTGCCCAAACAGCCACTCCCCACCCAAACACGTAGCAACTGCCCCAGCAGCCACTGCAGGACTCGGAAGCTTCTCCAGAGACATCCCGCCCTTCTCCATCCTGTCCAGGATACAGACAATCTAGAACTGAAACTTGCTTCTTATTTCTCCAATCTAATCCCTGTACACAACCACCCTCTCTTCTTTCTTCCCCAGCCTCATCAATGTCTTATTTCCTTAGAGCTGCTCTGGTCACTTTTTCCAAACCAAGTCAGCCATCTGTGGTCTGACAAAGGAATTCTCGTTGATCTGTGAATTTAGCTTTTTGAAAGAAGCCACAAAGATATGAAATTAAATCACCTTGGGCCCACATATGACCTACTGCCTTCATGGAAAAGAATCAGGTTATCTGTGCAGGATATATCCGCAGACCTTCAGCGCAGGCTGGACCAGAGGCCTTTCCTTAGCTAGGGGAGACCTCTAGCTAGCCCCTCCAGGCTATGCAGACTGCTGGCGCCCACCCCTCACCCAGGAGGCCCCAGGCTTCTGGGCAGATCCAGCCACTGAGAAATAAAGATAGAGGGGCAGGCAGCAAACTCCCTCCTTCCCAGCTGAGGTGCTGCCACAGCCAAAGCTGAGGCCACTATTCACAAATCCTCTCCTCTCCTGGAGCCCAAATCAGCATCCCCACTTTCCTCTTTCTCCAAATGTCCATCCTTGAACTGAGAACATTCCCTGCCCTCCTCACTCCCCCAGGTAGTGGGGTCAACATCATTCTCTCACACAGAGAGAGAACGCATAGCAAAGCACTTCCTTAAATTGTAAGATCTCCCTGAATGATGGTTGTTGTGGTTACTTTACCACAAATTCCTCAAGCTGTTGGCTTTTGATTTGGACAAAGTTCAAATAGCCAACCCTGCCATCTATTAGCCAGGTCCTAGGCTAAGTTACTTCAACTCTCTAAACTGCTCTGTTTCCAAACAATACTTATTATTATTATTACTCTATTACTGCTACTACTACTACTACTACTACTACTACTACTACTACTACTGGAGACAGTCTTGCTCTGTTGACCAGCCTGGAGTACAGTGGCACAATCATAGCTCGCTGTAGCCTCAAACTCCTGGGCTCAAGCCATCCTCAGCCTCCTGAGTAGCTGGGACTACAGCTGTGTGCCACCATGCCTGGCTAATTTTGTAATTTTTTTGTAGTGATGGGGTCTTGCTATGTTGCCCAGGTCAGTCTTGAACTAACTGGCCTCAAGTGATCCTCCCACCTCAGCCTCCCAATGTGCTGGGATTACAGCCATGAGCCAGTGCACCTGACCCCAATACCTACTTCAGCAAGTTTATTCTGAGGATGGAAAGACAGAGCATTATCACCAAGGCAGTTCTTAGCAATTCTGCTTCCTCCTTGGATCCATGACTTCAAATTATATCAGCATCCTCAGTCTCAAAAGCTCAGTCATTTCCATCTATCCTCTTCCTCTCACAGCTAATTGACCCTCATGCCCTTTTAATTTTATTTCCACAACATCTCTTCCCTCTGCCACGCCCGACCAGAAGCCCTCAGCCACTGCCCCTGCCCTGGTTTGGTCCTTGTCACCCATCACCTGGACCAAGAGCATGTTTCCCTAGCTCCAGCCCATCCTCCCACCTGCTGCAGCCATCATCCTCCGGAAGCACACACCGGATGACATCCTCTCTTTAAAACGGGACATGGGGTGGGAGAATATACATTCATATCACACTGTATATGCATAAAAATCGCTACAAAAAGTCACAAGAAAGTAGTGACTATGGTTATCTACTTAGGGGTGGGACAGGAATTAGAAGGAAGGGAAATCTCCCATTCTTTTATGCTTATAATTTCAACCACATGAATTTATAAAATTAATTAATTTAAAAAATTAATTTAGAAATATTCCGGTTCCTACCTGAATTTTAATAGAGTTCAGTCACCCGGTGAGCACAAGCTCCCAAGCCTGGTACCTGTCCAGCTCTGTGGCCTGATTTCCTCTTACATTACTATAAGACATTCAGGTTCAAAACACATTTGTGGGGTGCTCGACATGTCCAGGGACATCACTAAATGTAATTATCACAGTGAGAGAATAATTCTATTATGCCCACTTTATCGACTGAAAACTGAGGCTGAGCTGGGAAGTAATTTGCCCATAATCTCACCATCAGTCAGTCCTCTCCACTAGGAGACAAAGCCACCAGAGCGTGACAGAAGATGCCTTCTAAAGTACAAGTGGGAACATTGTTTGCTTCTCTCACTCCTTGCCCCAAACCCTGAGAAGAATCACAGAACCGTGGGTTGGAAAAGGAACTCAGAGAAACCCGGCCCAACTTTCTACCCAATGTGAAGGGGCCTGCAACATTCAGCCTTGCTCGGGGAGCTCATACTTTGGAGGCAGCTGTTTTTACTTTTCAATAATGTCTTTATTCCTTCAGAAGTATAGTGAAGTGGTTAAGAACAGAGAGTGGAGCCAAACCTTGGCGCGGTCACCACTCTGGGCAGTGGATCTTGATAATGTTACTTAACACTTCTGAGCCACAGTTCCTTGACTTCTAGACTGGACATAATAACAGTACCTGTGTCAAAACGCTTGGCATAGAGCGCTTATAATAGAGCACGTAAGTGCTGGTGAGGATCATTATTGCTGCATTATATGAAGGAGTTTCCTATGTTGAGCTGAAATGTGCCTTCCCTATTTAGGTTTGTTCCTGTTCCATAACACAGCACTTTTCTTTTTCTTCCACAAGGCAGTGCTTCTGCAAAATCTAAAAAGAATCTGAAGAGAATAATCTCCCTGCCTGTCCCTCTCCATTCCAAAGTCTCCCCTTCTCCAGTTGTGCAACTCCACCCTGAGCAAACCCTTCCTACACTCTCTCCCTGCTTACGGCTGCTGCTCACGGTGAGGTCCAGGCCACGCTAGGCGTCAAGACACATAGCCATGCCTGAGAAGTCTGAGCAGGGGGGACTTGCCAGCCGTGGAGAGGGATGTGGCTCGCTGTGGGGGCTGAGGGAGCCAGTCGTGGCCCAGGATTGGGGTAGAGGAACCACTCCAGACTTTATTAGGAAAACCACTCCCGGCGCACATACAGGATTCAGCTGACAGCTCGGCAAGGACAGGTTTTCATCTATGTAAAGCAGCAGCTGCCTAACTTGGCCTCCAGAAACCAGGCCCTGATTTCAGGCCTTTTTAAATAGCCCACCCTGGGTGGAGGATCTTGCACTTAACACTTGAAGTCCTTTGACATGCAACATTGAAATCATGTAGAAAGTATATTTCCAAGCATTACTAACCACTTCTAAAATAGTCCGTGTTTTTTATGCTCTTCCTTCCTTTCTTCACCCTCTGGTGTTTTTCTCTTAGCTTTTAGCAGAGCCAAAGGTAACAGAGGGACTGACTTGCTGGTTCTCCACCAACATAAACAACTACCAACTAGGGAAGCTGCCGTCTGCTTCGCACGTGATGCAGAGACAGCAGGGGGCGTGCACCCCCTGACTATTCTCCCATTAGCTCCTTAAGCCTTGGGCTACAAAAACAGACTACTCATCAGATACAAATGGACCATACAGGCTTTTGGTCACAATCTCAGGATGTACAGTCAGCAGACCTGGATCTGAATCCCATTTCCAATGTCAGATGGCTGTGAAACACTAGGCAAGCTACTTCACGAGGACTGAATAAGATAATGCGGAGTGTTGGCACATAAAAAATGTCTAATAAATGTTGACCTTCACTGCTGCTGGTACCACTACTGCTAGGAGTGGTGGAGTGAAGAATTCTTAAGTGGCAGCAAGAGTGACACGGTGAGTCATGGTGAAATTTACCAAAGAGTAAATTTCAAGAATTGTTGGTTCTAAGGAAGACAACCCTAGAATGAGGAGGGGGCAAACCAGGTTCTTCTCTTGGCTTTGTTGCTACTTAAGTATGCAATCACATCTCATTTCCTCTTAGGAGACGGTACAGGCAGACAGACTGAGGTTCAAAGCTTGCTGCAGCTAGCAGCAAGATAGGAAGATTGTAAGACAGCCGTCTCTCCAAGCATCCTCTGTAGAAGGGAACAGAACTATCTACCTCATACAGCTGCCATCCTTAAGGTAAGGATTAAAGAAATCACTAATGAAAAATAGCTAGCACTGCATCTGGCTACTTAATCTCTGTTTGTTTTTGTCAGCACTACGTATAAGTTCTCTTTTCTACTAACAATATCTTACAACCTCATGATTCCAATAAGCCTAAGCCCTTACAAAGTAGGGTAAATGTCTGTACATATCTGTATGTAGCAAAGATTTGGAGAATCCAAATGCAAAGTTTAATCTGCTTAGGGCTCTTTAATTATTGGTCACATTGTTGGTTTCCTTACTATTTAATATTTGATGTTAAATTTTAAGCATAGCATACTCAAACTTGTTAAAATGTACCAGTTGAATTTATTTTAGAAGGCTTAATTTTCCTATCATTGGAACAAAATGTAGTAAAATTACAGAATTCTTCTGAGAAGGCTTTTGGTCTTCTGAGCCAAAGACACCATACACATGGGACAAATTTCTCAGTATAACCTTAGTCCTGAAGTACCATTACATCTTGATTGTAACAGCAGCTCGTGTTTGCCCGATAAAGCACATGTTATATAATTTGAGAGGCTAGTGCTTGAGACATTGTCAAATGCTTTGAATACTTTCGTTAATTCTCCCCCATTTCAATTCCTTAACCACCATTTCTTGCCTCTAGCACAAGAAGTATTCTTTAGGCCTTCACATTTCCACACTTCTAGAGGCTGAAATGTGACGTCAAATATACACCCTATTCACACCCTGCCACATGTTCATTTGTATGCATTAAACTCATTTGTGTTTAACTGCAAAGCCAGTGTTCACATTAATAACATGAGAATATCAGATGTGACATCAGCAATGAAGACTGAGGTTAAATAAAATAATTTCACAAAAGTGATAGAGCTCTGGTTGACAATATCTAATGGGTATCATTTACTATCATATTACAAGCCAGAAACATCAACATATATGTTAGGGGGTATTATTATTTTCTAAAATTATGCATGTTTAATCTAAAGAGCCAGTAACTTTTAATTGTGAGGAAGGACCATGAGTCCGCGTGAGCACTTGGCCTCCCCTGACACAGCGCACACATAGTTGTTTGGGTGGTTCTTGTTTGTCTTCTCCGACAGTGTGGACTTCGTAAGAACTTAGTTTCACTCGCCACTGAATCCCTAACTCACTTGTGTCAGGTAACAGTGGCTGGCATGGAGTAGGGGCTCAATGGGTACTTACTGAATGAATCCCCATCTCTCCCATCCCCACTCATATCCCTTAAAATACAATTATTTTCTCAAAGAGTCCAAGGGTATTGACTCACACCAGGCCTTCCATTTATTCCAGGGTCTTTGAAGTCACAAGGCTGGGGTCTAATCTATGCAGTCAAGCTTTTTAATTCAACAGTAATCAGCCAAGTCCAGTTGAACCATTCAGATTATTATGTGTAATCCTAAACATACATAAAACATATGTGTGTGTGTGTGTGTGTGTGTATAGCCTCTAATCAAGGGACCTGGTGGGCCCTGGCTTTCCTAAAATAGTCACCAATCTCATTTACTGCTATATATATATATACTTCAGGTCCATCACCTCTGGAATATTCTTCTCTCTTATTCCATCCCCACCAGTCTTCCACCTCTCAGCATAAGGGTTACTTCCTCAAGGAACCCTGCCCCGTTCCCTGTGCCCTCATCCACAGCACTCAGTATTGTCCTTCCTTGCAGCCTCCACACTTCGCAATGACGTCTGTGTAATGACTTGTGTGGCACCCATCTCCCTCTAGGCTCCATGCTCCACAAGGGCAGGGGCGAGGCTGGCTGGGCAGCCGTGGGCCCCTCTTCTGCGCGGCCCCTCGCACATGCAGGTGCTCATGAATGCAGAAGAATGAGCTGGATGAGTCTATCGGTGATTAGCCCAGCAAATACTAAGAACAACAAAAAGAAGTAACGGGGCCCTAACAGGCCCAGAATTGGAAAGCACAGTAATAATGAGGGGGCTGCCACAGTTGTCTGTACTTCATCTCACTCATTCATTTATTTTGAGACAAGAGTCTTGCTCTGTCACCCAAGCTAGTGTAGTGGCACCATCATAGCTCACTGCAACCTCCAACTCCTGGGCTCAAGTGATCCTCCTGCCTCAGTCCCCCAAGTAGCTGGGACTACAGGTGCTCACCACCACACCCAGCTAATTTTTCTATTTTTTGTACAGACAGGGACTTGAACTCTTAGCCTCAAGCAATCCTCCCGCCTCAGCCTCTCAGGGCGCTAGGATTACAGGTATGAGCCACCACGCCCAGCCACAGTTCTCTTTAACTTAAAGTTTTTAATTGTGATAAAATATCCCTTATTATTTCAAACAGGGAAATAAAAATCATCTTAGGGCTTTTGTCTCCTAGTACTTGGAGCTCTGTTCCTTAAAACAAAACAAAACAAAAAAAAGGTCACACGGAAAGAGAAAGATTTGCTCACGTACAAGATACTCAGACAACAGATAATTCAAGAGACCTTCAGAACTGGGAGGTGGTGTTTCACAGCAGTGAAAAGAGTGCACTGAAACAGAAGATCCGGAGTCCTGGCTCCTCTGCTTACTGACTAAGTATCCTGAGTAAGTCTTTAATATGTCTGGGCCCTCAGTTTCTCATCTGCAAAATGGGGAAACAAAACCTATCACATGGGGCACCATGAGGACAGAAGGAAAGAACCGACAAAGTACTCTGTGGAGGACGAGGTATCACACAGAGACAAGCAGTAGGAAGCAGAAGCATCATCTGGGCCAAAGCCCAGTCCTCAACCAAAGAACCACGTACATGTCCCAGAAAGAACAGGGAACACAGAACCATGAGGGTAATTTTTCTGTTTTGTTTTAATGCCCCCGAGATGCATGGATTTAATCCACCACACTGACTCTTCCTATAAAACTGCTCCGCTACTCAGAAGAGTCATCCCGCGGGCCACCTTCTCTTCCCTGGTCTCGGCAGCCCCATTTTCTTGTACCTGCTCTGATGGGCCCAATTTATATACTTTTCCCCTTAATTCTAAAGTGGCTCTATTTTTCCACCAGCTTCCAGAGTTCACAATTCGTGGAGAAGGACATCAGTGGGCCACCCCTGGGTTCCCCATCTCCACTCTGGTGACGGCTAGTGAAGCCCCTCTGCCCAGGACACCTCCCCCACCCACCCAGGCTTTCCACTTTCCACTGGACTAAAGGTCAAACACTCCTGTGAGAGGTCACCTCCAACTGTTCAGTATCTCAGTTATTTGTCACGGACTGTGAACTCATTGGTGACACTTTTTCCTGATAACACAATGACAGCAAGGCAGGCAACACACAGAGAACATGGGACCTCTGTGCTTCTGGAAGCCCCTAAGGCGGGTGGGATGGGGTGAGGTGCGGAACGTGGAAAGGAGTCTGTACGGATCCCAGAGACAACTCAGGATTCCTTCCGCGTTGCCTTGGGCTGCTCACCCACACGCAGATGCAGCGCTCACACTCACAGCCAAGGAGTGGGTGTGAAGAAAGGGTACGGGGCTTGCGGGGTGGGAAAGAAGGGAGGATCACATATGTACGTGAAATGCCTGGCTGGGAAACAATGGGACGATGGGTACAAGATGGGGTGGGGGGGGTGGAAAGAAGAAAATGACAAACAGAGTCCAGATGCCAGTGTTACTGGCATTTATGACATTATAATGCATCGCATTCTACGTCTAACTGTTAAAATACCATTTTGTTACTTCTTAAGAAGAACAACTTGCTATCTCGAGAAAACAGATTTGGAAAGGCAGTACGGAACAATGGCTAAATGTTTATTCAGGCTTTGCAGTTTTAAAGACTTGAGTTTGAAGGTCTAATCCATCCGATACTAACTGCGTGACTTTGGGGAAGCTGTTTAACCTCTCTGTTTCCTCATCTATTAGACAGTTCCTAACCTCACAGGATTTTTGCAAGGATAAAATATGATCGTATATCCAAATCTTGCCACTGGCAAGATTCGATAAATGTTACTAGCTTGGCATGGTGGTGCACACACTTTGGGAGGCTGAGGTGGGAGGACTGCTTGAGCCCAGGAGTTTGAGACCAGCCTGAATAACATAGAGAGACCTCATTTCCACAAAAAATTTAAAAATTAGCCAGGTGTGGTGGTACACTCCTGTAGTCCCAGCTACTTGGGAGGCTTAGATGGGCGGATCACTTGAGCTAAGGAGTTTGAGGTTACAGTGAGCTGTGATTGTGCCACTGCACTCTAGCACGGACAGAGTGAGATCCTGTCTAAAAAAAAAAAAAAAAAAAAAAAAATGTTATCCCGTTGTTAAATTTTATAAAACTCAAGAGACTGTCAAGGTCCCTCCCTCCAGCTGAAGTACTCCCTGGAGCTTGAGGCCGCAGCAGCAGTAGACGGCCAGTTCTGAAGTTCTACGTACTTGCCAACACCTTTTTCTTTGGCTATCTTTCCCAGGTCTGTCTTCACACAGAGTATTTGTCAGGTACGAGGGCAGGGGAAAAAGACATAACACAGAGAAGTGAGAAGGTAAACAGGAACGGGAAGCAAATCCTGGATTCAAGACACACCTCTCTGGGCACACTCACCGAGTCTGGGTCTCGCTGCTGTTCGAGAAAAGCTGAAAATTCCACCAGGCGAAGCTTGGTTGTGCCAATGGAGCGACCCTGCCAGGCGGGGACCGAGGGAGCTGGGGCTGACGCAGGCTCAAACCCTGAAAGACCAATCATCACCTTAAAACCTGGCCCCTCCTTACTTCCCCTCAGACCTAAGGCCAAGACCAGGGCAGGGCTCTATCGGTGACTCTCAGGAAAGGCCAGGAGGTTCCTCTCCGGAGTCTGGGGGTAAACTCAGGGAGGTGGCAGTGGCATTCTGGCCGAGGATCCCAGAGACAGTGAGTGACCAGCCAGATAAGCACAATGCATGTGCTCCTCATAAAGCCACCTAAGCCGCTAAGGTTAAGGGCCGTGGCGTGAGGACATCTAATTCCGGACAAAGGGGCACAGCTGGAATGACTTCCAGCTGGAAGCCAGGAAGGACTGAGGAGTCAGCAGTGTGGGCTTCCAAAGACTTCCTGAGAGCCCCTGACGTGCACGCACTTCTTGTGCTTGTCCACCTCCTTTCTTAAGACTGTGGTCACCAGCACTGGAGAATATTCTTCCAGAATGCTCCATGGCTTTGGAGCAGAGAACAATGTGATATGCATTTTCAGTCTACGAAATCTACAGTGAAGAGCAGTGACTTTCGTACTGTAACTTAGCAGTTTCACTGAGTAACTCTCTGTGTGCGCGGGGAGAGTGTCTGGTAGGGAGAGACTGGTGGGCAGGCCAGACTTGTGCTTTCTACTTCGGGTTTCCATGTAAGCTCTCCTTTAAAGAAAGGGTACTAGGAATTGAAATCTACTTATCTGAGAAAGGTGAATAAAACCATATCTGCCTTCAAGACTTGGATTGCCCAATTCTGCCAGTGTATGATGAGGAAGGAGCCACAGCAACTTCCCCTTCTAGGGATGATCGATGTCTCAAGTGGAAGTGATCGGGCCTCCTATTTCTTTAAAAGCCCGACTTAAGAGCTCCTGGGAGACAACTGAAGGCATCAGGACCTAGCAGGAACACCCCCGTGGCTCTCCCGAGCTAACACGATGTAAGGAGGGCAAGGTGGCAAAAGGGTGTCCACATCCTGCAAGTCAAGGGAGCTGTGTGGCTGTGACACAGACGAGCATTTCCCCACTCTGGGGACAAAGCGACAGGCCCAGCTGTCAGTTGCATGGGGCTGTGCCCCCAAGAGGGAGTCCCAGGGAGACTCACCTGGAATGGGGGCCGTGACCGCTGGTTGGATGGGGTAGGCCTGCTGTACGAAGGGCTTGACGCTGGGGACAGAGAGGAGGACAGAGTCAGAAACTGCATCTGTAGCAGCAGCTATCACCCAAGACTGGCTGCGGCCTCCCCGTGGGAGGTCCCCCACCACTGCGTCCCCTTCCTACAGGTGGTAGCACATCCCAGGTGGAGCTCTACCCCAGGCATAGGCAGTTGCTCTATCCAATTGACAGGGGCCAGGAGCACACTAGGGATCAACCACCAACCCCCCTGACAGTTCAGTGGGATGAGCTGGACAGATGTCAGCCTGACTTCCATGTGCTGTGACAACTACCTCTCTCAGTCCCTGCAGAGGATCAGCCGTCACCATTTCCAGGCAAGGGGTGGGACATGCTTCAGGCTCTCCTTCTCCAGGCCGAATAGTTCCAGTACTTTTGACAATGAATAGGCAGGAATTCCTTTCTACTTCTATCCCCAAATTGCCTTTCTGTTCTGGTTTACTGAGCTTTGCTCCCTTGCCCGCATGGCACCAGCAGCATTTTCTATCAGCCTCCCCACCACGGGGAAAGCTGGGATGGATCGGGCTATAGGATTACCTCCACAGGCCACTCTCAGGCTGGGAAGACCCCAGCTCTGCCTCCAACCCCACGAAGGGACAGGGACCCACTTCCTGTTTCCAGCTGAATGAATGAAAATACTTAAGGTGGGAGTCAGGTGCATGCTCCCCTCTTGGATCTGAGAGGTCAGTCTCTCTCCTGCCACTGGCCTCAGTAAGAGGGAGATGACTTCCGGGATCTCCGTGTAACCTTCCTTTCTCCTCTACACCCCAGGACAGCCTGGTTCTGGGAGAACTTGCCCCAGGGGGGCTGTGACCAGCCCCTTGTTGTCAGTGGCAGCCCCTCCTCAGACTTACTCTTGCGAGGATCCTGGCTGCCCTGTTTGTATCATTCCGGGCCAGAACTGGAAGGCAAAATGCAAAGGCCTCAGGATTATGAGTTTACTTCAAAGCGCAGTTCAGGATGCGTAGGCATCACAACCTTGCTAACAGACCGCAGGTTCCCGCCACCCACCAGAATCACCTTCCCCGAATGCAAACGGGGTCAGCACTATGCACAAGATCACAACCCACACCCCTGGCCTGGCCGGGCTCCCCTTAGCTCCTCCGTCCTGAAAATGCCCCCGGGCAGGGGCAGCCAGCAGCTCTTCAGTGTTCTCAGGACACCTAACAGAGATCTGGGCGTACTGTGGGGGTTCACAAATATTTCGAAGGACTGCTTCATCCACGCACCCACCCATCTTCTTCTTCCCCCTCTGTTCTGAAGCCCTCCCTGTGCAATATTCTGCCTCCATGGCAAGGAAGGCCCAGCAGGGCAGAGGACAAAGCTAGAACAGGATGGCCAGAAACAGGCACGGTGGTGCCTATGGTCCCAGCTACCTGGGAGGCTAAGGCAGGAGGATCATTTGAGCCCAGGAGTTCAAGTCCAGCCTGGGCAATACAGCCAGACCCTCATCGCTTAATAAAAAAAGGTAGCCAGAGCTCTGAGAGGCAACACAGGCATTTTCTTTACTGGGAGCTTCCCTGACGCTTCTGCTGCCCGCCGGACAGGGAAAAGCAGCCTTTGGAGTCACGCAACCCTGGATTTGAATCCTGACATCTCTATCCATTCAACTATGATCAAGTTACCTAAATTTGTGTTTTCCTACTAAATAACCTCAGCTTTCTCATCTGTCGAATGTCAGTAACAATAAGAAGTATTTACGATTACTGTGAGGATCAAATGAGACTATAAAAATGCTTCTCAGCCCTTGAGAAGGCCAAAATGAAAATGTTAATAGAACACCTTATTTCCCTTCGGGGGCTAGTTGCCATAAAGCGACCCTAAAGACGGAGAGACAGAGACCAAGGGCCAGGAAAAAAGTAAAGAGAGCAGAAGAGGCAGATCCCAACCAGAAAGGCACCAGGACTTAACTCCGTGTCTTCAGGAGCTAAGGATTTCTTCTTCTTCCTCCCTTTCTGCTTTCTCCCCCCTGTTCTTTCTCTCTTCTATTCCTCTCCTCTTCCCCCCACCCTCCCCTCACTCTTCCTCTCTAATCCCATCTCCCTCCCCTTCTTTCTTTCACCATTTGACACACAGCATCGGTTCCCCATAAGGTGGTCCTTGGCCTCTCGCACACCTGATCCAAGTGACAAGAAGTGCAGGGTGGAAGGCTGAATGCTGGCCCATGCCAACCCCAACCCCAGCAGCTGTCATTATCGCACTGGGCTCATGACTTACCCCTGGCGCCCCCGGGAAGGTCGGGCGTGGAATCCCAGGCAGCCCCAGCTTGTTGTGAATGGCAGTGGCCGAGACGATCTGGGCTGAGGACATGGCCGCCATGTGCTGCAGGGCCTTATCCTTTGCGGTCTGATCCTTGAAGGTGACAGTGACACACCGACTTAATACAGAATGCATGGCTACCAGACAGGTGAAACAGGCACAGCCACGAGCACATGGACTAAAATACAGAGCCACAAAAGAGGCCAAAAAAGCAAACATGCATGGATAAATAAACACAGCCAGAAGGCTAAAACACACTCAATCTACTGTAGCTCTGAACATTTACAGAGAATACCCAGAGGGGAAAGGTGTTTCTGCTTGTTTTTTTTTTAAAGAATTAAATCCATTTTCTAACAGAATGTAAAGCCTCTGAGGGGGGTGGACAATGTATTTGTTTATTTTTTCAGCTTCCAGAAGGAGATTTCTCCAATTACTTAACATACTCAAGGAGGAAGGGGAAAAAAGGGCCCTGCTGTAACTGATGGCAGGAGGGGTGAGAGAAGAGGTGTGGTTGTGGATTGGGGTAGGACAATCCCCACAGCGCGGGAGCCCTCTCTGTGTGTGTGCTGGCCCTCACGGGGCCACAGTCCCAGGAGCTGCTAGGGCGCGAGGCCTGGAAGCTCTGGCAGACATCTGGTGGGGGGGGGGGGGGTCAGAAGCAGCAGATGGGCGGGGCGGAGGGGGTGACGGGCCAAGCAGCATGCTGGCGGGGTGCATGCTTTCTCAAGTATCCCCGCCGTGGGTCTAAGGCTACATGGGTTCTTATAAAGCCAAGAACACAGGGGATGCTACAGGTAAGTGGTTTCCCCTTTTCCTAAATGGGTCTTTTCTAGAAAAGCCAAGGCTGATAACACAAAGCTAGCCAAAAAAGTCTGCCAAGCACAGCTAAAATATAGAATATACTCAGTTTGGTGAAAATACTTACCATGCTTGTTACCTGGATACAATAATAAACAATTTGTTAAAAGGATTGCGTACAAAGGCAGGGTTATTTTTCTTCTTCAGTTAAAAAATATATATGTATACAAACACATAATACTTGGATACAATAAAATGCATAGAAGCATGGGGTCTTTTTTTCCCACATTTTAGGAAGAATGCACGATCCACATAGCTATCTAGAAAGGCAATTATCAGGAAGGGCACTCAACAAACAGCAACAATCAAAAAACTACCCCAGCTCCATCGAGCTAGCTCTGTGGCTTCCCCAGCACAGATGGAGACATGGCCAGACCCCTGGCATGTGATGAGCCCCGTGGGCACAGGCAGGGCTCCAAGCCTGGGGAGCACAGAAAGGCTTCTGGTTGCTAGTAGAGGATCTATACTCAAGGCCCAGACACCATCAAAGCAGGAACAAAATGGTGCCATGAAAATAAAAAGGGTGCCCTCCACAGCTGCTCTTCAGGGCTCAGACAGTCAGGGAAGGTCAAAGGCCACTTCCGGAGAAGACGCTGAGTTCCAGCTGAGAGGATTTACAGCTTCAGGGTTTA
>NW_012150174.1:6894940-6991557 GCF_000956105.1 Propithecus coquereli
TGGGAGTGTACATGTGCCCTAAAGCTGAACTGAGCCCAACACATACAGATCTCGGTGCCAGTCGGCCCACTCTGAGCTGGCCCTTGCCCCGCCTGTCCCCTTGGAGGGTAATCCAGGAACAGAAAACATGGCTCCAGTCACACCTACTCCATTCCTTGTCAAGAACTCCCCAACATCAACACACATGCACTGGTTTCCCTTTGGACTCCAGCCCCCACGCCACTTACCCCCTTACTGAAGGTTATAAACGCTCTCAAGGCAATCTCTGAAACTGAGGTCATGGCACAGGTATAACCACAGGCACCTTCCTCAGCACAGAACAAGCCTTATGGCTTCTCTGGGGCCCAGCTCAGGGGGCTTGGAAAATGGCAGCCCAGACTTCTTGCCTGCCTGGCAGATGCATCTAAGGAGTAACTACAAAAGCGCTTGTGGGCTTGGCTCTATTCCAAAAGATCACTACGGGGCCTCCCCCCGACCTGAGAGTTCTGTGTTTGTGAAATGCTAGCGATGGGGCCATTCTGCTTCCCCGAACACAGAGTGAGTCTGTGCACACTCAGGTAGGGCGACTCACGAATCTCAAGTCCAGGTCAAAATGGAGATGAGTTCCCTGCATCTCCACAACCCACTTTATTCTAGTAAGAGCTGCCTGAAATGTTTCCCTTTGCTAGGCTTATTGAAAATTTCTTCTAAGTGTTTATGAAAGGGAAACCAGTCAACATAGGAAAGGAGAATAGTAACTATCTCTGCTGCTTATTGTGACGCACCTTCAGAATATGATCTTTCTCCTCTGTTAAATAAAGTAAGGTCTGAGTCTCATTACCAGAACTCTACCAGGTATCTAAATGAAAACAAGAGTTCAAAAGCAGCAGAGCAAATCAATTGCTTTTATCGCACCAACTTGCTCTGTGACCATAAAAGGCTGACCTGCCAGGGAACTGGGAGACCCGCTTCCAAATCTGCCTGCCTGACATTAATAGCTGTGTTACGTCGGGCAAATCATTTAACACCCTCTACTTTTCTTCATCTACAAAATAAAGAGTTGCACTTTATTCTCTAATGTATGTTCTTCTGGTTCTGAAAGTATTTGTTGCTATGCGGGCAAGTTTGATCATAAAGAAATACATACATCTTAATACATATAGCAAAAAAAAAAAAAACCCTACTAGTGAGAAAATAGTAGGATGTTAAAATTTAGGCAGCTCTTGGCTGCCTGTCCTAACAGAGAAAGCCCAGTTTGGAAAGGAAATTTTATCTCAAGTAGAGGTTCTTGTACTTGACCTACCTATTTGAGAATAGGCAATTTTCTGCAAATGGACTGAAATGTCTACACCAGTGATTTCCTATCTTTTGTAGCAGAGCTACTGACTACTCATTTAATTTTATAACATCTCCCCTTTATCTATGATACATATTTGAAAATTAAAAGGACTGAAATTTTTTGTTTAAAATCTAAAGTAACCCTGGAGATAATAAGCACCACCAGGCATATCTCGAAATCACAACTGGGAGCCTGGCTGCACACCCACTTATCCTGAAATGGGAGTGCGGAAGGATGCCAAGCTAAGAGATTTCAATGGAAGGATCTCTAAATTGTCATTTTCAGTGCAGAGATACATGCCCGGCTTTGAAAAAATTATAACTCTAAGTGTCAGACCTAAGTCAATTGCTCCTCTCTGTCACTCTGGTCTAATATCCTGGACTTTTTACACATTCCGCTTTATCCTTCCCCACTTGCCCCCACTCTAAAGAGGAGGGTGATAATTTACCCAAACAAGTAGAGCTTCAATAAATTTAAAAACACATGCTACGCTTGTACATGGTATTAATTCTGTCCTATTCTGTTTTTACACCAACATTTCTGAAATGTGCATGAGATTTACGAAGGATGAACACATTGTTTTATCTTGAAAAACTGTTAATAAGTCAATACTGAATTATGCTGCATGGTGTCTTAGATCACAGAAAACATTCTGAGTGTGCGCATGTGTAAATAAGAGCATGCGTAAGAAAAACATGTCCTAGATAAAAGCCTGGACAAGTTCACATTGACTCCTTATTACTGATTTTAAGTTCCTCTATTCCTAAGACTACAAAGAATGAGGCTACCAAAAGCTGCATGTCTGGGGAAGAGCTGCACGAGCGGGGGAAGAAAAGGGAAATCTCCCTTTTCCAATTGAACCTTAACACAAGCCCATGACCTGCAAGGTGGAAACCACTTACAGAGCAGGAACTGTGGGTCTCTAGACCGTTGATGGGGAAGGGGACTGGTGCTAAGACCAAATGGTCCAACTGACCTGAGAATGGGGCAGACGAAGCACTCTGACTCACCACCTACCCTAATTTCTTCACTATCCAGTTTCTGGAACACCACATTGTCAGTGGTCTCACTGCCTCTGCCACTCATGGTCCCAGCAGACTATATCACGCACAAACTCCTCAGCCTGAAGCCTTTCAAATTGTTGTGGTTACTAAGTAAACAGGCTTTCATATTTCATGAAGCAGAGCAAGGCTGCTGCTATAACCCTCTGTTCTGCTGACTGCCTCCTGTTTTTGGTCGAAATGGATGAATGTTTGGAAAATGTCTACATGTAATATACATGACAGGAAGGCAGCAAGATCACAAATGCACATGGCTAGAGTGGTATGCTCTTAAAACCTGCGGCCACCTCAGGGATCAGTCTGGACATTATAGGAGTCTTGTTCCCCTCTCTTCCTCTTGCTTCACCAGCTTTTGATTATTCTGCAAAATCAATTATCTCATACTCTTTAGGCATTATCATGAATAAATTTTAAAGGTAATTTTAAAAGGTCAAATGCTTGCATATACTCTTTATATTCCACATATAGAATTTTAATGAACAGCATACGAAATCAATATATTCCAAAGAGTTTATTCAAGGGCCATCATTTCAGAATTTAAAGATAAGACCCCAATCTAATTTATTCATATAGAAGCCCACCAAGCATATCAGGAAATATATGTAAAGTCAAAATATGACCATGGATTCAAAAACTTTTGATAGCTATTAAATGTTTTCCTCCAAAAATACTTTTCCCAGCAATATAAAAATATAATGCAAGGAAGGAAAAGACAGTAATTTGCTTGCAAAATCACTTTTTCAGAAAAAGACAAAACACAAAATACTTTCCTAAGAAGTAATTTTGCAGATGTTGTTTCTAATCTTGCACTATGTGGATTCACATGACCTCTGCAATTATTAGCCGTACCCATGGAATAGATAAACATCACAAAACTATATGCTGGTTTTGGAGAAAGGATGGAGGGTACTTGAATTTTTTCTAGCTATGATCTCTAATTTGCTTATTATTAGAGAAGGCAGGAGTAAATACAAAAGGGGGCTATTTCGGTCAGGCAACAGCTAAAGCCAAGGAGAGAAGGCACATTCATACTTCTCCTGACTTGCTGCCTAATGAGTAGCAATTAATTCATCTTATTGTATTTCCAAATGCCAAAGACTCCATTCACATCCAAGAAAAAAATGTTCAAGGCTTTTACCATTGTTCATTTTTAAATGTACTGAGCTATATTTAGTATATAATAATTGTCAATAGCATCTTCTTTAATTCTGATGTAGGGCTTAGCATCATAAAGGCCGTAGATGAGGATTACAGACAGGGAGTCTCATAGGTGTGCCTGATGACTCTCTCCCAGGAGGACAGGGATCTAAGACAGCTTCATTTCAGATCTAGGTGTTTGGGAGAAGGCACCCTTCTGATCTTAGTCCCTTTTTCTCTGGGAGGTGACAGCAAGGAGCGGGAGGTAGATCTCCCCCGAGGCCAGAGGAACCCAAGCTGGCACCTGGCTCATGTCAAACTCCAGGGTGAGTATAAGCTCCCACTGCTCATCTTCTCTGTTTCCTTCGGACACACAGATGCAATGCAGAAGGCTCGATGGCATTGCACTGAGGTGAAGCACCCCAAGTTGGGGAAATGAACCTTCATCATTGGCCAGCACTCTGGGGGGTGGGGCAGGCAGCAGGACATCCTGTAAAGAGCCCTGGATTAAATTCAGGCTTGTGACTCTGAGCAAGTCACTGAGCCATGCGCTGCGTTCTAATTTATAAATTATTGACAACACCATCCAAGTTCAGGACTGCTTCGCGTACCCACCACAGTGCCCACAGCCTCGTCACTGGGCAAACTCACAGTCTGTGGGGCCCACGTGATCTCACTCAGGACCTGAAATGCTTAGGAGCCCTGGCCCTCACTACACAATCTTTGGGATCAATGTTATTCTAGGACATTATCTAAATTGGAGGCCAATTAACAATGGGATTTCTCAATGAAGGGATAAAAACGCGGAATGAGGCTGTTTCTGTTGCCCATAAAAGGAAAATCCAGACCTGGCCCAGCTCGCACAGAAAGGTAAACGCAGTCAATGCTCTCGCTCACATCGTGAGCTCTGCAGCACCACACTGTTGGGGAGATTCTAATTCCGTCCTATCTAAGCATGAGAAATTGTCTCCAATCTTAGTTTTAATTCAGTTAAATTAAAAACAAGCTAATAAAAATATCTTTGAGGAGATAGGTATATGTTGTGAATGTAAAAGGACTCCCCAGAGATTGGGCAATGCCAGGAAAGACTGTGCCATTTCCCACACCCAAGACAAGGCCAAGTGTCTTGGTGCTAACACAGACAAAGGAGGTTGTTGCTCAGGCTTCTTCGCCCCATGTGCTGCTCACGGCCAAGTCCTGAAGGAGCAGAGGGGCTCAGGGGACCGTGGGGAACACCACGGGAAGAAGTGAGGTTATGTCCATCTTGCCTGTGGACGGACGGATTCCCGGATGGATCAGTGAGGATACACACGATTCAGCAGTGTGGACTTTAGCAATGCCCCAGTGAAGTTCTTGAACTCAAAAGAATTAAATCAACAATTTGAACTTTAAGCTCTCTGCTTATTGGAAGGAACAGCAGATTGGAAAGAATAGCCTGCCCAGAAATCAAATCACAGAGGCTACCAGGGCGACAATGAAGAAAATGGCCTCAGGGGAGCACATGCAGTTCGTAAATTAGTCACCGACGACTGGATATAATCAGAGAGGCTCAGGTCTTTTTCTGCTCTACTGGGATGGTGCAATGTCAGCAAGCGCAGGCTTTTCTTCAATACACGTCCAGAGCCTGACATGAATACGTCTACCGCCTGAGACGGATTCCTGCTGAGCTCAGGGCAGAGTGAAGGCTCCCCTTCCTCTTAGTTTTGTCCCAAGTCATGCACCTGCCCAAACTCACTCCAGGAGTGAACCAGAAGTGGCCTGGTCCATCTTCACAGGAAGATGAAGATGGTCCCCAGAGCTTGACCGTGGCTCCCACAAGCCTCGGAAGCCAGCAAATAAAGGACTGCCTTTTTGCTGCTAATGGGGACGGGAGGACAGGGTATGGACACCTCTTAGGACAACTGAACATTTAGAGGAAGAGACTCAGAGCGCACAATTCTACATAGGAACTCTGAGTAGGAAAGAAAAGACTGCTTAATGCTTGGAGAATACTTCTGCAGTCTTTCCACGTGCTGGTATAATAAATCCCTGGAGCTTAAAAAAAAATAGTTAACAACTTTTTGATGAATTAATAGTGAGTGAAATAATTCAAAGTAGAGAATAATTCCTAAAGCTGCGAGCTAGTTCTAAGACCTGGCTGCTGCTCCTCACTATTCAATTGGAGATGCCAGTAAGGGACTAAAATAGGGGAAAGAGGGAGATGGAGGGCGTAAGTGAAACTGCTGCTGGTGACACTTGGTGACACAGGTCCAAGGGACATCTCTAACTCGACATCCCTGAAGTGCTACATGCACATTCCACAGACCTATAAGCTACTGGCACGCTGTCACTGCATGGATTCATCTGCTTTGTAACAAGAATCTGGCCTAGCTACAAAGCTGTGGGTCACCTACAACATACCTAACCCCTCTTTAGAGTGGTGGGTCCAAGGTACCTTGCCTGGGCAGGGGCCAACACATGGCATCCTCCTCACTGATAAACGATTCCCTCAAAGCTGAGGTCTTTCTAGACCAGCAGTTAATACTCTTGCTTCAACATTTTGCTTAGTCGTTTTGAAGATTAAAAAAAAAGGAAAAAAACAAAAAAACTCACCCCGCAAGCCTGGATGTATATATTTCATTTCCAAAACTCTCACACTCTGACCACAGATGTCTTTTATTCCCTTAGTCCATCTTGCCAGGCTCTTGACTCTCAACCACAATCTGCCAACCCCTCTGCTCTCCCAGTTTCTCTGCTCCTGGGTCATTGTCCCCTCACGTTACTCCCTCTCTACTTCAACCAACCCCTATATTTTCTTGCCTTTGCAACTCTCCCTCACTGTCATGGTCTGTATCTAAGGTCATCCCACACTGTTGGCCAAGTCTACCTTGGTTTAGGCTGCTACAGATTACAGAGAAAAAGTCTCCCATTGGTGCCAGTGGCTATAGCACAAATTCATGGTAGGCCATGGGTAAAAATCTAGGGGCAAGGCCGGGCGCGGTGGCTCACGCCTGTAATCCTAGCTCTCTGGGAGGCCGAGGTGGGCGGATTGTTTGAGCTCAGGAGTTTGAAACCAGCCTGAGCAAGAGTGAGACCCCGTCTCTACTAAAAAAAAAATAGAAAGAAATTAATTGGACAACTAAAAATACATAGAAAAAAAAAATTATCCGGGCATGGTGGCGCATGCCTGTAGTCCCAGCTACTCGGGAGGGTGAGGCAGAAGGATTGCTTGAGCCCAGGAGTTTGAGGTTGCTGTGAGCTAGGATGACGCCACGGCACTCTAGCCCAGGGAACACAGTGACACTCTGTCTCAAAAAAAAAAAAAAAATCTAGGGGCAAAAGGAGAAGAGTCTTCACTGGATATGATTTTCTCAAGGAAATAAATGGCAAGGAAAGACACTGTGGGTGGCGTGAGGGGGTGGGAGAGATTGATTTTGATTTTGGAGAAGGAAGATGGATAGATGAATTTAGAAAAAGTACAGAATCACATTTTACCATTTGATTTCTTTCATTTTAAAAAACTTAATGAAAATATGTCAGGATGAAAATAATCATTTCTGGATAGTAAAAACATAAGCGTTTAACATGTCATTCTCTGTACTATTTAACTTTCATATATTTAAAATGTAACAAAAACTTTATAGTTAATTTTGATGTAGACTCCCAGCTAATTACTATTACTTTAAGAGAACCGAATCTTTAATTAGGTAATTTTTTAATGCTGCTATTGAAAATCTTTCTGAAAAGTTTCGGTATACTTTTCAGAATAAGGATAGGATTTGTAAACCTAATTTACTCTTTAAAAACAATTAGAGCACAGAGCAGGCAGAGTGGACTGGAGCGGGAACCAGCCAAGGATGACAGCTGAGCAGGGCCCCAGGGGTGGGTGGGCCCCTGGTCCAGTTCTGAACCTCTCACCCACCCTTACAGCAGCCCGGGGGTTAGTCTTACTGCCTCCAGCTCAGCCTCCCTCTTATTAGCTATGCTCCAAAACACAGCTGGCAAGATCATTCCAAAGCATAAATGTGAAGGACCCCTCCATACTCCCCAAGGCCCCCAGATGAATCCCTGCTCCTCATCGGGACGACCCAGGGCTTTCCTGCCGGGCTCACCCAGTCTTGTTTCCCCTTGCATGCTTCCAACCGTGTTCTTCAAGGTTCCCCTAACACCCGCCATCTTATGGAAATTCCGTGTCTTCCTCTATGCTCAGTTTTAAGGGCACCTCCTCCATGAAGCTTTCTTTAATTCTCTCATTCTCAGAATTAATCATTCCTTTCACTGGGCGGCCTTTGCACTACCCTATTTAATTTCTACTGCAGAGCCCCCTGGCTACAGATGACCTATTGGAAAAATAACAGAAAAGTTTAGTGTTCCCCAAGAACACAGACCCTGCTTATTCAACTCCACATGCCCAACATCTACAAAAGAGCCTACAGTATGCTGGGTTCTCGATGAAAAGTTACTGGAGTGAATTTAAGGAATCATTTCTGCGCTTTTCAAATTCAAATCTATGTGGAAATCGTAAACTTTCACTAGCACGAATTTTCTTTACTAAAATTAAAATAAAATGAAAGTCTATACACTTTTGAGGTGATCTGGTCCCCAAACAAGCACTTGGAGAACCACTGCAGTTAGTAGGAAGATAAAGCTGAACTTTGGAACTTATTCTAACAGATTTTCAAGGGACTGACTTTCGTAGCTGGGATGACTCATCTGTCAATATGACATGAGAATGACCAATCTCTCTGAGTCTGTTTTCTTCACAGGAACATGGAAGAACTTAGAAACTACATAATGTAGAAACATGAGCTTTAAATGGGACACAGGAGCCACCCTGCAGAGGCAGGGAGGGACAGAGTGAAAGGTAGTTACCTCCTCTTCCTTCTGCTTAAAGCACGTAGTTTTTCAAACTTTATTCAATGCAACAGCCAAAGAGGACATTACTAAGGATGCAAGAGAGTGGGCTTCAATTGTTTTGGGGGATGACCTCAACTTTCTGCTGCGAGCTTATCTCATTAGCTAGTGTGGAAGGCCAATAGGACCATGGCTTTCAGCCTGAACCTACAATGACTCTGGTGAAGTTGTCTGTCCCTGCCTCCTCACAAATGTGCTAGCGGACTCCAGAGCTGCACAGGAGATTGTGGATGGAGCAGTAAGACCCACCTATCCTACAAGACATACTGGTGACAAAGCAGCTCTGTGGCCAGGACCATGTCACCCTGAGTTTTGGATGACCACCACAGTGTCGATCCCAAAGTAGGTCCACATTTTGACCAAGGGCTCAAAGTTAAAATGTGAAGCTAAGTGAAGGGCTGGTAGCAAGAGCTGAATGGCCAGCTCCTAGATATGTGAGGGGTGACAAATTATGTGCAGTGCGCTGACATAAAGCCTTCTGCTCGAAAACCTTCTCCCACCTCCACTTGATGAAACCCTATCTGAAAGAGCCATGAGTTTAGGATTTGGAAACATCTGAGTTCAAATCTTGGCTTCACCACATTCTAGGTAGGCTCGATGACATTCGCTAAGTCAAGTATACTCTTTCAGCCCCAGTTTCCTCAATATTATTCCTCAGCATCAGAATAATGTAACTCACTTTGTAGTGAGCCTAATGAGAGAACATGCGAGACGCTCTGCATTACAGTAACTACTGTCCTCCTTCCCAAACTCAAGTACGTTCTCCATGAGGCTCATCCTGAAATTCCCTCTCTATTTCCCTTTGGCTCTTCCTGCTAACACTTTCCAAGTGTCCTCTATTTCAGCTCCCATTTAAATTGCCACCTCCTGGCTGTTAACTGCGCACCACGAGGAACGCCATGCCTGGCACACTCAATTAGTATTGGCTTATGGAAAAACACAGGATTCCATTTTTCCAAGAATAATGTGGTAGGGAAGAAGGGAGGAACTAGAAGATGAAGGTGGTTCTTGGAGCTTAAATACTGAGCCGGTTGTTATCCTATTGCCTGTTTCCGTCTCCTCCTAGTGCCTGCCCCAAAGGAGAGCGTCCCAGGGCTGAAAGTGGAGAGGAAAGTCGTCTTCTTCTTTTTTTTTATTTTAGTTTTTTAAGAACACAAATATAGCTGTGTATTTGTACGCAAGTATATGTGTAAAGCAATGGCAAAATTGTTTTCTATGGAAGAACATTCTTAAAATCACCAAGTTAGAAAAAGAGTGCTTCCTATATCCCACAGGGAACCCTTCTGAACAGGAGAGCTTTATTCATCACTCAGGGCTTCCGTTCCAGGGCTCCGTGCCCTGGTGAGTCGACAGGCACCACACAGACAGTGCAGAAACAGAGCAATTCATAACATTGCCGACGGAAACACAAAATTGATATCTGTAAACTTCTTTGTACATCATTAATTCGTTAGCTCAGAGAAACTAGAAACAGAGTCAGAACTTGAGCAAACACTGGGGTAGGTACATCCATATAGAGAGTATTGCACTTTCGGTTAAAAAGCAAGATCTATGAGGTTATCTTAGTCTTCCAACTGCTCAGCCAGTGCAGCTAAAAGCCAGCCACCATCAGCCACACGTGCGAGCGAGCCAGCATGCTGCCCACCACAGAGGGCACACCAAATGCTCCTTGCTAGTCACTAGTCCTATCCCACAGCCAGCCTTGTTTGCACACAAAAAAGTTGAAGGACTCTGGGAAGGATCCCAGTGTTCACCACTCAGTGTTGTGAAATTACACTGTCCTTTTTAGAACGAAAACACAAATTTAATTAATGGATAGAAAAATATCAGGACAGAACAAAAAAAAGTAGATGGGAAAGGCAACAATTTGGGCTAAAAATTAATTTTTATTATAAACTAAGCCTCCTCCATGCAAACTATAATCCCTTTGCATTTTTAAAATAGGAGAAAAATAAAAGTCATGTATGTTTTATGGCAAACTTTAGAAAGGGAGAAAGCAGGGAGAATTTGTATTTAAGAAATTATCAATGCCTCCATTTTTGCTATGACATATATTTTAAGAGACTGAAAAACGAGGCACATGTAAAAAAATTTTTTAAGTAAACTCAAGTATAAATGTAATTACAAACATGGGTATGATCAAGAGTTTTGCCACCTCTAAGATACATCTTTTTATTTTTAAGGCCACTCCTCAAATTTCTCTTTTAAAAAGAGAGCCATTCACTTAAAAAACAGTATTAAACAACGTGGAAGAAATCTAGCCGAAAATATTCTCTGTGGCGGAAGAGAAATACGTGAAAAAGACGTATTTTAATAATTTCTCAATATTTTTAAAAAGTAATTTCATGACCATTCTGGAAATAATGTTTTTTTTAAAGTAATTTCTACACCAATTTTGTGTCTCTGGACTTTTTTCTTAAGTTCTCCTAGCCCAGGGCTGTTTGGTGGACATTTGAAGGTTAAAAACAAAATCATGTTTCTGTGCTGAAAAGTTATCAAAGACCAGCTCTCTGCTGCATTTGCATTGTTATTAGGAACACACACACACACACACACACACACACACACACACGCACGCACGCGCATACACACACACATACACGCATACACACACGCACACATCGAGTTTAATGTGAGGCTAGTAGAGAAACAGAGAGATTAGACACAAAGAAATGTAAACAGCTCTCACATGCAAGGAAACTAGGTTACGAGAATCCCAGCACCAGGCATTCACCAGTCACCATGGAAAACAGGAAGTGAGATGCATAGCAACCACAAGCCAAAAAGCAGAAAAGCGCATACCTTTAGCTTGGAATGAAAATCACGAGATTTCCTTCTGGCAAGAACCTGAATGTGACTAGACACCTGCAGGGTAGGGGAAGGGAGGAAAACAAAGGAAAAGCCTGTAACCATGGAGATGAAAAGCCCCCTACAACTGGGCAAGCCAGACGTACCTTAATGGCGGCTTGAATTTCTCGAACTTTCTTTCTTGCTAAGACCTGTATATGACTAGACACCTACATTGTTCGGGTTTATGAGGGGAAACAGAACAAAACAAAACAAAACAAAAAAAGGAAATCAAATATAAAATCGCTACTCCTTGGGAGGGTTTGGGGTGGGGTGGGGTGGGGTGGGGGGTGGTTATTTGCATCTCAACAAAGCTCTGCAGTTAGGAATAGACAGTCCCAGCCAGACACAAGCCCCCAGCGCTGCTCTAAGCTTTTCATACTGGGTCATCACTGCAGTGACCTGATTCAGGCTGAAAGTTTAGGCTCATCTTAGTTTCCCCACTCGGGAGAAACAGGCACTGGGAAAAACTAATTTGGGGAGGGATGAGAGGGGGAGAGTAGGGTTGTTTTCTTTCTAAAATTAAAAAGGTGGGGGTAGAGGTAAATGAAAATATTTATAGCTTCTCAGTATCAGGAGGGAAAATCCTTCTCAATTTAGAAGAGACTATCCATAAATTAGCACATTCTGCAGAATCAAAAAGCCGAAGCTGTCGGTTGTATTCTGATCTCATTAAGAGCTCTGGATTCTGTAGCAAATGTTAAAATAATACTGACATGTAAATTAGATCTCAAAGAGAAATGGAAAGACCCAGTTAGCAGAGCTTTTATTTTTTTTTTTTGCCCTTATAAATATCTTTAATCCTTCCACTCTTTTGGGTATTGACTGGGCGCCAAGTGGATTTGCATATTATTACAAAGCGAAATGTGTGAATACAGCCAGTCAGCCATCCTGTTAAAAATCTGGGTTGAAAACCACACGGATTTGCTGAACAACAAATTCACATTGGAGAGGTATCACCAACTGCTGCCTAAAAACATCCCTAGGATGCCGGGTGTGGATCCGTAGCCAAGCCCGGCTTCTGAAACACAATGATTCCACTGGGTAAACAAATTTGCATCTCTTTCAGTGGGACTTGGTTAAATTTAGAAGAGTCCCCTAGTGAAGGGGTCACCGGGCAAGTGACCAGAGCTCACAGGCCAGCAGACAGCCCAGGTCCAGCACTCAGTACGTGAGGGATTAGATCCGTCCGTTTCAGAAATTTAGAACCTTTCATTTAGAAGTTCCGCGACTCAGACTGCGTGGCGATTACCTCATTTCAAATTCTCTAGTGACTCTAAAACAGGATTTATGATAATAAAAGATCCTTTTATCTTTAACTTTGTCTCTCAGTTCCAATTATTCTTTTTCCGATTTGCTTTTGTACTTTATTTTTTTTTTAAGTATGGAGAAGCAGAAACTCCCCCATCCTCTTCACCCCTCCATCTGGCTCCTGCTGTTGCTTATTTTCACCAGAATTTTGTTCTTATGTGATTCTCTGACTTGATGAGGGCCACTGTCGGGGGGGGAGCATCCCCCAAATAGACAATGCCCTGCCTCTGTGCACTGGCAGGAGGCCGCTTCCCTCTGTGCTGACTCAGCAGCGAGGCTCCCAGGCTGCGCACATGTAGCATTCCTAGGGAAAAGCCTCTCCCCATTATAAACACTCATGAAAACAATTCCTCACCGGGAAGAGAACTGAAATCTG
Source organism: Propithecus coquereli (assembly GCF_000956105.1). Classification (NCBI taxonomy): domain Eukaryota; kingdom Metazoa; phylum Chordata; class Mammalia; order Primates; family Indriidae; genus Propithecus; species Propithecus coquereli. Next base: position 6,907,884 of record NW_012150174.1, read on the forward strand.
CTGCTCAGTCTTAATGAGACCACAGTTTGGCTTGCCTTTTGGTTTGACTGCAGTTTTTAAGGTCCATGCCATATCATTCAGCACAAATCAACATTAAAAAATAATTTTTTTCTGTTAACAACTCACCCATGAGGTTTTTTGTTTTTTTTTTTAGTTAAACACTAACTAATTTCTCATCCATTCCAGTGCTGAACTGGGTCATGTCAGAGATTTGGGCTGCTTTATATCTGAAAGAATGAGGGAAGGCAGAGCCCTGACAAAGGGCAGAGAATTTCTGATAAGGCTCTGCACAGAGGTACTGAAGTTGTAACTTCATTTCAGTCATAGCAGCTACCGACAAAAAGCCATCGCTTAAGAAGCAACAGTTCCCTGGACGCACATCATTTAACATCATATTCAGGCCAATACCCGAGGCTGCTAGCATCACTTTTTCATTGAAACGATGACTAATATGTAATCGTTCCAGGATTTTACAATGCACGAAATCTCAAAATTTTCATAACTTACAAGTGTATTCGCACCTGCAATTTTTGCAATGTTTGCAGTTGCACGTTTTGGGAAAGAAATGTCAGTTGTGAAATAACGCACAGGAGCAGCTCATGCACTGTCCTTAGCAGTGAAACTTTCCCATGTGAGTATAAAACGAACTTGGAAGACCACATAATAAAGGGTCACTGAAATGATGAACAGTGAAAACTGAGCCAATTTAAAACACCTACAACACTGACGTCCTTACAGGGAACTCAAATTGGGGGCTCCTAGGAGCCAAAGCACAGCCAGCCACTGCAGCCAAAATGCCTCCTTGGGCCATTCGGTGACATGCACAATTTCCAGGTGGTATATTTTACCTGTTTTCTGGTCCGCGTCTTCCCTGTCCTGAGTTTGATGTATCTGGCTATCAATTCATTCCTACCTGAAAGAAAGAAGAATTTACAATAAGATGGGTAACGTAAAGAAAAAAAAAAAAGGGTGGGGGGAGTCTCTGAAAGCTGGAAACAGAATTCAGAATCAAAAAATTTTAAATTGCAGCTATGAGTTTATTAATGCTAGAAAAATAAAACAGCACAATTGTTTGCAAAAGTGTTTACTAGGAAAAATTAAGATGAAGGGCATTTAATTTGGAACTTAGACCAGCAATTGAGGATTGAAATGTATCTTTTTAAAATGTCTTGTCATTTGCATGCTTGTACCTAAATGGGTAGTCATTCATATGAGCAACAAATATTAATATAATACAAAGAAGGATTAGTCTGGGAAAAAACAAACCCAGTTCTGTTCTAGTCTTTTATTTTTCATATTCATTTTCCTTCTCATTCAGTTTCTACTCATACATGGTTAACTATAGTTAGAATCATTATAGCCACAAGAGAATGAACTGCTATGGCCAAGGAAGCCTTACAGTGATAAGAAGCAGACACCCCTCCCCTCCCAAGCTACTACGCACCAGTGACTAACTGCACAAATCACACCAGTGAAAAAACTGTCTCATCCAACCTTCCATCCCTACCCATAGGGACTTACTAAGAAGTAAGTCTCAGACAACCTGACTTCGAAGAATTATAATATAATAAGAAAATATTTGCCAGGCGTGGTGGCGCACTTTTGTAATCCTGGCACTTTGGGAAGCCGAGGAAGGAGGATTGCTTGAGGCCAGGAGTTCAGAGGAAGGGTGAGACCCTGTCTCTACAAAAACCAGAAAAATTAGCCTGGCGTGGTGGTGTGTGCTCTAGTCCCAGCTACTTGGGAGGCTGAAGCAGGAGGATCACTTGAGCCCAGGAGTCTGAAGTTGCAGTGAACTGTGATGACACCACTGCACTCTAGCCCAGGCAACAGAGACCCAGTCTCAATTAAAAAAAAAAAAAAGAGAGAGAGAGAGAAAGAAAATATATCCTCAGAAACTAAGTGGTACCTAAGATGCCACATAAAATAAAAACCCACTCATACAAGACATGGATCCTTCTGAGCGGGTGATATTGATGACTTCAACTTGCTCTAACACCAAGAATTGAAAATATTTTTACGTACTCTAACGGTAAATGGAAACCCTCCATTTCATACTACTACTTTTGGCTGGCTTCCCATCGGCTCCATCCTAAGGAGAACTCCTTTCGGTCAAGAACAAGTCTCAAGTTTGTTGCTGCAGCATTCATTCACTCGTGTGCTTCACCAGCCGGAGACCTTCGGGCCAGATCCCACTTCTCCTTCAAGGTCCTACTTTAACGTCACACCCTCAGGGCGCTCTTCTCTCACCGCTCAGCTAGGTGTGGTTGCCTTGCTCCACACTCCCGCCACAGCACAACCTGTACTGCCCCTTCCTAGTACCTGGCTGAACCGTAATTATAGTCACAACCACAGTTAGTTGTACAATCTGTGTTCATGGTCTTACTTCTTCCCAGACATCCTGTATACTTGAAGAAGTCAAGAACTCTGTGTTGTTCGCCAATGTCTCCCAAGCACTCAGCACCCTGCCGAGAATGAATGAGGCACAGAGGATGAATGAATGAGGAAATAACACAGCCTCTGGTGAAGGTCAGTGACCACATCTCCCAGACCTCCCCCAGCAGAGTAAAGAACTGGCGACACTGGTGAGGACCAATGCCAAAATGACCTTATGGAAATCTTATCTGAGGACTTTAAAGACGCTCCCATTGCTGCCTAGAATGTTCCCTACAGTCATAGCTCTATCACCTGCCAGTGGAGGAACAGTGCAGGACGTGGTCACCAACAGAAAGCAAAGGAATCACAAAATCTTGGGGCTAGAAAGTACCTCTGGGTCATCCATTCCTATCCCTGAAAGTCTAACTCCTCATAAGCCTAAGCCAGCATTTCTAGAATTGAGAAAGTAGCCCATTTTACCTTAAAAAATACTGAAGAATAAAGACCCTCCTTGGATAGGCATTGTAGCTCACACCTGTAATCCTAGCACTTTGGGAGGCTGAAGCAGGTGGATCTCTTGAGGTCAGGGGTTCTAGACCAGCCTGAGCAACATAGTGAGACCCTGTCTCTACAAAAAGTAAAAAAAATTAGCCGGGCACAGTGGTACGTGCCTGTAGTCCCAGCTACTCGGGAGGCTGAAGAAGGAGGATCGTTTGAGCCTAGGAGTTTGAGGTTGCTGTAAGTTATGATGATGCCATTGCATTTCAGCCTGGGGAACAGAGTGAGACGCTGTCTCCAAAAAAAGTAAAGACCCTCCTTATTTGAGGCTTCCTGTAACTTTCATCTCCAGATCCTCCCTGTTTCCTCTGAAGTCAACAAGACCAAGGCTACAGACATATCCACAGATAAATCCCTACTCCTGTCCCCAGTCTTTTGGGCATAGTTGGGATTTTCAGACCCAAATACAGAACCTTACATTTATCTCTGCTCCATTTCATCCTGTTAGATTCAGCCTATCACTCCAGCCTGTCAGGATCTTCTCAGATGTCGATTCTGTGACCGAACTCTCTTACAACAGGAAAAGGACCTCTAAGTTCAGTTTTGAGGATTGCTTCCCTAAGCATTCTCTTTCAAACTTTTGAGAACTACCAATATCCCCTGTAGTGTCATCGGGTCTACTTCTCCATCTCTCAGATGGTTGTACAGATTTTGCAATTTGTCTCAAAGGCTCGCTGGCAGCAGAGCCCAGCTAGGAGTACCTAATTACCAGAAGCCAGACCAAAATGACAATGTCTGCAGACAAGCTAAGCATCCTCCAGCTCAGGGCCTCACGGTGCACCCTGTTCAGGGCCGTCTGAGTGGCTCAGATGAAATAGGTCTAGGGCTCTGTATTACATACAATTTCCTCTGAACCTTGTCCAGATGGCAAAAACGTCTCCTGCCCTCAAACTTGCTTGCTTTCTGTGACAGAATAGCTTGGTAAGTGTGACACATAACCAATGGAACTGACTTTCAATTTCTTATGGCATTTGGTTGAATGGATTAGATCAACATCCAGGACAGCCATATCCGACTGTATACCCTGCAGTCCCTACACAGGGCATCCCTTGGAGTTAAACGCTGTCAACTCGTACTTTGATTTAAGTACAGCATAACGACATTTCAGTCAACAATGAACCACATATATGACAGTCGTCCCGTAAGATTCTAATGAGGTGTTTTTACTGTACCTTTTCTATTTCTGGATACACAAATACTTACCATAATATTTACAATTGCCCACAGTTTTCAGCACAGTAACATGTTATACAGGTTTGTAGGCTAAGGGCAGTAAGTCATATCATATACCCTAGGTTTGCAGTGGACTATTCCATCCAGGTTTGTGTAACATTCTGTGATGTTCACATAATGACAAAATCGCCTAACGATGCGTTTCTCAGAATGTATCTCCATCATTCAGCGACACATGACTGTATTTCTAAAAATTACTACTTCGACAGGCCCTTACTGAGTGCTGTGGGCCGAACACTACATTGTAGTCATCATTTCACCGAAAGCTTATCTCAACTCTCATGTCCTGGCTCTTCGAATGTGCAGGATCTCCTTCCAAAAGTCTGTATTCTTTCTTTCATCCATTTTTCAAGCAAGGAATAATAATTATTCAATTCTTTTGACTATTTGAATCGCCTACTTTAACTTACAAAATCTTCCCTTAAACAACTCTTTGAAACCTAATAAATTCTCTTACATGCTCTAATATGGCTTACAAACCTGGTAAGATTTCAATCCTCCCCAAAATTAAAAGTCTAAATCAATTATTACTTCATTATTCATTTTAATTTGGAAATACAGGCTCATGTTACCTAAGTCAAATTATTTTAAATAATTACTTGAAATATCAAATATGCATCAATCTTTTAAATCAAAAATATTAATGCTATGGCTTTGATCCTATTAAAATTTTCTGTTTAATTCTAAGTCTTCCCAGAATTAAAATAAATACACATTAGGAAAAGAAGTATGCCATTTCAAACAATTCTGGAATTATCTTTTTGGCTGCTTGGGGCTGTGCATGTACTGTAGATATCGTGACTGGCGTCTCATCAGGAAGCCTGATAGGGCATCCTGAGCCCTATTTCTACAGCCCTGCCTTCCAAATGGGCTGGGTTCATAGAGTCCGCAGTCCTCAATTTGAATCACATTACTGTGGTGCAGAATTTCCTAACGAAGGACCAGGAGATAAGAAGCATTAACCATCGCTGATATAACTCGACACGGGTCCCCAGTCTCCACAGCACAGTCCTGTTTTACAGCCACGATCCAAAAGTTGGGTATTAGGAATGTTAACCTTTGTTTATCTAATTCTTCTCACATACACACACTCACAGTGGTGCTTGATCCAGTAAACCTCACGTTCCAAAAATGACTTTCAACAAGGTTAACTTTAAAGTTAATTGCTACTTTCCTGAACTCATCCTGCAGTCATTTGGGGAGCATCTTCCTTTGTGTCTTATATCACGCCACCTGTCCGGTGTATCAGAGACAAAAAGCCTCTCCGTAGCACGAAAATTTCTTTAGAAATGTACAACGTATCAGTTCTGTATGCCCTGCTTTTCCCACAGGCCGTAGGCGGCAGCAAAGGGAAACACAGCCTGACCTGCCACTTTTAACTGTGATCCTCACCAGGCGCTGTAATCTAGTTTTTATTTTATTTTTCCTTTCTCCTAAATAACATAACACAGTCGAAAGCGAGCCCATCATCCGCTTCTCCCGTATCCTGGATTACCATGAAATTTCCCGGTAAAGGGGTAATGGAGAGAGAGATTCCGGCAGAAAGGCACGGAGTTTGCAGTTTGCACTGCGCCTGCCTTACCCAGACAGAAGACTGGTTAACGTTGTTGTGGGCTGTGTGTATAATGGGATGTGGCCTCAAGGTCATGTTTGAGGCACAGCAAATGCAGGGTCTGTGGCTAGAAATTGCAGCCCAGAGACACTCCACTTTAACAGTGGAAGAGCCACTTCGTAATTGAATGGAGCCAGGGAGCCACAAAGAGAGAAGCAACAAATGGATTGCTCCTCTTCCCCGGCTGCAGCACGTCCTGCGGCAAACTCAGACGCAAGCAGGGCTGCACCATTCCGGGCTTGGGGAGGAGGCTCTGTGGAAACCTCTGCTGGCCTTCCCTTCACCAGGAGGGATACCTGAGGATTCCCCACCCCCCCTTTTCCATATTAAAAGAATGAGAGTCAGAAAGCAACTCAAGCTTCTCCTGATTGCTAGACCAATGCTGTGTCAAGCAGACACTGATGCAGTGTTAGGGTCTTTCGCATCCTCCCCCGACCCCTAACTCTGGCCAACAGTACTACCAGACTCCTAGAATGTTCCTGTTAACATGTTGGACTTCGTACCCGTGTGCACGACTGCTCTCATGGCCCATTTCTGCACGTGTCGATCGTGCCCATCTTCCAAACGCCCGTTCTTCATAAGCCTTCCCGCTGGAAGAGGCCTTCCCTTTCCCTGAACATCCACAGCCCTTCACCTGGGCTTTTTTGCCAGTACATTTCGGCATCTGTCATGGTTGCAACCACGATGTCCTTGATAACGAGAACCAACGACATGCATCTCTTCTCTGCCTCCCCTTCCCGAGCGGCTCAACGTTTGTGAACTGAGTTACTATTCAGAGCAGAAAAGAGGCTCCTAAATCACCATAATCCAGTCTGACACTGGATCATAAAGTAAAAAAAGGAAAGGATGACCTGGTGTGAAGAAGCAAAGAAAAATGCCTTCATGACGTGGCACCACCACGGGGCACGGCTGTCCTCCCACACCAGCAGCAGCACAGAGTACAGAGAGCAGTTTACAAAGGAACGTTCTCAGGCAAGACTCCGTAACATGGTGTTGAAATACTTTGTGGCCATCAGACCCATTTTTAAAGCTGGGGTTCATCTAAAGGAAAAAAACACCTTAGGATATAAAAGCCCAACAATCAAAAATTACAGGTGAAGGGGACCCTGTGGGAACCAAGTGTTGCTGGCTAGGGAGGGGTCTACAGAGGGGGATGTTTAATCCCTCCATCTGTCCTCCTGACGGTGGAGGGGTGGGGAGCAGGGGCGGTCTATCTGTGGACACCACCAGAGGAGGCAGTAGAAAGCATTAACTCACCTGTGAGGAGTTAATTACTCATTAACCATTTCTTCCTCATCGATGCCATAGCAACTTGTCCCAGCAATACTGGGGAAGGAAGGAGGTCTACCAAAGCTGGCCAGACACCCGCTGGTCAGACTGGTCAGATGTGGACTGTGCACTGAAGGGACACAGCAACATGCCAGAATTACGGGGGTAAAAAGATACCATCTCTGCCTTCGAGGAGCTTACATCCAAGGATCTTCACCCATGAGAATGGGGCCAGACTGCCCTAAAGTGTGCTCTCACAGGACCCCAAACCTCCCATTCACGGCCTGCAGCACGGCAACTGTGTTCCATTTATACGAATGACTGCACGATGGATGCCTGCCTCCCCGACTGCTACCAGACAGGAAGCTCTGCGGGAGCACAGAGCACAGGCTGCGTTTGCTCATCACTGTGCCCCGGTGTTGAGAAAACAGCAGGTCCTCAGTAAGTACAAACTGATGGTGTAAATCAGGGGTCTCCACCTATGGCGAGTTGCATAATTACTTCATTATATATTATAATGTAATAATAATAATAATAAAGTGAGCAATAAATGTAATGTGCTTGAATCATCCCCAAACCATCCTCCCTCCTCCCCAATCCATGGAAAAATTGTCTTCCACGTAAATGGTCCCTGTTGCCAACAAGGTGGGGACTGCTGGTGTCGATGACTGAACGAGAGGTGCGGGGGTCACAAGGCTAAGCTTAGGCAGAAGGGAAGGTTCATGAAAAAGAGCATTTGAGGCCCGGCGCGGTGGCTCACGCCTGTAATCCTAGCTCTCTGGGAGGCCGAGGCGGGCGGATTGTTTGAGCTCAGGAGTTCGAAACCAGCCTGAGCAAGAGTGAGACCCCGTCTCTACTAAAATTAGAAAGAAATTAAGTGGACAACTAAAAATACATAGAAAAAATTAGCCGGCATGGCAGCGCATGCCTGTAGTCCCAGCTACTTGGGAGGCTGAGGCAGGGGGATCACTTGAGCCCAGGAGTTTGAGGTTGTTGTGAGCTAGGATGACGCCACGGCACTCTAGCCTGGGCAACACAGTGAGACTCTGTCTCAAAAAAAAAAAAAAAAAGAGCATTTGAACCAGCCCCAGAGTGTTGCCAATGGGGAAGTTTAGACACCAGTGTCTTGGTTAATCCCCAATATAAATCATTGACCAAAAATCAGCACCAATGTGGAAAATCACCAGAAAGGGCCAGGCAGCCCGTTCTGGGTTGTCAGGGGCTAGTATTGCATGTTCCCAATCTACAGGTTCACCAAAAGGACTGACGGCGTTCAGGAGGTGAACCGTGGCAACTCCCAGAGACAACCTGTGTCTGCATTCACCCAGGGACTTACGAAGAAACAGCTTTAGAAGAAAGAATACACAGAGGAAGGCTGTGTTAACCCCCTGGTTAGTCAGAATTTATACCTCTCATCCCTGCAAAAACGTCTGGCAATAACTCAAGTCCCACCTTCCTGGGGGTTTCTATCAGTCAACGGCAGTTGATAACATTATCGAGTGACGGCCCCATAAAACACCGTGTTCTCCTTCATCTTAGAGGAACAGCTTACAAACTACACATTTGCATTGGATTACAGGGGTCAAGTAGAGACCAGCAAGTAAAAATGTCTAAGGCTATGTAGGGAATACAACAGCTATGTTGGATAGAAGTTCTTTTTGTTTAATCATTTCTAAAAGAAAAAGAAATATGAATGAAGTAAATTTTTCTACAGGCTCATTCTATATGAGGCAATAAAGATGTGCCATACAATCCCCTTTTTAATCCTCTAATGAATAGTTTGACTAAACTTATTAATACATTAACTATGCCTCTAGCTGTTATTCTTTCTAATCCAGCCTATACACGGCTATCTAAAACACAGTTCTGGTTAACTACTCTATTGCTCCAAGACCTCCCATGGCTCCCTACTGCCCACGGTCTAAAGGAACAAAATGGTGTTCAATGTTGGGGCCTCTATTTTTCATGACACCCCCCTCACTACCACCTTGATCCATTTTACCACCACCAAAACACACACCTGGCTCAAGTTCCCTAAACTCATCCTGCCATGCTACGGTTTTATTTACAGCTGCAATACCCCTTAAAACCATCAATCAAAATCTTTCAAGGGCGAGCTCAGATGTTGTCTCCTCCATGAATCCTCACCTGAAATGTCCCTAAAACATGTACTGCACATGGAATGTGTGGAGAAGGGTGAGCCAGGGAGCCAGCTGCCTGGAGCTCACCTCATAGACCAGCGACTTGGAAAGATCACAGGATTACAACAGCAAGTGAAACAAAAGATACCATGAGTTAAAATCAAATAGCTTAGTATATGAGGGGAATGATGGCTTGACTCTGACTAGGAAAGTAGCATGAGAGGCACCATTCTTTGCTGGTCCCATAGTTCTTTACTTCTTCGTGCATCAGGCTGCCCACAGTCTGACTCTGTTCAGAGTTCCTCGTGTAACAAACAGACTGTAAGTTTCTTAAAGATACAGTCCACGTCTTCTGCATCTCAGTATCCCATGTGCTCAAGGTGTGTATGGGATTTAACTTGAACTTGCTGCCCCCAACTGTGACCTGAATACGCCCCCACCCACAGGCTCTTAAGGGGAGTGTTCAGTGCCGATACTTCCGCCACTCATCCTGTGGGCATTCACTTTTTCCTTCACATCCACATCTGATTACGTTGTCTTCCTACATCAGTAGGTCCCCACCCACTGTAAGAAAACACAAACTCCTTAGTCTGGTACCTAAGGCTAACAGCCCACTCCTGTATAGGGCTCCTCTATTCTAACACATGGATCTTCATGGAGTTCCCCAAACCATTGTCATGCTTTTCTACATCTCCATCATTTTGTGCAACCATCTGTCCTTAAATGTTTTACCTCTTCTCCTTTGCCTGCAAACACCTATTCATCCCTGTAGCCCCACCTGGAACACTTCCCCCCTGATGTCTTCTGGGAGCTATCATTTCCTCCTTCATACCCTCGAGCACCGAGCGTGCATCCCTGCTGCTGCGGTGTGTCTGCTGTGCTGCCTTTACTTACGTATGAGACTATTCGCCCACCTCCTAGAGAAGTAACTGCTCCGTGGAAAGCATCCCTCTGGTTCTCTCTGACCCTAGATCTGGCACCTTAATTAAGGAGGTGCTCAATAATTGCTTTTAATAAACAAATGAGTAAATGAGCTCACCTCTTCTGTTTAAAGAAAATCAGAAGAAACGATCTAGAAAAAGATTATGAAAACTGAACAACTCTGCCAGTATCACCTGAAATCTGTAAGTTTCAAGTTTATAGTTACAATTATTCTAGTGAGAGATGCCACAGTTTTCCAGACCTTCATTCTGGTCTCTTATCTTGGCCCAAGTATGACCAATGCAGGCTTGTTCCTTCCTCATGCCCTACCCTCAGCCCGTCACCTCCAAAGCCACAGTCATAAGGATCTCATCCCTCCAAACAGCTAATCTCAACATTAACCCAGGAAAGTCTTGTTAATGAAAAACTGGGATAAGAACACTCTGTTTATTTATTAATTATTTCGCCTCAGAGAAGTGTGAAATCTACACATGTGAAGTGCTAAAAACTGCTGGTCCCGAATGAAGAATCTTTAAAGGTGGCAATGCCACAGACTTTTGGTTTTCTGACTCAGACGTATGATTGCCGCCCTAGATCTTTCTGTGGATACTGTATTTATCGGCTGCATCCATGTGGGCAGCTTGCTTAACTTCTCTAGACCTGTACTTCCTCACCTGTAAAATGGGAATAACAGCCTCTCTTCTGGAGGGTTGTTGTATGCAGCCAAGACAACACATGTGAAGACTCTGCCCTTTGAGGTGCTCTAACATGGTCTTTTAACTATCAAGTAATGTCACTGCACTGGGCTTTACATGTCTTCATTGCTTGAACGGATGTATGAGGTCTTAAAGGGGATCCAAAAGGCTTTCTGTCCAGGACACCACATAACTTGGCTCCTAGTGTAAACCTCTGGTGCTTCTACTTGCAGTGTTATTGGAATTGCACATCTTTTCCAGTCTTTGCATCACCCTCAATTTTCAAAATGATATGGCTATAAAAACTGTCCCCAAGTAAAAGGAGCACTTTATTGTGCTACCTTAACATGAATGGAGCACCATGCGAGCTACTTGCTTGCTACAATGACCTTTTAATTTGAAATAGAGTCTTCATTAAATAAAATGACAAGAATTAGGTTTTTGCCAGAGTCTCCATGTGGCCAAAATTCTTATAATTTGTGACAGATTATGAAACTCTCTCTATGAACGGGCTGAGGCATTGCATTGAACAGCATGTCCCTCACTGGATTTCCAGAATTGAGTTGTTAGTGTAGAAACACAACAATCACCAGAAGAATTAAGGGTCAACTTTGGTAGCTACTGTAACAACAGCTATACAAAGGTAGAGCTATGCAAGCATTAAATCAAAATGACATGCACATGGGACTACCTGCTGCTTAGAAAACATGCTTAAGAGAAACCTAAATGTCTAGGTACTTAGTAATCTTTTAACAATAACATGGAAAGCATGATGATAAAGAACATTTTGAAATGCACGTAAACTGAAGAAATTGAAATTTGGGGGGTAGAGATGGTGTCAGGCTATGGAAAGCTGGACAATGACACGCAAATACGTACATGTGTCAGTACCATGCAAAGCACTGTGCTGAGATGCTCACGTATTTAACCTTCAGACCCACCTAAGTCCCATTTTATAAAAGCTGAAACTGAGGTTGAAAGAAGTTTAAGCACTTGCCCAAATCCCCAAACTAGTAAGTGGTGGAGTTGGGATTTTAATACAGCTTTGTCTTCCAAGCTCATTATTCCTTAACACTAGACCAACGAAGTGTTTAACAAGAACAAAATCTTAGATGGAGGCACAATCTAACCGTGAAATGGACTGAGTTGTATGCACAACCTTAAAAATTCTCTATGCCTCACCTGTAATAAAGCCTCAACTCCTCTTTAATGCATCCAAGGCCTAAATAATCTGGGCCCAAAGGTACTCCCCTACCCCAGTCAATAAATTACAGAATATTTTCTTCTTGTTCCTTTTTTTTTTGAGATGGCTTCTTACTCTGTCACCCAGGCTGGAGTGTGGTCGTGCAATTATAGCTCACTGCAGCCTCGAACTTCTGGGATCCAGCAATCCTCCTGCCTCAGCCTCCTAAGTGGCTGGGAGCACAGGTGTACACTACTACACCTGGCTAGTTCTTTTTAATTTTTGTAAAGACGGGGCCTCACTATGTTGCCGAGGCTGGTCTTGAACTCCTGGCCTCAAGCGATCTTTCTGGCTCAGCCTCCCAAGTTGCTGGGATTATAAGTGTGCACCACTATGCCTGGCTAGAATATTTTCTATATAAAAGGATTGTACTAGGCTCTGGAGGAGAAATGGGGCAAGAAATCAAACAATGGCAATAAAAGACAGAATTATTAGGAGGAAAGGTAAAAATATCCTAAAGAACAGTTAGAGACAAAGATCCAGCGATGTTTCCTCTGGTTGCCATACTCTGGGCCACCTGACCCACCTACCCTAGCCACATCCAACCTGTCTTAAAACCAGGAGTAACCAAAGCGACACTGTCCAGGCCAGTCACCAAGGAGAAAGCAGTGTCCTATGAAACAGGCTTTCCATCTGAGATGATGACCAAGCAAACCAAACCAATCGCCTCTTTTGACTGAGCTCTAGATTCAGGAGAGTCAACCCATTTTTATTCTCCTTTTAAATTTCTAATGACCCAGATAACATGCAAACACATTCCCCCTATAAAAAATACTTATATGTTACACAGACAGGTTTTGGCCTTTTCTCCTGCCACTCTCCCTGCGCACTCCTCACTGTCCCTAGAAGTCTGTATTCCTCGTGCCATGCTAGGTGCTCTTCCTTTTGTGTGAAATAACCCTCTCCCTGCCGCCCCCACCATCCCGTACAAATCCACTGAACAATGACTCCCAAGCTGCCAAGAGCCGTCCACTCCTGGCAGTGGGCTGGGTCTGTCCCTCCAGCTCACCGTACTTTGTGCACACCACGAGCACTAGCTGCACTCTGCCTGTGGTTGTTTCTGCTCATTTTCCCGGACAAATGTGGAGCTTTGGGAAGGCAGGGCCCATGTCCTACTCCCACTGTTCTCCATCCTACCAACTCTGGCACTGTATGAAGAACGTGCTCCTCAATGACAGTGCTACTGCTGATTTTAGCCCCTCCCTGAAAGAAAAAACCATTTGAAGAAGTGACATCATGGCACACAAGAGGTAGTGACAATGTCTTCTCTGAAGAGGCAGGAAGAGAAGGGAAGCAGCAGGAAGGACAGACAAAGCTCGGTGCCCGCAGGTGCCGGGGGTGGGAGGAATAAAACAGGCTGTCTGCCTTCAAGGAGCTCACAGTCTGGCTCACGGAATGAAGAAATACTGATGAATTTTTCCTCTTCTTGAGCTCCAAGAAATGGAAGAGGCACCTGCGAGCACAGCTGAGACAGGAGGTCAACAAAGGAAGGGGACTAGTGTTCTATTCCCTAGTAGAATGAACCTGGAAAACTGAAAAGCCTTTCTTTCTTCAAAATTAGCTCAATCTTTCCTGTTTTTAATTCTTGTGATGGGCGTCAATTTCAGGTTCAGCATCCTGCCCCAATCCACCACCAACATAGAGGATGACATCTGGCATTTAATTGAGAAAAACATACTTTCTAAGAATCATCTCAACTTTTTCATAGGCAGAATGGGTAAGAATGAACTGGGTAATAGCAACTGAATGAACTAGCTCAGGGCCGTATTCTTGGTAGGCATAATATTTTCTAAAGACAGAAGGCATGTATACAGTCAATGTGGCTTCATCTGCAAGCTCATTTACCACACAGAAGTTCGATTTTTTTTTTTTAATAGAAAGGCAGAGCCCAAACTACTTATGTGGCTCCAGCCTTGAATGTTGCTTTGTAAAGATATCTCAGAGCGAAATTGTCCAGCAAACCCTTGTGTGGATAGAAGGTTCCACAAGTCAACAACCGCTTAAGCAGTTTAAACCAACAAGCAAGATGCCCTCTATTTAAATGCTATGAGTGAATCTATTTTAAGCCTTTAAAAATCCTTTGGGCAGGTGTTTAAGCTGTGTACAGACTGAGCCTGTGGAGGCTCTGGGGGGTGGGGGTAGGCGGGCTCCATTCTCCATGCAGGCAACATTTTGTTCAGACAATCTTCCTGCAGCAGGTCATGTGACAAAGGCCAAATAAACAGCATCTGGGGATTTTCAATTACAGCCCTTCGCCCAGCATGCCTGCACTGTAATCTCTACCAGATGAGGCTCAGGCCTCCCTATTTTCAATAATTCACACACTGTGTACACATAACATGACAATAAGGGCATTCATGGTGCGGCCTGATTCGCAGATCAAAGCTAGCAAAGGGCCAGCTGTAAGCATGCTCGGCTGCTGGATGATTCATGCCTTTCACAGGCTTGGAAAGACGCTCCGCAGGACCTGGCAAGCCAGCCTCTTCCCTGTGTGGTATGCTGAGCAAACCTTGAACATGAACGGGGCACAGGCCCCTGGGACAGCCAGAAAGGCAGCCAATTCCATGTGCATTTGCAAATATTGGGAAAGATTCAAATCTACTCAACAAGCTGCCTCTCCGACAAAGTTGCCTTGACCCGTGCAAGACCCATGCAAAAGCCCACTGCTCATAGGGACAGGTGGTTCTCGAAATCAAACCTGTTCTAAAAAGACGGTTCAGTACCTGCACTTAATAAACCCTCAGTCAAGTGCTTGAGTGTGCAAATCCACTGGCTGTGCAGTACCCATTTAGCCATCACACACACACAAGCAGACTCAGACTCAGACTTCTACGTGGAAGTATACTGTTCATGCGTGTCACAGAGATTTGGGTCTGGGTAAGGAAAGAAGACATTCTGTTGTTATTACTGAAATCCTTACACGTTAACTCAATTAACTCTCCTGCTGGACTAACACGTTTACCACCGTGTGTGTGTGTGTGTGTGTGTGTGTGTGTGTCTGCGTGCTTGCGCACGCTCTTTGAAAGCATTCAGAATTCTCAAGTCCACAACATTCCAAACACCTCCTGCCCTGCAGAGAGAGCTGCAAGTGGAGGAAATAAGGACACCACTTTCCTCATATAAAGATTTCATACCCGTCAATCAGGGCAGGAATCGGGAGAAAGCCATAATGGTGACTTCCTCGGAGCCAACACATGCTGCTCACCAGCTGTGGGCTGTGTGTCCTTACTCTCTTTTCTCTCTCATTCAGAATGGTTTCCTCTTAATCACAATAATCCCAAAAGTGCTAAAACATATCAATCGTTGGGTAAGCCCTGCCTACAAAGGGCCAGCCGGCTGGCTTTTATGGCCTTGTCCAACAGCAGCTGATACTTCATTCAGTAACAAATCCAATTTAGCAGTTACAAGAGGTTTAGCATCCCTGAAAAAATATTGGAGTTGATCTGACATTCTGAAGTCAGCAAATGCTCCGCTGCCATGTTGTTTTAGAAATTTCTGTGCTGTCATATTTGGATGTCTATAACCAACTGTCTCGCACCTTCCCTACCCTGGCCCCCCATGATCTCACGGTGGTGGAGGCAGTGGCAACAATTTAATCCTTGGATAAAAAATATAGGCCACAACAGCATGTGGAAACTGAATGAATAATGTGATTTTACCATCACCCCCACAAATACACAAAAAGGAGAGTAACCAGCTCTATTTTTCAAACAGGAATTTCTAACAATTGAAAGAAAAAGCTATGAAGTAAAATTGATTTTATTCTAACCTTTGGACTCTAGGTCAGCTCTGAAGAGTAAAAAAAAAAAAAAAAAAAGATAAGCAAATGTGAAGCTTTTACCCTTGGATTAAAATTTGTCTTATTAAAAACTACTGTAGGACTAATGTAAAAACTTTGTAATCAAATTATTTACATTCACTTTAAATATTAAAATGTTAAAACAAAGGTAAGCTTTTTATATAATTATATAAATTATATAAATTTAAGCTAATTATGTAAATTCAAGTTAAGAGAATCTCCAAAGAAAATCACCTGGATAATTTAGCTATCAAAAAAAATTCATAACCAACAAATTATCATTTTTAAGCAAAAAAGTAATTTATGAACTAAAATAAAAGGGATATGATATAATAGGAATATGGGCTGATTATTCCTTTAAAATAAGGCTTTGTAGTCAATAGTTGGCTATTTATCCCAACTCCAGTTTTAATGATACCAAAAAAGTGACCACAGAAACATCTGGTTTAAAAAAATAATTTGAGTTTTCAGTGCCATAAATGAGATGCATGCAATTGTGGCTGGCAAGATATCAACGATGGAATATTCCATACATGAAATTTTTATTTCATGTAGCTTTTAAAACTTTATTCTTTTCTGTGGATTTTTTAAAGCATAAACTGAAAACTAAAACAAAACAACCAACCAAAGCCTGCAGACTTGAGAAGACATTTAGCTTTTGTGAATAACAGTCCATTAGATTAATATTTTGTCAATGTCACTTGTCACAACAAAAGCAGCAGCATTTATAATTTACTCTAAGACTGGTTTAATTAAAATTCAAAAAACCACGACAAAGCTATATTGAATTTCATTCACTGCA
This sequence comes from Propithecus coquereli, assembly GCF_000956105.1. Classification (NCBI taxonomy): domain Eukaryota; kingdom Metazoa; phylum Chordata; class Mammalia; order Primates; family Indriidae; genus Propithecus; species Propithecus coquereli. The sequence goes on from NW_012150174.1 coordinate 6,924,533, forward strand.
TTGTAATTACTTACTTTGTAGCTGACTATAAACAGTATTTTATTACATCCACAAAAATGCATTTAAAAGCTAACAGTAATTCGTAGACACTGGAAGAACTAAGGGAACAAGTCCCGTCACTTCTGTTTTGAATAGAGAGCTACTTCCTACTTTAATGTGACATAAGAAAATGAAAACCCATGATCTTTTCCATCTAAGGGGATCTATGGATCTGCCTACATTACCTTCATTTAGAGCTGCGCCCGGACTCCCCAAGAACACAGATTTGGCAGAGCCGGATCTACGTACCCACCTCCCAAGACCAACAGAAAGGGTCTGACTTGGCTCCAACCCAACAATGAGACAATGGAGGCTGCCAGGCATGATGGATGACTTAAAGGACTTAAAACCACCATTTGCATCCTCCCAGATAAACAATTAGCTGGAAAAAAATTTTTTTTCTTTTTTCCTGGAAGCAACTTCCAATGCTGTTAATCTGCCTGGCAGGGGAGAGCTAGTTTAGTGAAATTAGACTTACTTTAAGAACATTTGTCTGAGACATTTTCTTAAAGTATCTCACTGGAGTGGGAAGAAATAAACTCATTCATTTTAGATCAAAAACAAAGTTTAGAATTTCAAAAATTAGGAAAGGCTTAAAAACTTTTAACTCTCTTAAAGCTAGTATCAGAAGGTTTCAATGTATTTGTTTAGTTCATTTTTCCATCCCCTCTTTCTTCATTTTAAATGCATATAATTCTTAAAGGCAGCATAATAAAAAACTCACTTATTGAACAAGGCAGGCAGGCATAAACACTATTTAAGCATCAAAGAAGGGAAACGGCCTTCAGACATGCTTTCCAGATAACAGACATGTTTGCTAGATAAAAATCAGTGGTTCTGAAATTGCACACAAGCAATTTTCTGGAGCTCATGAAGACTCAGGAGGGAATGCTTGAGAAACGACAGAGAAATATCTTAAAAGCTGACCTGCATTTCTCTAGAATGAATTTGCAGGACTGTGTAAGAGTACCTCCGGAAGTTCGCCAAGCCTCCATTAATAAACGAGGCAGCAGTGTGGTTTCCATGGCAACAGACACTCCTAACTCTCCAGCAAGCTTAGCGCATAACTGCCAAAGGTTTCTCCTCAAATCTCAACTTCCTGTTTCCAGGTGCTGACAAAACCAAACATGCTTTTAAGCCTGGGGAAATAGCATAGGGGGTTTCAAAGCGGATTCTCATAATGCTGGTTTGTTCCAAAGTGATGTGAAGTATCACAAAACTCTGCAGCTCCAGCTTGCTGCAGAAGGTTGGAGGATAATTTTAAAGGGAGTTAAGAGCCCCCTGAGGATGTTTAGTAAGTTAAATATATTTGCTGCAATACTATAATGTGTTATGACAAGCTATATATCATTGTAATAGGCTCCCACGATTAACATCAGTCTGACTTTTTTCCTTGGCTCTGTAGAAATGACTGGGAGGTTAGGACCCGCGTGATTACCAGAATGTGGCACATGAGGAAAGCTGATACATTTCTTTAACATATGTAACCTTGACGTTCATACTTCATGAGGTCATGATACATTTTAAAAGAGACTTTTCCAGCTCCTTTATATGAATAGGGAAGCGCAGAAAAGTCCAGACTCTAGAACTCTGCCATTAACAGCCATCAACTTTAGGGAAAGTTATTAACCTTTTTGCGCCTCAGCTTCCCCAAAGGCCTAATACCCTATATAATGCTATGACACCATGACAAGCTCCGGCTACTTTTATATTCTTTCCAAACACATGCAGAGAATACCAGAAAGCATTGGTGTCCCTCAATTCTCCACCCCCCATTTCCCTCTAAACACTGTAGGGTGCAAACCAAAGGAAGATGGCATACCTCCCAATAAATCCAAGGAGCCGAAGGAAGGGCAGCTACCAAGACAGCAGCCCACAGGGGCGGGGGGTAGGGGTGTGTGTGAAGGGATTCTGAGAAAAGCCCAAGAGAATTTCTAAAGCAACCCCTCCAAGAACAACATGAAACCAACATTCCCCGTAGTAGAGTTTCCCGTGGGGGAAAAGTGATGAGAGGAGAATAAGTAGAGTATGCTAAGGCAGCGAACACCGTTCCCAACCAGCATTCATCCTCATCCTCTTGAGAGCTGTGCTAAGAAACACTTGCCAGGGGCTGCTGAGCACCAGGTATGGGCATGGCTTTGCGGGGACAGCTGAAAAGGCCAAAGGAGGGGAAAAAGGCAGCTCTTCCGAACCTACTGAACTTACACCCACCTGACCCAAGTGTATAAGTGATGCAGGTGGGAAAAAAGGCAGAGCCACAATACCTACCTATTTTTCAGGATTTTCCTTTTTAATTCTGTTTCCTTCCCCCCCCCTTTCACCCATGAATAATCTAGCTTTAAGGCCCTCTCTGCATCCACAAAATAATGTAACTTCCCACATGACACTCACACATGCAACTGCCTTTAGCATGTTTCATGCTGAAAGGCTTTAGCAGACAGTAACAAATTTCTGACAGCTACAACTGATAACTTGAGAGGACAAAAAGTATTCCATTTCAATTTTCAGACAGGTTTGGCTTGGGGACAAACCGGCTGAAGGACAGGGAGGGTAATTTCCAGTACAACTCTCCCTGTAAAAGCCATAAAGTTCCTAGCGATGGGAGCAGTCAAATATCGACCAGAACTGCGTATCTAATTCCATTCCACTCACGAGGTCACCTGCAGGCAGCCACCACTGACACATACACTTCATTATGAAGTCTGTGTCTTGTTATTTTTCTACCTCAAAGAAAAATGAGAGGCTTCTGATGTGAACAGAGCCCCTCCACCCTTGAGAGAAGATCCACAGAGAGCTGTGTACTCCCATTAACACAGACAGCACTTCCAAAAAACATGATGAGCACACAGCTAGGCACCAGGGAGATGGCCATTTATTTCATGAAAATGAAAATAATTAAAAGATAAGTGAGAAAGACTATTATGCAGAAACAATCATCTCCGGTGTATGCATTTTGATTGACCTTTTCCTACAATTTAATTATAAACAGTTATGAAGTATTTACCAGCACACCATTGGCTATAGCTCCTTAATTCTATCTAGTAATTGCTTCTAAAAATTTCACCAAAGAGGAAGCAGGTTCCTAAGTCAGCAAAAGATGTCATACTGAGTATCCAAAGGTCACTCACTTACCAGTGGGTTCCTCAAGGGTGAGCCAACCAACTCCCCCAAGTTAGAAACCCCGCCATCATGCATGGCTTCTGACTCCCCATCCTTACAGTCATTCAACCGAGTAAATGTCCATCTCTCAGCCTCATCCACCTCCACCTTCCCCCCTCCCTGCATTGGCCTCACTATTTCCTTTTTAGCCTCTTGAAGCAGCCTCATAACTGCCTTTCTTATCTTCCTTCTCCTCCCACTCTCGCCCTTCCTGAAGGCCACAACCAGAGTGATCTTTCTTAAATTAACAAGTCTTAGCACATCACCTTCCATGCCGGCTTGCTTTCATGCAGTCTCCTATACCTAGAATGCTGACTCTCGTCGTTGCCTGCAAACTTCTACTCATCTTTCACTGTCCAACCAAAATAAAGCCTTCCATGGCACACAGCGATTTCCTGATCCCACTCCTGCTCTCCTAACTCCACCACGTCTGTCGTCATTTGTTTCCAGGACCAGCTTCTCTGCTAGTCCTTGAGGTACTACGTGGCAGGAGCTTTTCCCTACCATTTCTGCATCTCCAGCCCCCAGGACACTGCCTAGCATGTGGACTGAATGGATGGACCAGAAATATGCAGACAGAGTGAATACTCTGAAGCTTAAGATCTTTAACATATTTTTAAAAATAAGTTGGAATCAAAATATTATTTTGAGAAAAAAATTACTTCAGAATTTTCCCAAGTTTATGAAAAACAATGCTCAGAGTTCTTTCATAAGTTGCTTGTGTGGTGACGTGTTTTCCATCCAAACAAACAAACAAAATTTATACACCTGTTTCCCCAGTTTGAGCCACACAAAGATTTTGTTGAGAAACCCTTTTATGCCATGTGTGTGGTTTCTCAGCTATCCAAGGCTTCTGATTACAAAGTATTATCACCCCTAAAATCGACAAGCAAACAATGAAAATATTTGTAACTACTGCCTAGGCTTAGAGAAACTCTCAGAGACTTTAATACTAGACAGTCAGAAATGTTTGGCTCTAGAAGATGTTTTAGGAATAATTTCATATAACAATTTCAACTGTGCAGATGAGAAAAACTGAAGCAAAAAGAAACCAAAAGGCCACTCATAACACTCGTGAGTTTACTGAGATCTCCTGACTAAGGCAGTGCTCATTTTAGAACCAATCTATAACAAACCTTTGTTTTGTATGGGCTTTTTACTTAAAATGTTAAAAATTTATCTTTAAAATGCATCTCATCATTAACATTTAGTAAATGCATAAAACATGTCCTTAAAGTTGCTGCCAACAGGATTTAAATCCAAAATTCTTCTTAATTAGAGAAAGCTAATCCGGATATATTTGGAATTATGTCCCTGAGTCTATTCTGATCACAATTACATAATTGAAAAGGAAAGGCTGGTTTTCCCCTTAAAGCATCAAGGGCCGAGGGATTCTTGGAGGCCAGGGAGGGTGGCATCGTCTACACTCAGTATCACTCAGAACAATACAGTGCCAAGTGCCCCTAAACAGTGGATTGCTGTTTGCTACACGTTCCTCCTGAATGTATTAAAAGTTTCACAAAAGGAAGTCCCACATTAACACAGAACCCAGAACTTACGTGTTTAGGATTCACAGGAATGTGCTGTATGTCATGAAGTGACAGTATTGTTTTCAAAATCCTAAAAATCCTTCTTTATAATTTCTAGTGGCATCTGCATTGGGGCACTTAGGAAAATATGGAACAAAGCTACATTTATCCTTTATGGTTTCAGCCTTCCTCTTTATCTCCCTTCAACTTTCTTCTTTCCAGATAGAAGGAGCCTCCCCAATGTCTCCAGTCTGTTCTTACCTAAAGGCGATCCCCAGAATCACTTTTGATGCTGGAAAGTGGGCTCACAGCTCTTTATGTCCTTCTTCAGGAGCTGCGTGAGACTGTGCACCATCCCAGGACCAGTTCAAAATGACCGGATCAGACGCTTGTAGAAAATAAACACACCAAACCTTACCTCGAAGGCAGCTTCGATGGTTTAGAAGGAGGGGCCCCCAGCCTGGGTATCGGGAGACCTGGTTCAAATCCCAGTCTGCATTTTTCAACACCTCAGTTTTCCTACGTGTAAAAAGGGTCTAAAACGCCCTTAAAGAGCGGTCATGAGGATCAATAAAGAATGTTTCTGTGAAACCAGCCAGCATGGTCAGTAGCTGACATACAACAGATACACCATAAATATTAGTTGAATCCTAAATTAGGTATAAATCAATTCATTTCTTATCACAGTTAGAATTTCTCACTGACATCATTTTAAATGCGATCTCAATGCAAGGGCTCCCTTGGTCAAACAGAAACAGGCCCACACTCCTCCGATATCCATCACTGCCAGTTAAATAAGGGAAGAAAGAACTCGCCTTCCCCCGAAATGCTTAGCTTTCCTCAAAGCACCAGAGCACCAACAAAAAGACTGGCCAAAGGACAACAACAATAATAATAATAATAATCCTCTGTGTTCCCAAGAGCATATATTGCCGTTGGGGCTGTCTATTGATACAACCTTTTTTGATAGCAATTTGATTATATGTGTCAAAAGCCTTAAAAATAACCTTTGCTCCTAAGGTAATTTAGGGATACAATCTGGAACTTAGGGAAAAAGTCGCTTGGAGATATTTGTCACAGTTATCTTAGCAGGGAAAAAAAGAGAGAGAGAGAGAGAAACTCAGCAACTGAAAATAAGGAATTGTTAAATAAACTGTGAGTAGATGGCATTAAATAGGCATTAAAAATTATATTTAACAGGAAAGGTTTAAGTGAAGAAAGCAAGATGAAATATATGTAATATATGTATAGGATGTTCACAACTTTATAAAATAAAAATAATGCCATATGAAGGAAATACATCAAAATGCTAAAAGTGGTTGTCTGAGTGGGAAGTATGTGGGTGGGTTTCTTCCCCTTCTGTATCCTCCTACTTTTTGTCTGGGTAAATCTGTCTCACCTCTGTGCTCACCTGCTGAATACAATGCCTGCAGAGACAGCACCTGTAGGTGGCGATGACGGGGCAGATGAGAAACCCAAGGCCAACAGCGCAGGGTACGGGAGGTGGACACAGCCCTCCTATCCGAGGGCAGCCAATCCCATATCATAGGCAACCTGACTCTCCATAGGTACAAAACGACTACATTTCATCCCATTTTCACCTCAAACATCTCTCACAAATCCAAGGACAAGGTATGGTACCACTAAGTTCTATAGAGTTGATACAGTTCAAGATTAGGTACTATGCACATGTACATACCTTGAAGGTCAAGACCTAAAAAAAGCAAGGTATTTCTAAATCCAGTTACACTAAACTATCCACTACATTCTTTCGTGTCCTCTGGACTTCTGAGCATATAGTCCAGGATGCTTCTCCCTTCCCTTTTTTCCTTGCCAACTCCCACTTCTGTGTCAACTCCCATCTTAGACAGTCCTCGTCTCCAGTAAGTCTGCTCTGGCAGGAAACACAGACACATAGGGGGCCAGCCCCCCTCACAGATGTCAATGACTATTAACGTGTTAATGACTGAATTCATATGCTGAAGCCCTAAGCCCCAAAGTGACTATATTTTGAGATAGGGCCTTTAAAGAGGTAATTAAGGTCAAATGAAGTCATAAGGGTAGAGTCATAATCCAATATGACTAGTGTCCTTATAAGAAGACGAAGAGACACCAGGGATGCATGATTACAGAGAAAAGGCCATGTGAGGGCACAGTGAGAAGGTGGCCATCCAAAGCCAAGGAGAGAGGCCGAAGGAGAAATCTAACCTGCTGGCAACTTGATGTCTCAGACTTCCAGCCTCCAGAACTGTGAGAAAATACATTTCTGTTGTTAAGCCACCCAGTCTATGGTATTGTTATGGCAGCCCTACCAGACTCTCTTCCAAAGAGACCCTAAGCTAATTGAAGGCAACAGTGAAAATTGCCCTGTCCACTACTGAGGACCCAGTGCCTACCACAGGGTAGGGGCTCAATGAGAAAATAGCAAAAAGTCTTTACTTGCATGCTTGCAGGAATTAATAATAATTTTAAGCACACAGCCCAAGAGTATGCTGGAGTGGCTACTTTTCATATTAACAGCTAAGCAGGCAGAGAGAAATCAGGGTAACCAACCATGTTGATCCCTTTTACTCTAAACAGATTTTAAAATATATACCTTGTAGTGTAAACTTTAGAACATTATAAATGGTTAATTTCAAGATAATTATGGATGGAGAGTAAGTTAATTAAGTTGTTTGCCTTTATGCACTAGGGGTATATTCGAGTGTGCCAGAATGAGAAGAAGTCTCTGTGGGATGTGCAGCATGAACTTGTGCTTAGATGCTAAACATTATAAAGCACACATTAAGGCTGAGTTAGTTGTATTTAAGGAAACTCTGCATCTCATAATAATTTTCAAAGGTAATCTTTGCCAAAGAAAAATAGATCTGCTTTTTCTTCTTATGACAAATGTATCATTACTCTCCAACTTTATCCCACTAAGTCCATGATGCGCTGAAGGTTTATCAAAATATCCTTTAAGGCAAAGAAAGTCGTCTGGGGAGTACCCAGCACAAGAATGGGTGGTTTTCCAGGCCTGAAGCCAGAAATGGAAAGCTGGCATAAAGATGAATAAATTCTGGAGCTCTCAAGTACAGCAAGGTGACTATAACTAGCAATATTGCATTATATACTTGAAATTTGCTAAGAAGGTACATCTTAAGTGCTCTCGCTACCACCACCACCAAAAAAAATTTTAAAAGGTTAACTATACGAGTGATGGATCTCTTAACTAGCTTGTTATCATTTCACAATGTATACATATATCAACACATCAGGTTGTACAACTTAAATACATAAAATTTCTATTTGTCAATATACCCCAATAAAGCTTGGCGAAAAAAGAAAAAAAAAAAAGGGTGGCATAAACTTCCCCAGAAAAGACACTGTGCAGAGTTAGATTTCCAGCTAGTCCACAAAATGTTGGTGAACTCCTAGGTGCGAGACCAGGTCACAGAAATCTATCCAACCCTTAAGAGCAAGACCAAACAACTAACAGTGATAGTAACAGTGATATAACAGTGATTACCTGTGTTCTGATGCATTAAGGAAAACAGGCGGACATCATCCACTTCTTCTCCAATCTATTAAGATGCAATGATTTTCTTCTACCATCTTTCTCCTGGCTTCACTTCCTTCCCAAATCCTATTAAGTCTTTTTCCCGGTCCCAGATACCCTACCCCTAAAGTCCGCTAGCTTCCAAAATTACTAAGCCCCTTCTCTGCTCCAAGTTAAGCTCCCAGGCTCTCAACATAACGACTCCAGTCTGGGGTTAGGAGGAAGCAATCTAATTGAACTCATTCGCTCTACACTCAGAGACTCCTTTACTCATCATTGCAGGAAGGGTAACATTTTAAAAGAAGCTTTTTTCTCCTTTTTAAAAAATTGTTTCTAGTTGACAAATAATTGTATATATTTGTGAGGTACTATGTGATGTTATGATACATGTATACACTGCAGAATCATTAAATCAGTCTAATTAACACATGTCACCTCACATACCATTTTCTTTGTGGTGAGAATATTTAAAACCTACTCTTTTAGCAATTTTGACATATACATTATTATTGATTATAGTAACTATGCTTGCAATAGATCACTAGAACTTATTCCTTCTGTCTAATTGAAACTTTGTACCTATTGACTAAGATCTCTCCTTTCTCCATCCACCTCTCAAAAGATCATTACTGTTTTTGAATAAAACTCCAAATAGCAGCATTAAGGCATTCAGAGTCCTGGAGTTTGCCTCTGTGAATAGAAGTTTTCTTCCTCCATTTCTCAACTTCCCAGGTTACAGAAATGCAATACGTTCTTCTAGACCAGTCACATAAGTTAGAAGCCAGGGTTTGTATAAATTTCACCATTTAAAATCTCACTGCCAAACAAATTTATTCTCCCACAAATATGAAAATGCTCTGCAAGTATAAATTCTAGACCTACACTGGGTAATAAACTATCAGCATCACCAGGAATCTATCCCAAACCAGTAAAAATCAAATTCTGTTCTCATCACAATGGCAGACCTACAAACCAACAAGGTTTGATAGTACATATATTCACTGCTGGTGTTGGTGCATGCACTCTCACTCTCCCTCTGTAACTTCCTGAGCTGTAAGAACAAGAAGCTCTAAGTCTCATGGAAGTAACATATAACAGAAACAATGGCGGCCTCGTGCAACTAGAGGCAATATAAAAATCACAAAACTCCAAATTCACTATGACAAAGGCTAAGACAGGGATTATTATTTCCATTTTACAGATGAGGAAACTGAGCCTTAGACCAGTTAAGGAACTCGCTCGAAGCACATATCTAATAAATAGTAGAACTGGGATCCTAGCCCAGGTCTGTCAGATCGCACTGCCCTAAAAGGAGGTTGTGTCGGATGTTCACAAGTCCAAAGCTTCCACAGACATTTGTTACAGCCACTGTCCAGCCTACGTGACAAATGATTTAAAAAGAATGAATAGTCTAAGAAAATCAAACGCTAGAAAATCTATTCTGCATAACTCGGACCTCACCCTCCCTCTCCAAATGTCAACTGAGTAATTTATCTTCCACACCTCAAATGGTTTGTTTTACACCAAATTGTAATTATTCCCCAGGGATGGTTGCCAGCCACTTATTCGCACTGGCTATAATTCGTATTGCTTGACATCTAGTTTGATCCAAGGCATCTTTCTTGGATTCAAATTTTAAATTCTCATTCCTCAAGATGTAACTACTGCAACTCAATTCAATAAACGCTTATTAAGTCCTTACATAATTACATATGGCAGGCATACAGACACAGCCCTCGTCCAAGGCAAGCTCAAAGTCTAGTGGGGGAAACATGCAACCAATGGTGTAAACACAAGGAGGGGGCAGCTAATTTGGTTTGAGAAACCCAGGAGGCACCTAAGGGGTTCTTGAAGAATGAATGAGAATTTATAAAATGGCTAAAGGGAGAAAGAGTATTCTAACTACAGAAACAGGACAAAATAGATCCACAACTTGGAAATATCAAGTAATTCTGTGTGACTAAATGGGGAGGAGGAATAAACAGCGGAGGCAGGTTGTGAAAATTTTTATATATGAAAAACTTGATCCAGTAGGAAAAAGGGAGCCAACACTTTTTTCAGTAGCATGGCGACAGGAATAAATGGAAGTTTCAGGAAGAAAGTTCTCGCTCTCTCTCCAAGCAGGAAGCAAGACAAATTCCTCCTTTTCGGATTTTACATGTCCATTTTGTTGGGTGACTAAATGTCAAAAAGAGCTCATAGTTCTCCCTTTTCTCATTATCTTAGTTCAGGTACATCACTGTCCTGCTTTGCTTTTATCAGGTTCACGTCGCGCTAAAACAGTTTAGCACGAGAAGGCCAGGGAGAAGGCAGACCTGCATTTCTGCACATCTCTGCGGCTATAATGCAGTGTTCATAATTAAGACGATCTGAATTCCCCCCAAATCATCTTTTTTTTTTTTTTTTCCAATTCATTGATAAAGTCTTGACTAAAAATTCAGACATTTTGTCATCTTCCTACATTTACCTCATCTCAAAACTCTCCTGGCTGGGTGAGAGCGAAAGCTGCCTCCTCTGTCTGGTCAATTATTGCATGGACACAAGGGACCAATTAATGCCATCCATAAAAGCCTGAATCATTCTGTCAATTAACAAGAACTAACTATGTCATCAGATATATTACTGGTGAGCAAGTCTATTTGGTTGCAATATGTCTTGAAGGAGAGCAGTATCAAATGAATCACAATTGACTTGGACAACTGCTAGCATAATTTCAGAAGATGAAAAGACAGATGTGGTAGTTATTAGTGGTCCCCTGAGGAATTACAGCCAAGCAATTGTAATGTGCTAAGACTGCACTAGCAGGTGCCTGCAGTACAAATCAGACAGAGGGTTAAATCAATATTTTCAATTTCTTAGGATCAATCTGGTGTTTGAACGAGATAGAAACTTGTTAGCAATTGGCAGGATGTGTAAATGAAAAGTCAAACTTCTTATTATTTGTTAAAAAGGAATGAGTGTACTGCATCATGCCCTTGGCACAAGGTAATGCTTTCATGATCCAGTAGCCGGGGCATTCACTGAGAATCAAGCGGTTCTTAAATTTTAATAGAGTGCAAAAGGTTAGCTTTATAAAGGTTGAACATTCAAGATCTTTAAAAATGATTGAAGTGTCAATAGGAAAGTTTTGAGCTGTGACAACAGTATAGTTATTAATGATTAGTGCAAGAAGCAGAAGGAAACCTTAAAACTCAACGGAAAGAGAGGAAAAATAAGGTTTTACCAAGAATGTATAGATTAAACGCTGCATTGGGAACATTATTACTTTTTCTTGTTTTACTAAGAAACAGTCTGGCTTTGAGAAGAATTTACCAAAGACTTGAATTTTTTTCCCCTGGTCTTATAGACTGTATTTATGATCCTTGTTGAATATCTGGATTAATTGAACTATCTCTGACAACGTTCCATCTCAGTTTTTGTTCATTTGCTTCCTGTGAATTCAGGGATAGATAATCCTTTATATTAATAGAACCAAAAATTATGAAGATCCAATACAAACGGAGTTTAGAATTGTAAACAAAACTTCCAGCTTAATGCATTTTGTATGTACACAGTAATCACTTTAATCACCACAGGGGGTGGGGGGAAGGGTAGTGTGGTTCACTGGAAGAAGTCAGAGATATGTAGCACGAATCTGGGATCGGCGATTTCTTTACTACTGCACTAGGATCAGTTATCCCATACCGCTAAAACTGGGGGACCTGGTGGGGGGCAGATTCCCTACCTCTTACACGTGTTGAAAGCTGTAAATCTCTTGCCTGGCACATCAGCTAAAGTGCAAATGTTTCCATTTCACATCCTATTTAAAACAACCCGGCATATTTCAATAAGTAAAATAATAAGTAAATGTATAATTGCATAATATGAAACTCAAGGCCCATATGTAAGTATTTATTGGCAAATTGAGACTCGACAATATTTTCCTTTTGCTTAAAAAAAAACTCTCCAGAACCTATATTTAAAAAAAAAACGCTAATCCAAACAAGAATTTCTTGACTATACAAGAACAAGATTTTTGAGACACAAAAGATAACAAGGCAGAGCATCCACCCTCAAGGAGTTTGAGGGGAATATGTGCCCAATTAATGGTAAGCAAGGCAGACCTAAGATCAGCTCAGGGCACTGGGGGACTCAGCGAAAGGAGAAAGCCGTCAGCTGGTGGAGGGGGCAGGGGAAGGGCATGCTCTATGGCAAAGAACTCATGGAAGAAGTGATATTGGAGACAGGCTCTGAAGAAGGATAAGGCTTAGGACTAGGGAGAGGTAGGAGGAAGAGAGCCAGACAAGCAGGCTTCCTGGAGGAGGAACCATAGAGTTACTCAATGGCAGCCAAAGAAGGATGGAGGGAAGAAATCCCAGGCAGACAGCGTTTCATCTGCCAAAGAGATTTCACTGGTGGAACTGATGGTGGCAATGACCCTTCACAACAGTGGAGGATGGGGGAGAAGGAAGGTCATCAGCTTCCTACCACTAGCATCGGGGGTCCTGGGACAGATGAAGGGGAGGAGGCAGAAAGGTCTGTCCTTAAGCGCAGCCAGAGGAAGGATAGGGAAGAGGACCAGTGGATGGGGAGAGGAGGGGTGTCTCACACACTCTCCCCATACCTTTTGCTTGCTTTTTCCTTTTAAAAACTGGCCACAAATAGGAACTAAAATGTGTATGTATATAATTATAAATATAATTAACACAAAATTAATATAATATACATGTAATTTATATATAATGTGTATACATATATTTGCATTTATTATATACACGCTAACAGATTTTTTTTAAAAGAATGAACACATTCTGGGCTGTGTTTATTAAGCCACATAAGCAGCAGGCACTGAAGAACAAAAGGGCTGGGCTGTGCTGTGTGGGGCAGCTGCACTCTCCCAGGGCTGAGGCCCTGACATTGGGCAGCTCTCCCTGCACACCTTTAGGTAGAAGGATCCCTGTGGCCATAGGTAACAGGTAACTGAAGGGTAACTGAGTTCCCTTCAACAGCTTGCAGGAGAAGTCAAGTCTCAGGCTGCTTAAGGGATGGCTGGGTTTGGGTTAAGTCCTTCTTAGGGACCAGGTCTCAAGGGCTGTGACGTGAGCCCTGGAGGGCAGCAGCAAATTACCCAGGCAGCCCAATGAACAGGGGTGGGGGGCATTAGGCTTCCCTGCTTCCTGCCAAGACAAATATAAGTCGAGAAAGAACAAGGTGGGCAGTACTAATTTCGCCAAGGGGTTCAGAAATTAAAATAATAATAATAATAGAAAAAAGTAATGTCTTAGAATTCACAATAGATATTTCTTTCTATTAAAGAAGTGCTTGGAATTCACTGTAGGAACCAAAGCACCTTGGAATTTGCAGAGAAATGAATGCAAGAATGAGCTGACTTCCCTAAAACACAACAGGGTCTTCCCACCTCTGGGCCCCTTGTTCATCCCCACATTATCCACTGGAATTCACCTCCTCCTCTTGCCAGCCTTTGTGGATCTCTGCAGGGCAGGCTGTCCTCTGACCTCCCCCGCCCAGTGCCCATGAGGTGAGGTCCTGCTCAGTCCTGGGATGCTCTCTTCCTTTGTTTATTCAGTCTTTGTCGCCCTCAATCACCTCATCCCTCTCTGGATTCTCTCCTCCAATTTCAACAGGCTAAAGTGCCTCTATTTCCCAATGGCATGGGGACCTCCCCACATCCCCAGCTCCCTTCTCTAATGCCTCCCTGGCCTGTGTCCCTGCACCTGTCCTCCCTCAATCTCCCCACCACCAAGACCAAGTTCAGCAAAATCCCCTCATCAAACCTCTCTGTCTGACCTTCTCTGTTAGAAATGTCCCTGCTCTCCTCTACGGACAGCTACAAACTCTCACCCAGCCCACCCCATCCATTAAAGAGTCCTTAAATGTCCTGTGCTGGGTGTTACGGAGAAATAAAGCTGGCCTCCACAGTCTCATGGTGCCAACACACATGTTGCTATCTCAAGAATTACACAGGAGCAAGGCACCTGGCACAGTCTCCAGGATATAGCAAGTGCTCAATACGTTTTAACTCTTGTACCCTTTGTGATAGTTATACTGCACAAACCTGAGGTCACTGAGCCCACTCTCTATAGCTGGATGGTAAAGGACTAGCAGAGGCACACCGCATCTTTATGCTTCCCCACCTCCTGTGCTAACTGTAGAGCTCAATAAATACATGGATAAAGGAAGAAACTGTTCAGCCAGAGAATTAGTATGAACATTACCCATCAATGTTCAAAGCCAGCAAGAATAAGGAACAAATTCAAGATCCTTTGCTTTGGCTTAGATTCCACTTCTAAAGACAAACCTAAGAGTAAGCAACATCCTATGCTCTAATCACAGTTGACACTGATGGCTCCAAAGAACCCAGGTGCTCCCCAAGGCACACTCCCAGGCCCTGGGTGACCACAATACATGCCAGGGCTGGGTGGGCTAGGGGAAGTTTAAGGGGTGCCCACATAGAGGAATGGAGAGCTTAGGTGGGTGAGCTCATTTTTTCATCCATTCTCCCATATACTTTCTGAACAGGCACCATGGAAGGCTCAGAATTCAATGGTAAATATGATTCTCTGCAACACAAACTCTTAGGGTCTACTGAGTCAAAGTCCGCTGGATAAAAATCCTGCCTGCTTAGGTCCAGCGCGATGGATCACACCTGTAATCCTAGCTCTCTGGGAGGCCGAGGCGGGCGGATTGTTTGAGCTCAGGAGTTCGAAACCAGCCTGAGCAAGAGAGAGACCCCGTCTCTACTAAAAATAGAAAGAAATTAATTGAACAATTAAAAATATATACAAAAAATTAGCCAGGCATGGTGGCGCATGCCTGTAGTCCCAGCTACTCGGGAGTCTGAGGCAGGAGGATCGCTTGAACCCAGGAGTTTGAGGTTGCTGTGAGCTAGGCTGACGCCACAGCACTCTAGCCCGGGCAACACAGTGAGACTCTGTCTCAAAAAAAAAAACCCTGCCTGCTGCATTTCAGTCCTGGGGGAGTCCCCCTGACACAAGCACTTCTACTTTCACAATCACTATATCAAGCAGCAGTAACCCATGGCTCATTGGAGTCACAGGCTAAAATCACAGAAAAGGAGACAGAAAGAGAGAGCAGAAATTTTTGTTTTATTTAAAAATCCTTGTAAGATTTGTAACAGTGAATCTATGCTCCATAAACATTATCATCTGGAGAAATAGTTTGTAATGTACATAATAGAATTTAACTAATTTATTTAAACTCCAACTTGTTCCCAAAAAGGTTCGACGCAGGTTTCAAAAAGTGCAGAATGAAGAAAAAAATCGGAGCACAAAAGTAAAAATAAGACAGGAGCAGGTTATACAGAAAAAAAAAAAAAAAAATGCAAGTCAAGAAGAAACAAAGACTCAAAATAGGAAAGCCCAGGCTGACACCAGTTAAGGAAAAGTGAGTAGAGAAACCATTCACTTGAATTTTCTGGTTAGTACATACTGTTAAAAAATATATATGTGTGTGTGTGTGTATGTATATGTATATATCATGCAGTTAAAAAAAAACACACACACTCCCGTGGGCTACGTGTATTGCTTGACTTCAATTTTGTAAAAAGAAAAGCTACACCTTTAAGAAATTCAACTCACAAACACCAGCTTTTGAAACCAAGGTTCAGCAAAGAGGAGCCAATAAAAATGCTGTAACTTGAAACCAACCCACACAGCACAAAAAGAAAGGAAAGAGGTCTGCCCTGGTCGCCCTCGACACACCCTTCTAACTCGGTTCTAGAACAGCAGTGCCCAGTGTGCAAGACAAGAAGCTAATTGACTCAAATGTCTGCTGCATAAGCTATAAAATAAGTACATAAAGAACAATATGAACATACAGCACCATCAGTTACATAAAAAGGCCTGACTGTCCAACGCCACACTGTGCACCTAACAAGCAGGGCAATTGTTTCAGCGAGCTGTGGGGAGGAAGAACGAATAATTAGCGTCCTTGTGAATCAAGTGTCCACCAGGAAGAGCTCGCCATCCCGCAGCAGCTCCCACCCCCCACCAGCACCCTCTGCCCTCCAGAGGCAAGCTGGGGCTTTTAAAGGTCTTTATTGACAGTCATGATGCAAGCAAACATATTCTTCAGCCAAATAAACCAACCACTCTCTCCACTGTGGCCATTTCTCATTTGCTGGAACACACACTTCTCTTTCTAAAGTTTCACCAACTGCTACTTTCCATTACCAGGAAATGTCATTTTCTCTCCCTTATTTATTTTATCATTGGCCAGGCATACAACGATTTCTGCTAAAGGGGGAGGGGTAGTGACAAAAGCATCCATCTGAGCTGTCCTGGCACAGAGAGGGCACAAGATGACTTAAGTCCATAAACGTTTGTCCGGAGAGTTTGGGTAGAGAGGAGCAAGGAGTCAATCTTTGGTCCTAGGGTTATTCTCATTCACCAACATACTCAGTATGAAAAAAACTTTACTTTTCCTCCTGCAAATCTAAAAACAAGAGAGCAGGGTGTGTGGACGATTACCAGGACAAAACCCACTGAACTGAAGTGTCTCATGCATGTGACAATCTGCAACATGAGCATCACAAAGCAACAGAATGACCACAGGACGTAGAATCAGCAGATCTGATTCAAAACTCTGCTGTCTCACAAGAGCTGTATCATTTTACCAATGGCTTTTAAAAGTCATTAACTTTTCTGGGCCTTGCTTTCTCTATTTGTAAAATAGAAACATCCACATACCCACCGTAAACCCAGGGTGGCCGAGGGAATAAAATGAGATTATGCATATGAATTTCATGTGACACAAATACGATTCTATAACTTCATCTGTTTTGAAATGCCAGGCACAATCCCAGCATCTCATGAATGCTTATTGCCTGCTTAGCACTGCAAAAGTTGTCTAGGAGATGTAGAAAATTAAAGGTGCAGTCCCTGGCTGCGAAGAACTTATAGACTAGGTACAGAGTCAGGATATGTAAGTTCAGGACTAAAGCAAGATCAGGCACGGTTTGCTGGAGATAATTAGTCTCAGTGCTTTTCCTTCACCTTGCTTAATTCTTCTGCACTCCAGAAAATCCACTGGGCTCTATCCAGAGAGCTCACAGCCCTAAAAACAATAACAACAGAATTGATGAGTGGCATCTCAGCAGCACCCAGAGGTATTCTTGGAGACAGAGTGTTGAGAGGAATTCCCTCTTGCTCTTTAGTTACTCTATGAATTCAAACCAAGGGGAGTACATCAGCCCCAAAGGAAATCATACTTGGAGTGACAAAAAGAACTTGCTCCAACCTTTCAATCGAACAGTATTTTTTTAAAAAAAAGATAAGACTCTTGTAAGCAATGCCTAGGAAAACCTAGTTTGGGAACTTCTAGGGTCTGAGCCCACAGGTCTGAAATGCAAACCATAACAATATTAATTAATAATGGGCTCCTACATGCCAGGTACAGCACTAAATCTTTATACAGCATTTTTTTCAATTGATGCTCAAAGCAACCCTAAGGGAGAAGTAGTTTTCTTATCTCTATTTTGCAGATGAAGTGAAGGACCTGATGAAGTCACTGGCCCAAGGTTTGCATAGCAAGTAAGAGGTGAACTATGATTTGAACCCAAACAGGCTGATTTCAAATCCCACGTTAATTCTTATCACACCTGGTTATTACATTAGTCTGGCCTAAGTCTGTTTCCCACCCTGCAGTTCATGTCTTGAAAACCACTCACTCATGCTGTTTTCTTTGCAGAAGGACAAAAAACACTATGGATCCCCTACTATGGAGGTCCTTCAAACCCACAGTTGACAGGGAAAAGTGCAATCCAAAGTACAAACTCCACGACTTTATGTTTTTCTCCAAGGAAATATTTTCTCCTGAAAAGTTTAGAGAAGATATGATAGAGATCTAGAATAGCCCAGAATAATAATTATTATAATAATTTTGAGCAGTTAATAAATAAAAAAATTCAACCTTACTAGGAGCAAGAGAATATAGTTAAATAATATGTTCACTTTTCAGCCATTGATGAGCAAACGTTTTTAAAAAGATAATCTTCACTGCTAGCAAACCTTCTAGAAAGTAATTTGGCATACTGTGCTTCTGGTTTCATAGAACTCTTTGCCTAACCCAAAGTTGTGAAGATTTTTTACAATGTTTTCTTTTAGAAGATTTAGTTTTTACCTTTTACATGGAAGTCTATGACCCATTTTGAGTTAATTTCTATATACGGTGTGAGGTAAGGATTTAAATTTATCTTTTTGCGTGTAGATATCCAATTGTCCTAGCACCATTTGTTGAAAAGACTATTGAATAATCAAATTGCTTTGGCATCTTTGTTGAAAAATCAACTGATGACAATGTTACAGTTTATTTCTAGACTCTCAATTCTGTACCACTGGTCTATGCTTAAGCCATTCCCTATCATTACACCAGTAACACACTGTCTTGATTATTATAGCTTTGTAGTATGTTTTGAAACTAATAAGTGTAAGACCTCTAACCTTTTTCTTTTTTCTTTTCTTTTTCTTGTCTTTTTTTTTTTGAGGCAGAGTCTCTCTGTCACCTGGGCTATCATGTCATGGTGTCATGATAGCTCACTGCAACCTCAAACTTCTGGGCTCCAGTGATCCTCCTGCCTCAGCCTCCCAAGCAGCTGGGACTACAGGCATGCACCACCATGCCCAGCTACTTTGTCTATTTTTAGTAGAGACAGGGTCTTGCTCTTGCTCTAGTGATCCTCCTGCCCTGGCTTCCCAGAGTGCTAGAATTACACGCATGAGCCACCACGCCTGGCCTTAACCTTTTCCTTATTTTTCAAAATTGTTTTGTTTATGATGGGTCCTCTGCATTTCTGTATAAATGTTAGGAATAGCCTGTTAATTTCAACTCCCTTCCCTCCACCCCACAAAAAAGTACACTGGGATTTTTATAAGGGTTGTACTGAAACTATAAATCAATTTAGGGAGAATTAATGATATTGATGATTCCTCCAATCCATGAACATGGGATATCTCTCCATTTATTTAGATCTTCAATTTTTCTCACAATGTTTTATCATTTTCAATGTACAAGTCTTGCACTTACTTTGTTAAATTTATTCCTAAGAATTTTATTCTTTGATGCTATTATGAATGGAATTGTTTTCTTAATGTGATTTTCAGATTGTTTGTTGCTACTATATAAAAATACAATTGATTTTTGTATCTTGATCTTATATCCTGTAAGCTTGCTGAAGTTATTAGTAGGTTTGTATTTGTGGTGTGTATGCGTGTGTGTGCTCCCTAAGATTTCCTAACACAGGCTCGATTTGTCTGCAAATAAAGACAGCTTTACTTCTTCCTTTACAATCTGGATGCCTTTAATTGCTGAGCCTGCAGTATGGTTTTAAATAGAAATGTCAAGAGTGGACATCCTTGCCTGGTTCCAGATCTCAGGAGGAAGCCATCATCATAATTTGCATGAAGAAGCAGTCTACCCACGCTATTATCTTTCTTGAAGACTTTATAAAACAGACCTGAATAAATATTTTCTTATATTGATGACCCATGATCACACACAAATGAAAATCATACTTACGAACTTAAAAAAAAACATGTGTTTTAAATTAAAAATGGAGAATCAAAAATGTCATCCAACAAATAATACATATAAACTTATTAATAACGAATATATGGAAAAGTAGCATCTCATGTAATGACTGCTTAAAGTAGAGAGAAGGCAGCAGAAGGAAGGGCAAACCAGGGCAGCAACAGTCCGGGGGGAGCTGCCATCGCTGCCAGCTCCGGCACAGGCTCCAAGTCAGCGCGGCTGCACAAGACCAGCAGGCTGGCCCCGCCAACTCTCTCTGCCCCCACCACCCCGGAGTTCAGGATAGGGAGGGACTGGTGGGAAGGGGGCTCTAACAGGGGCTCCCCAGCCTGCTCCGCCATCACCACTTGAGCCAGCTGGGAATGAACTGGCAGGAGTCTGGGGGACAAGGAGCCTCCAGCGGGAGCCCTCACTCAGCAATTTCACACAACAGTCTCTTATCTTGACAAAGCAGCCGGACTTCTTTTAAAAAACTTGGTTCCCGGATGGAAACAATCAGGCAGTATCCAACACAGTTTGAAAGAACACACTGGTTCCAAAGGCCTTGTTTTCTCTCAAAGGCGAAAGTTTAGATGCCCCAGCAAGAGGCACAGCTGGGTGTCCAGAATCTGACTGTCGGAGGAAACTGCCAGTTCTGATGCACCCTCGCACTCTATCCTGTACACACCTTCCAGCCTCAAGCACAGCACCTACCTAGAATGACAACTATTTACACAACTAACAGGTCTGCGGACAATGGCTGCATATTTACTGTATGTAGAACCCAGTGCCCATAGTGCATATTTAGTTATTTTTAATTTCATCTGTTCTACTGTACTATGCAACAAATCTGACAGAAAAGGATGAATGCATGAATAAATGAACTAGACATTATAAGTGGAGACTTTACAGAAAATAATGTTTTTTAAAAAAATGATTCTCTCAAGGGATTTAAAATCTAACCAGAGATGGAAAAAAATGAAGTTGGAAATATGGACAGAACTAGAGCTCATTTCCTTAATTTTATAGAAGTTCTGATTTTCTGGTTTCTCAGAGAAGCGTATAACCCCAATCACTTAGTCTCCCCAAGAACTAGAATACATACCTATCTGGAATGTGGTAGGTGGATCTCTACAAATATACCTACCACATTTTATGGACAACAACTCTTTAGTTACCATTTCCAGCTCTCATACCCTCTGTACCTCCAACAACTGTCACTCTTGCCTCCACAGTCCCTGTGCTTGGCACATAGTAGGTGCCAAGAGTATGCATCCTCTGCCTTTCCTTTGCTAATGGTATTTAGGACAAGAAAATCTGATGCTGGATGTGTCCCCAACACAGCTCAAGCTTTTGTCATGTACGACTAGTGCATGCCCCAGCCTTGCACCATTTCCCATACGTACTTGGTTCACTGTCAGAATGGTCTGGAGGAGGAATAAATGATCCCATCAAGGAAGCACCTGCTCTCCCTTTCCCCTTGCAACTCTCTAGAAGCATCTCTAGTGACAGATGGAAAACAAGGTAAAAAGACACTCCTGAAAGTGAGGTTCCTTCGGGGTGTGCTAGCAAGTGGCCAGCATCCACACCTGTGCAGCAGCCTGGGAAACCTCGTATCTGACCTGCCCTGGGAATGCCTTCCAAATTCCTTCTGGTGGCCAGGAACTACTCACAGAATTACCTCACTGAGGCCCCCAGACAACCCTGTGAAGTAGGACTGCCTATGAAGTGGGAACATTTCACAGGAAAGGAAATGAGAGCTCAGAAGTCTAGTAACTTACCCGAGATCACACAGCTAGCAAGCGTAGGCTACTCTGGCGTGCCATTTAGAAAAGACACTGCGGTTCCATACACAAGTCCTACAAGGTCTTTTTTGTCATTAAACGTTTCCTAAAGAGCTCAGAGAGCTGGCATGATTGGCAAGGTGAGAGAGAACCAGGACAGCTGCTCTCTCTTCTTCCCTGCTACTGTCAAAGATGAGATGTGCTGGGGGAATGAAAACTGCAAAACAAGTAAAAATTAACATATGTAAAAAAAAAAATACTGGACAATTACTACTAAAAATGTTGTCTTGAAATGTAAAAACTACAAATTAAATTGGAGCTAGGTTTGAATTGCTTTTTTAGTTCACTTGTTATGTAGTCCATACAACATGTAATCAGGACACGCTCTGAAGATTACCCCAATAAGCTTTGAAAAGAGCACGGTCATTAAATAAAATCATGAGATAATTGCATGGTTCTCTGGGTTGGGCCTTACTAATATGGATGCTAATTTTATCTGTGCAACCATACTGATATCCGAGCAAGGGCACTCCTGAAACTGGAGCAGAACTCCACAGCACACCATCCTGTAGGGCAGCAAAGCTGGGGGAAGGAAGCTCTCCGGCTTCTGCTTAGCTTGTAGGGGCCAAGTGCATGTGCATAAGGACACCTCCAGCCCCAGTCCCTGGAAAAAACAATGGCCCTCTCCAGCGACACGTGTTCTTTGTCCTCCCAGTTAAGACTCCACAGGCAAGGCCTCCACCCCGCCATCTGCACTGGCCTCCTGTGCAGAAGCTGAGGGTGAGAAGCTTAGAATAAATGATCCGAGCCCTCGCCCCAGCAATAGTGACAGGGTGGACACAACACACGACCTCATCTCTCCCAAAGTCTTTATATGGCAGTGAGTATGTACGTTAAGTACCTAACGACTCCTTTAAAATAATTATTTTAGTAATTGCGTCTACACTTGTGAGAGAGATGATCGATATTTCAATTGACAGAGGGCCAGTATGTGGGAAATCAGACCTCTAGTTTCTCTACAGTTGAGGCAGAGCAGTTAAGGAGAAGCGGAGAAAAAGGAGAGGAAGTGTAAAGAAAGAGGGAAGAGAAAGGGGGCGGGAGAAGGTGTAAGGACGAGGGGAGACAAACAGAGAGAGGAGGAGCTGGGTACAGGGAGATAATGTGCCCCTACATGGTGCTCTCTGAAAGGCCTTACCAATGTCCAGCCAGTTAACATCTCACTATAAGGTTCCATACAGGTTGATCGGTAGTTTAAAAATACATGAAATGGAATCTGGGCATTTTCTATAAAGCCATTTTCCCATAATCTTTAATTGAGCATCTATGATGTTCTCAGCACCATGGAGTCAAAAGATAAAAGTCATGATCCTCCAGAAAAGCTTATAATTCAGGGTTCCAAACAATTTGCTATAATCCGTAAGAATTGTGACTTAAAATCCCACGTGTCTGTGTGTATTGAAAAAACAAGGGGTCAGAGCCTACATACTGCATAGACTAGGAGGACGTCTCCATCTAGCTTAAGATAAAGCAGTGTGAACCGTGTTCTGTGATATCCCCAGTATGCAAAGGCACAGTCCTTGAAACCCCAGAGAGCCCGAGGTCCCCAAGAATGTATCGAAACAGCCAGTTTCCGCAAGGCTCCCTGTGTAACTTGGGCATTGCTTGGAAGGAGAGCTATCAAAACGCTATTGACCATGGAACTCTATCTTGATGCTAAACTTTGAGCTCCGTTTCCCACTAGTCTATATGAAATTTTGCAGTCACCAACTGAATGAGAAGCCATCAAGTATGGAATATTATAGCCAGCATATCTGGGGCTTATTAACCTTGAAGAGACTGGCATAGTGGTTAAGAGGAGGAAGCCTGAAGTCAGGTTGTCCAAGTTCAAATCCCAGCTTTTTCATTCATTAGTTTTGGGCTTTAACCTCTGTGCTCCTCAGTTTCCTCAATCTACTAAACAGGAACATGGTGGTACCTATCTCATAGGGTAGTTGTGGTAATTAAAATGAGTTCATCTACATAAAGAGTAATAAAAATGCTCTTATTATGATGATGGAATTTATCGATATTGTTTCCTCAGTGCACCCATATGAAAACATCAAGATTCTTAAGCCCATCTTCTCTCTTTTGGTCTTCCCATTTTATAACTAAACTTACCGAATGAAAATCCAGGC
Source organism: Propithecus coquereli (assembly GCF_000956105.1). NCBI lineage: Eukaryota > Metazoa > Chordata > Mammalia > Primates > Indriidae > Propithecus > Propithecus coquereli. The sequence goes on from NW_012150174.1 coordinate 6,948,282, forward strand.
TGCAAAGAGGTGAGGCAACCTAGTCGACGGCATGCAACCAGTGTGCAGCACACCTGAAGCTAGGACTCTCGACGCTCAGTGGTCTCCCTGGCACTGTGACCTCAGCTCCCACATGAAACAGCTTTCCTGTTATGCGAGTCTAACTCGGGCTTGACTAGAGATTTACGGGGTCAGTGCTCCCCAGCTCATCTGCTAGGACTCCCACGCCACTTACCTGTTTACTAACTAATGTCTTTAGTGACACAGTTCTGACAACCACGGAAAAATAACAAGGGCATCAGGTAATGATTCACTCATAACTACAACTGTAGCCCACATGACCAAATGGAATTCAAAAAGATAAGCCATGAATGGAATGAGATGCAGCCTGCAAGTCCATCCAGAGGCTACCCCATTGTAGGACACAGACGACTACTGCAAAACCAGAACTACTCAAATGCCTAACAAAAGTCAAGAAGTAACCTCTTCCGTCCCAAAGATATTCTAACTGCCCCAGAGCCACGGAGATGAGGTTCTAAATTTCCATTTGCATGCTGAGGGAACTCCCAATGGAAGTCTTAGTTGTGCTCCCATTTTACAGACGAAAACACTGAGAAACTGAACTCTGACAGAGGTTAACGCTCCTCTACGTCTACACAAAAATACTCTCTTATAGAAGGATACAGTGGCGGTGTTAACAATTTCTAAATGCTTTCACATGTATCGTTTCATGTGATCCAATTAACATGACAGAAATGTCATCTCAGACCTTTCTGCTCAACAACTCTTCATGGAGGGGCCCTTGAAAAGCAAGGTATCCCACGAAGGATCTGGTTTTGAATAGCAACAGAGAAGTGGACAAACTGGACAGGGGCTCTGCTTCCCGAGGGCCTGGACAGCAGCTGGATCCACCTCCTCCAGTTCAAGGACAGACAGGCTACTGGACAGGCTGAGGCGGAGACTGAATAAAACATGCAGAGAGGCTCAGAGCCCCCAAAGGGTTGCAAACACTTCTCTTGCCATCATCAGCAGCTCCTGAAGTTAGGGCAGACTGGGATGTACAATACTACCTTCCTGGGGTCCCAGCTTGATCTTTGGACTTACACTTGTCATCTTAAAACTGTTCACATTGGATTTCTTTACGATAACATGCACTAATGGCACAATAAAATCATGGCAATAACAAAGACACGTTAATTTGGGAAAATAGCTTCACAATCCCACAGCCCTAACAAGCTAAGGGTTTTCATTGGCCTGGTTTCTCATCTAGTCCTTGTCCCCTCAAACAGTAGCCATCACCACCGAGCAGGCACTGCTCTGTATTCTACTTTCTTCATATAATCGCATTTCCTCTCTCAACCCAAGCATGTCTAATGACCCTGGCAAGTTCCCACCCCAAAGACTTCTTATAGGGTGTTTCAATTTCATCAGTAATGTAGACAACTGATCTCAAACAGGCTCCGTGACATGTCTGACTTGTAACTCCTAAGGTCTGAGATCATGGTTTGGGTGAGAAGGAGAACGCTCTGGGGATGAGAGGAGGAGGAAGAAGGAAAAACAACTGTGCCTTTCTTCTCAGGAGACAAAGTGCTATTAGAGACTAAAGCTGCGGACGCCCCCCGCCCCCCAAGGGTGGGTGGGGGCGGGGTGCCTATGGCTTTCAGGCTGTACGACAGAGATGTTGCCATATGCGTGAAGCCACTCTTCACTCACCCGGGGCAGCAGTGTCCTGCAGGTTGAAGAAAATCACTGTAGAATGAGAGCGCTGAGCATATTTCATTCAAACCGACTCATATCGCACCCCCATACACACTCTCCCACTTAAAGCCTTTGCAGCGTGGCTCTGCACCGATGGGGAGGTTTATGTCCCAGGGCCTGGCACACACAGCCCATGACCCACCACTGCCTTCCCCCTTGTCTCCCACCCACATTTCTGCCCCGCCCCAGGGCTGGGACCCATCCACCAAGTCTCCACCCTCCTGGCCATTTGCTCATTCAGTTCCTCCACCTCTAAGCCCAGGAGTATGAGAAACTGCCCCTACCCTCAAAGAGCTCACAACCAGGGTAGGACAACAAAGGCTCTGAGTGTATGTACGTTTATCATATGGAAATCAGTAAGCCATTTCATTGTCTATGAAACATGTTTTTAACCCATCATTTCCAACGGTTTAAAACTGGACCAACGTATTACAAAGTAAGACTGCTTTTAAAACTTTCTTTTGTTACTATGAAATACAACATACACACATAAAAGTGCATAAGACACAAATGTACTGTTTTATTTTTACTTTCATATTTTTTTAGGATAGGGTCCTGCTCTGTCACCCAGCCTAGAGTGCAGTAGTGTCATCATAGCTCACAACCTCAAACTCTTGGGCTCAAGCGATCCTCCAGCCTCAGACTCCCAAGTAGCTGGGAATACAGGTGCACACCACCACACCCAGCTAATTTTTCTATTTTTGATAGAGATGGAGTCTCACTCCTGCTTAGGCTGGTCTTGAACTCCTGACTTCAAGCAATCCTCCTGCCTTGGTCTCCCAAAGTGCTAGGATTACAGGTGTGAGCCACCATGCCCAGCCATTATAAATGTACCATTTAAAAAGAGGCATTATACAGTTGATACTCATACAGGTAACTAATTTGGTAAAAATTTAAAAAAAACATCCTCTCTGCACAAGCACCAGTGATACAATGCCACCAAGGAGCCACCCAGTCACCCGTACAAGAGGACGATGTTTAAATGTAAACCTTTCTCTTAACTGCCTTGACATTTGTATGATTCTCAATATCCCACTGTTTTTATTTCAGTCAACATATGTTCCAGATTTTCCAGGACAATCCCAGTTCCAAAGTTTAGGTTCTCTGGTCTCCATAAACCATCAAAGGTACCTCAAATTCTATAGATCTCCCAGACTTCCTGTTGAACCAGAAAACGACAACAAAAAAACCCTTGAATATACCATGAGCCCTAATTTGAAGTTCAAAATGTATTTACTGTTACTCTAGCCTATGTTTTGTGTCTGCTTTCTATTTGTAGCTCTCTTGCAAAACCTAAGAGGATTCAGTTGCTTCACATTGGTCCCAAGTCAGTACTAAGCTGACTCACATAGATTTTCTCATTTCCACCACTAAGTGTGATAAAGGTTATAAGAATTTCCGATGCACTTATAAATTGCATCTGCACACCCCAGCTTGTGAGTGCCTGTGGACAATTTCACACTACTCTGGTTCAATGCCTCCCTGTAGCCCTCTAAGCTTGAGAAACCCATTGATATCGAACTCCCTTTGACAGTGATGACAATTATGAGAGTTTCATGTGAGGGAAGAGGGGAGGACGTCCAAGGAAGACACAGACAGAAGGGCAGCTCTGAGGAGCTGGACTCAACTGACCCTCTCTGACTCGAAGAGCTTTCATCTCCCAAGGAGCCGAATGCCCTGACTTTGGGTCATTAGCACCACCATTGACCTCCAAACCAGACGTGTCCCCAGAGAGGCCCAAAAGCCTTACTTCCTCAACTTCATTTTTCATCTTTGAAAAAATTCCAGTATCCTCTCAAAGAGCTTAATGAGATTTGGCAGCGTGGGAACTGTTCGAAACACACCAACTCCTCATAGAAATGTTAACAGTGGTTCCATAGACACTGTTTGTGACCCCAAATTTAACAGAGGCAGGATGTAAAGCCCAGGGAAAAGGACTTTTAGGGGACACGTCAGAAAGATTAAGTGGAGATACACTCTGGGGCACACCAGCTGTGTAACGTCACAGGGATGAAAAGTAAGCACACAATTTCATTCTCTCAAGAGTTTGGGGCAAAGGTTAAAAATAAAAGGTGTTTAATGGTTATTGGATGCAACCACCCACATACATGAAAAGTAATGAGAGCATGTCTCCCAATTTCCTATAGGTTGTCTGCCAAATTCCTGCCTCCCTCCTAGGAAGACAGAATCTGCAGTGTTTTCTTTGCCATCCAGAGATACCCCATGTCATTATAAACAAACGCCGCTTTCTTTGCAGCTAATAACCACAATGTGTGGGTAAGAAACCTCTCCAGTATAAATCCGTGGGGACAAGGCTGCATTGTGGGCATTAAATAATTATAACAATCTGACATGACTCAGAGGATTGTTTTTCAATGGCCCTGCTGCACTTCAAACTTTAAAGTCAACCCCAAACTCTCTTTCCTGGCACTTTGTCCATGTGCTAGGCAATTGTGAAACAATTCTCATTCTTCATAGTTTGGTCCCATTGCAAGGAGCTGCCAACGTGGGCACTCATGAAATATTAACATGTTAACATTGATTTTTTTTTGTAAGTGTGGCCAACAGTGGATCAATTATATTACTATGAAAAGCTTTTCATAATTCATTTGGGGGCATCAAGATCTCATTTCTGGACAGCACATGGATGATGAAGTCGACAGTTTTGAAGAGGTCGGCATTCACAGGCACAGAATACATGAAATGTGATAGATGGTGTAAAATACACCGTTCACAAAAGAGAAAATGTTTACATCCAGCAAAATGATTAAAATAGGGTACAACAGATCAACAAGTTGGGAATAAGTCCATGCCAGTCTCTCTCCATAAACAAGAAATCCCAAGTGCTAGCAACTTACTCCTTTTCTGGATGCCCACTGTATGTTTATCCCTATCTCCTTCGAAAGTAAAATTTGCTAATTCCTAGATGACAGAATAATTTTTTTAAATTTCAGAATATTACGAGGGTACAAATGTTTTGGTTACATGGATTGCTTTTGTACTGCTTGAGTCAAAGTTACAAGTGTGACCATCACCCAGATAGTGTACACTGTATGCGTTAGGTACGATTTCACCCATTCCCTCCTCCTCACTCCCACCTGCTTGATTTCTGTTGCGTTTTACTTCCATCTGCGTACATGAGTGCTGATCAGTTAGTTCCAATTTAGTAGTGATTACGTGTGGTGTTTGTTTTTCCATTCTTTAGATCTGTGGTGCCCAACCCCTGGGTCTCAGACCAGTACTGGTCTGCAGCCTGTTAGAAACTGGGCTGTGCATCACTACCTGAGCCCTGCCACCACCACCCCAACCCCGAGCTCCCTCCCTTGAAAAATTGTCTTCCATGAAACTTAGGAACTGGGCCTCACAGCAGGAGGTGAGCGGCGAGCGTATTTACAGCTGTTCCCCATGGCTGGCATCACCACCTGAGCTCCGCCTCCCCCCAACCCATCTGTGGAAAAATTGTCTTCCATGAAACCAATCCCTGGTGCCAAAAAGGTTGTGGACTGCTGCTTTAGATATTTCATTTAGGTGAATGGTCTCCAGTTCCATCCAGATTGTTACAGAAGGTATTAATTCATTGTTTGTGGCTGAGTAGTACTCCACGGTATATATATACCACATTTTATTAATCCACTCATGAACTGATGGGCACTTGGGTTGACTCCACATTTTTGTGATTGTGGACTGTGCTGCAATAAACATTCTAGTGCAGGTGTCTTTTTGATAAAATGACTTTTCTTCCTTTGGGTAAATACCCAGTAGTGGGATTGCTGGATCAAATGGTAAGTCTACTTTTAGTTCTCTGAGGAATCTCCATAGTATTGCACTAGTCTGTAGTCCCCTCAACAGTGTATAAGTGTTCCTTTCTCTCTGCCGGCATCTATTGTTTTGGGACTTTTTGGTAAAAGCCATTCTCACTGGGATTAGATGACATCTCATTGTAATTTTGATTTGCACTTCTCTGATAATTAGTGATGTTGAGCATTTTTTCATATGTTTATAGGCCATTAGTGTATCTTCTTTTGAAAAGCTTCTGTTGATGTCTTTTGCCCACTTTTTTTTTTTTTTTGAGACAAGAGTCTCACTCTTTTGCCCGGGCTAGAGTGAGTGCCGTGGTGTCAGCCTAGCTCACAGCAACCTCAAACTCCTGGGCTCAAGCGATCCTACTGCCTCAGCCTCCCGAGTAGCTGGGAATACAGGCATGTGCCGCCATGCCTGGCTAATTTTTTTTTTCTATATATTTTTAGTTGTCCAATTAAATTCTTTCTATTTTTAGTAGAGACGGGGTCTCGCTCTTGCTCAGGCTGGTTTCAAACTCCTGAGCTCAAACAATCCGCCCGCCTCGGCCTCCCAGAGAGCTAGGATTACAGGCGTGAGCCACCGCGCCCGGCCCTCTTTTGCCCACTTTTTAGTGGGGTTGTTTGATTTTTTTCTTGCTGATTTGCTTGAGTTCTTTGTAGACTCTGGTGATTAACCCTTTACCGGATGTACAGCATGCCAATATCTTCTCTCATTCTGTCGGTTGCCTGTTCGCGAAGCTTTGTAATTTAATCAAGTGATTTACAGATTCAAGGCAATCCCCACCAAAATACCAACGGTATTTCTCACAGATCTAGAAAAAATAATTCTACACTTAGTTTGGAATCAGAAAAGAGCCCAAATAGCCAAAGCAACCTTAAGCAAAAGCAGCAAATCTGGAGGCATCACTTAACCAGACTTTAAGTGATACTACAAGGCTACAGTAACCAAAACAGCACGGTACTGGCACAAAAATACAGACATAGACCAATGGAACAGAACAGAGAACCCAGATATAAAACCATCCTCACACTGCCATCTGGTCTTTGACAAAGTAAACAGCAATATACACTTGGGAAAAGAATACCTATTCAACAAATAGTGCTGGGAAAACCTATTCAATAAATAGTGCTGGGAAAACTGGATAGCCACATGTAGAAGATTGAAAGAGGATCCATCTCTCTCACCACTCACAAAAATTAATTCAAGATAAATCACACGCTTAAATCTAAGACAGGAAACCATAAGAATTCTAGAAGAAAATGTTGGAAAAACTCTTGTTGATACCAGCCTAGCCGAAGAATTTATGAAGAAGACCCCAAGGGCAATCACAGCAACAACAAAAATAAATAAATGGGACTTGACAGAAGAATTATTTCAAGCTATCCATGCTCTGAAGTGCTTTTATTCCAAGAACATTAATAGTTTATTATAAATTCTAATTTGGAAAGGCTCAGATAATATCGGTCGGTGTGGCAGAAAGTATATAATTCAGTCCAAGCAGTACGAGGCCTGAAAGAACAAGAATCTCCCAGCTAGCGTCAGCTCAAGGAGTACTCGGCATGAGGTTCTGCTGATCCGGCAACCAGTGAACACGAGAGACATTTCTCTTTAATTGTACAATGCGCGTAAACCTCACACAGGCTTCGAGGGAACCCTTCAGACATTAGGAACAAACACTACTCCAGGCCAGCAGGTCTCTGGACATGCTCTACCATCTCAGGATGATACTGTAGCATCCTGTGTCCAACTGCGTCCCCACCACTAAACTGTGAGCATTTCGAGAGCATGAACCAGGTCTTACTCATCTTGAGATCACCTTCCTTGCCACTGGAGGTTTGCATAAAAGATGTGGTAAATGAATAGCCACAGGGTGTGAACTCTCCCTCCCACTCTGGAAGCCTTGCACCTGGCTTGTGTGTAGAAACTGAATTCATCCTCTTTCTTGCACTGGTCCACAGCATCACCAGGAGAAAAAAAGGTCACCCCCAAAAATGTCTTCCGGATCTCCAGGGATTAGTAGCCCAATGTGGAAATGCCCCTAATAAGCCAAGAAATGCTTCCAGTTACTTTGGGCGTATAAATCAATAGGAATACCAACAAAGGGGTGGGGTGAATCAAACTGCTGAACCTACTCTGAAATCCCCTGGAAAATAAATGTGCAGAAGAAAAGGGGCTTCTGGGGCAGATGAACAACAATCTTGCCTCAAGTGTCTTGAAAACTGGACCATGTGCAAGAGAACCATTCTTAGAATCCTTTCCAACACCCTATGGGGGTTTCCAGAAGGCCTAGTGGGAATTTGTTTACACAGACACTGGAATGAAAGAAGAGGACAGCAAGGTGGGCACTCTGACTTCCACTCAGCCCCAAATGGGACAAGGATGCAATGGTGCTGGATTGATCAACAAAACCATCCAGGTACAGGCATGGCGCAAAGAGAGCGAGAGGGGACAGGGCAGTGCCCAGCTTGCTCAGCCTCAACAGAGGCCCTGCCTAGGTTCATAAGAACCCTCAGTCTTCTGAAAAACTAAAAGGACTTCAGTTACAGGCAAATCAAAACCTGAAGTGCTATAACATGTAATTTAAAAGGATCAGGTTTATGTCATATTTATGACCTTAACTTGCTGCCTGCCTACCTTTTCCTGATCCATGAAGTCACAGCAAAGAATTCATCGATCTTTAGGGCAGGCAACAACTCACATGTGCTAAAAACACGAAACATTTCTCCTTTGGCCCCATCTGTGTTCTGAAGAACACATCAGCACACCTACACACGCTCACACACAAACAACCTCTAAAACTGTCAAATCCTTACACTTCTACCCAGGTTACAATTTAGTCCAATCATCACCCAATGGTTGAAACTACTCATTGCTTGGTTACATTTCGTTGGACTTTTCACCTGGAGCACCTGCTACCAGGGGCATGACATCACGTCCGTGCCCAGTTTTAATTAAGGAGGAAGTCCGTGCACATACAGCCACACAAGTGCATTTGACATTTTTGCAGCCTGGGTCATTATATTTCTGGGAACTCTTCTCCAAATTTGTCTACATAACATCCATATTTTCTGAATTACTTTAGACATCCCACAATCAAGTACAAAAGAAAAATTTTGAAGCGCAAACAGCAAATGTAAACAGCTGGGGTGGGGAGAGCATTGTTTATTCCAGGGGCAGCTGGGGGTCGTCCACGGCAGAGGAGGGCAGTACCTGGCTATCTGGGAAGGAAGGAGGCGAGGAAGGATGGCAGATTCTTCAGCCCCAGCAGGCCTGTCTTCCAGCCCACCAGAGAGAGAAACACAGCTTTCGTTTTAAACTCGCCCTTCTCTGGGATTTGGGGACCTGGGCTCTGGAGCCCACAGAATGAAACCTCCCCTTATCTATAAACAAAAACCGGCTTTGATGTTGGCCAGCTTGCCTGTGTCTTTCCAACTGTGGTTTATCAACAGCAACATCTCCATTAAGCACTTAGTCAGTGACGATTATGGGACCCAGGTCTGCACTGGGTGCCTGCTCCTGAGAATAATCAAGGAGAAAAGCATGTGTCTTGCCCACGTGGAGGCAGCATACACTGATGGGCAAACAGTGCCGTGGGACTTGAATTAGAATTCCTGGCTCTTGCTTATTGTGTGACACGTTTCCTAACCTGTCTAAGCCTCTCATCCTTGCTGCTGTTAGGGGATTAAATAAGATGACGTGCACAAAGATTCCCAATTGCTGTCACGCTCTTTGTTTATTTGACTTCTGAATCACTCCTCGTCTGATCTTCCCCTCCACAGCACGAGGGCAGAGCCCTGGCAGCCACCACAGGGACAAGCCCCTCAAAATCCCTGAACCTTCCGTGGCCTGGCAACTGAAGGGCCACGGCCTTTCCATGCAGGGTTCCCTGGCCAGGCCAGCAGGGGCTCCAGGAGGTCACGGATTCCACAGCCAACTCACATGCTCTTCTGCTAGTTCCTAACCCTTCTGTTTCAAAGGGAACAAACTCTGTCTTCAAGAACCAGAGTGGAACCAGCACTCAGACACAGCCCCAGGGGCCCAGGACTCCATCCACTGAGGACAGAAGCTCACATGCACTACTCTCGCGACACCCACCCCGCCAAGCGTGGTCTCTGGCCTCAGCCAGACATCCTCCTCCCACAGGGAGCACACAAGGACATCCACTGTTGGTGAGGCTACTTTCCGCTCCTCCCCACGTCAGCCCTGGTGACCGGGGAGGGTGGCGGGCAGCAAGCGGCGGTGAAGAGGAACGAGAAACGGCGCCCAGCACATCCTGTTAGTGCCCAGCTGCGGAGAACCTGGACGCAGTGCCAACCTCCCGTAGCGTTTGCGCAGGGCCTTGGACTAGCAGTGAGCGCCTCCCAACTGTGTCCAAGAGGGGGCTGGACCCAGGCTGGACCCCACCTGCTCAGCTCCAGCTTGGGTAGTAACTCAAGACGCAGTGTATAGGAGGAGGGGACACACACCCCAGCTGAATCCGAATAGAACCTGGAGATCCCAGATGAACATGCACCTAAGCACACCAGCCTCCAGCACCTTGCAGACGGGAAAGCAAGCTGACATGGACTGAGTACCGCTATGAGCCAAGCCCGTCGTGTTACCGTCTCACTGAATCCCCACACAGCCTTGCAAAGAAAGTGCACACTGAGGTTCAGAGAACTTAAGCAGGCCACACTAAGTCACACAGTTCTCATTTCATAGAGAGGCCTCCAGCCTCCTCATGTTTCATTTCCAGAAATGGAAAGCACAGTTCTTGGCTTCAAAATTACAATGCTTATCAAAAAGCACCACTGTAAAAAATGAAACACACATACATACACATACACACGGTATGGGAAATGCTATTTTCCCATGATTAAACGTGGGATGCACAGCCCATATGGACTGCCAGAACGGCAGAATGTGACTCACGGTGCTCACTTCACCTCAGTAGCTTTCCCCTCCTTCCAATCCTCTAATTTGGCTCGCTTGAAATGCTCTTAAAGGTGGCTCATCAATGGCTGATTGAAAGATGGCATTTCCGTAATTTCATAGGAAAAAGAAACACCCAACAACTTTCCCTGGCTTCCTCCCACCTCTAACTCCCAAGCATCCCAAGTGGCGGAAGCTGCTTCCAGGGCTCCCAGGAAGCCCCCAGTTTGCCCACCCGCCTCTCTAGCTCCACCCCACCCAGTACAGCAAATATCCTCCCTGAGGACTGGACTCCCCCCATTCCAGATCCAGGCCAGCTCAAGCTGTCTGGCTCACCTGCTCCTCCCGGGCCACGTCTGCCCAACACAGCCCACTGATAAAGATTCACCAGGAGAATTTGGACACCAGCTAGTCTGCCAATAAATATTCATTCTGCTCAGACAGACCACATGCTCGACTCTTGGTTGAGAACATCACGGTCACTAATCACAAAGCCTTGCCTCTATACTAGGTGCCTGCTACCACATTAACCCTTCTTCCCAGTCTGGGCACATGTTTTCAAAAACATATCACTACATGGAATTCTTGCTGTATTTGATATCTCACTGAGTACAGAGATGACCATTCTCCGGCTCAGCATTCCTGAACCCAGAAGAGCACTCAGCCACCACTTTCCCAAGGGGAGCAATTCAGTGAAGACGAATGGCCGGTATCCTCTGGTCCTTAATTTGGTGGATTCGTGTTTACCAAGAGGGTTGGAAGAAAAGCCATGGTCTTTCAGCATCTCCTATGTTAAGCTTTCTCTTGATAAATTTCATAGGTTTCATATTAGATACTCTATTTGGAAGAAGACTGAATACCAGTGATACTTCAGAATTCCATTTGGAATTTTTTTGTTTTTTTAAATTGTGCCAATGTGAATCTATCCCTCTACTATCCCCCTATTTATTATAGCTCTGTTGTCCATATTAGGCTGAGAGCTCCTGCAAGACAGGGACAAACATGTTCATCATTTTCACCTCCCCAGTGACCAGCAGTTAAATGTTCTTTTAACTGTCACCTTTTTGAGATTCTAACAATGATAATACCATGTAGGAATTAGCCATGTAAGCCATGATGTACTCTTCCAGTTAACCCTTGAAGTCCTGTTTTTCACTCACATCCAGCCCCAAGCATCCACCCCAGGATACCATCACTGAGTAAATGGTGGCAAGAGGGTCATTTTCCCTACCATCTCTATAAACGAGGAAGCAATTTTCTCAGTCCACAACCACAAGCCAAAAGCCACAAGCTCAAAAGGCCATGTGCACAATAGAGACATTTGTTTCTGAGCATGGCCCTGCCCTGAGGTTTAGCTCTGGCTGGGTTGTAACTGCTCCGTGTGAGATGATCTATCCAGTCACAGGTATGTGTCACTATTGGCAACTTAATAGTGGCTTTGGGGTAGGGGGCTCTTTTTAGCATAGAGGCAAGAGCATCACAAAGTACAACTGGAAGAGACCTTTTCTTGCTGGTTCTTGACCTAGTTTGCAAGAAGTTGTATCTATAGCAACACCCCAAACTTTTCCCAGACATGATAGAACTTGAACCCACCCCGAGCCCCTCATCCCACACAGATACACACACACAGCGTATGATAACTGAGGACCTACATCTCCATCCTGGGACGTTTAGTGGACTCCACTGTGGGCGATGCCATTCCCCTAAGACCTCCCACGGATCTGTTTCACCTCACTGTTCCTCTCTGGTTCCCTGGGCCTTGGTTCTACCTCAAACTGCCTTTCCCCAGGGACTGCAGATGCCACTCTCAGGCCCCAACTCTTGCTTGGCATGTTCCCCTTGGCATGAGGTGGGAGCCATGTTTGGCATCAAGGGAGAATCCCTGGCCCTATCAATGCTGACGCCCAGCCCTCATACAGGACGTGGAGGTGGCCTTGTAGGAAAAGTCCTCAGCAAATTCACAACAGGAAGAGTCTTCATTTCAGGTTACTGTGTTCTAAGAAAAAAAAAAACAATAAAACTGGTTTTTAAGCAAAGGAAGGGGAAAGGGGGTTTTGTGGCCCATTTAAATAAGAAGTCTTGTTCCAGCAGCTCCGATAGCTTCATCGTCAACTGGCCTCCTGCTAGGCTAGTAACTGGTTCCGACCAGTGACTAGTCCTGCACATGTGTAGAAATCTTATGAAAGAAAACTGCTACCATAGTCAAAGACCTCACGTCCTCACACCATCCATAGGATGTGTGTGATAGTCTTCCAAAAGCTTCAGCGAAAGAAAGCTCTACTTTTCTAGAAGTCCCAGAAAGATCTCTCTTCTACCTCACTGGCTCTGATTGGGCAGGTACCATTCCTTACCCAACCACTGTGGACACAGCTGTTCAGTTCATGTCAATCACTGTCCACCTCTAGAGGTGCAAGTGAGGTCAATCCACCCAAATCACATAACGCACTCGGGGAGGACTAGCATATGTGCTTTTGGTAAGAAAGGAAAATGAGTGCTGTGTGCCCTCTACAGCTGTGGAGCATTTAAGTAACCTCTGCCCGCCTCCCTACAAACGACTCCTAGCTAGCCTCCCAGACTGAGAGGAAAGCAACCATATCACCAGCCTAGGGAGAGAAGTATTAATTGCCGGCAGCCACTAGATGAGGAAGAGTCAGTGCCCAAAGGAAATTTTCTCAGGGCCAGGGACGAGGAGACAGCTTCTTTGGAGAAACAGAACCAAGACCTCTATGGCCAATGTCGTAGAAAGAACCCCCCATGGTGACCCCCCCATGCTGATACCATCTACTGTGCTCGTCAGCATGAAGAACCTAGTGCCAGGCACCAGTCCATTGTTGGGGTCTCTGCCAGAACCAGGGGTACAGCACAGCCCCCGGTCACAGAAGGAAGCCCAGAACTTTCAAGTCACCAGAAATCCCAAGAGCGGGTAAGTGGAGAGGAGGAAAATGTGGCTCAGTTAGAGAGGGGAAGACAAAGCTTCTCAGCTCTCCTGTCGGCAAGGAGCCCAGAGTTCTCCCAGCACACCCCTAGTTTGAGAAAATGGGAAAATGTCTCTGAGTACAATCTGGCCATTTTCCCAGGCTTAGACCCCTGCAGAGAAAATGCTTCAGTGTCCATATGTTTGAACCTAAATTCCCAAACTCATGCACCCCTGAAACAGCTCTCACCTGTTACTAGTTACTTAGGATTGAGAAGAGAGTTTTCTTTAATTCTTTCTCCCCACCCACCCCCTCCCCACCATGTGGTCCAGAGAGGCCCCCTCCATGCCTCAGGAGCATGTCCGTAACCCTGTCAGGTGGAGGGCTCAGTGCATACGAGGCAAAGCCTGGTTCCTCCAGCTGGAGCTAGAGCCGAGGGTTTCATTCACCTGCGTTCAGAGGCCTCCATGGATGTCAGCAGCTGCCCAGCCGGCCTCCAGTGGTGGAGCGCAGGAAGGTGGATTTTGGCAGCCCCTCTCAGTCTTGAGAGGCAGGGTGGTCATGTCACGCCTGCCGCAAAGAAGGGCAGTACCGTGGAGGTGAGGAAACGGTGGGCCCTGTGCCCTGGCTGTGTCTCAGGCTGCCGAGAGGGGTGGGGGTGGGGAGAGTTCCTGTGGCTAGATCGAGACATATGATTTTTGAAGACCTGGGGGTGTGCACACAGGGACAGCAACTACAGCAGTGACATCCCTCCAGCTGGCACTTCTTGAATGCCTGTGAGAGATTCAAGGCCAGGTTCAGAAATGGGGGCAGCGATAGAGGGGACACAGCACCTTACCCTGCATATGCTGACAGTCAATGGGAAGCGCAGTGGGTCTGACTCCTCCAGACTCAAAGCGCCTCCACGTAGAGTGCACGTGAAGTCTCTACCTCTGCGTAGAGGGGACAGGAAAGAGTTCACTAGGAAAAAGAACCAGGAAACCGAAGGCCTACAATCCTAAGTACACTGACCTATTGTGACAGGCCCCAGCACGGAGGGCCCGACCCTCTGGTGTCCTCAGGGTCTGCAGACTCGTTCGTGCTTGCCAGGCAGGGGAGGTTTAACAACCACGCTCCTTACAAAGGAAAACCAGTGCTTGTGCCATGTTCAGTAAGGACATTTTTGGTTTCTACTTTGGGATGGACTTCGTTCTTTTTCTCAACACAGGTTCACAATTAAAATTTCCAGGTCAGAATAGGACGTCACCGCCCCCTCCTCCCCTTGCAGCCACCATGACTACATCTGTTAGGGTTACGCAGACTCTCGGCTGCGTTCTCACATCCTAATAGCCAACTTATTATTACTAGGTGGGAGCTACTCTCTCCTGCTTACAGAAACCTGCAAATCAGAGGATAATTTTTTTAACACCAAGAATGAGAAAAGAAAACATAGTTGACAACTAAAGTATGTTTATGGGGATGAGTAAGGGCAGCGAAGTTGAAAATGTGCCTGTTCAGGAAATTCGGTGAGTCACACTTGTTGCTTTCTCCTCACTGTCTCGAAGAAGAGAGGCTTGGTAACTAGTGAAACCATCCATCTCTTCTCAAGTAAGAGTGGGGTGCAGGGGTGGCTGGCACCCTCCCAGCCATTGCTAGGTACCTCATTTCTTTCTCAGAGCACCTCTGCACGTTGGGCACTATTGTCTCCCTTCTTACAAAGGAAAAGTCGAAAGGCTTAAGGAAGAGGAAGGCGCAGGGGAGGTGTTTTCACTCTGGGCTGCTAGAAACCAACTAAGTAGTAGCTGGTCCAGAAAAGGTCAGACTCTTACGTCATGGTAGTTCATTTGGGACCCAACTGGAGAAGGCTCCAGGGTAGACTGAGGACACAGGAATGGTGCCCAGTGGAAAGTCTGATACTCCATTCCCCCTCCAACCCCAAGTTCACTCTAGGCACTATTTTAGGAGCCTGCTGTGACTTCTAATTTCCCTGTCTATATTTGAAGCCAGTGTTTGATTATTCCTGAGGGAGACTATTTAAGCATTAATCACTAAAAATAATGATAGCCGTAAGTTAGTTGAGAAGTGGAATGAATAGTGCATTTAGAAACAAAAATAATATTCCTTCTCATCCTTTCCCCATATTTTCTGAGGCTGTGTACTGTATTCATTTATAAAAAGAAATTTCTAGTTTTTCCTTCATCCTCTTATGTTTTATCCTCAAAGAGGAAAAACCGTATCCTTCAAAACCACTTTGTGGATAAGCGATACATCATATCTAGGACTCTGGCTATTTAGAACTCTTCACAGATGGGTGAGGACCACAATCTGCTGTCTAGGACGGAAGGTGGGGACCCAGCAGCCACAGGACCCAGTACAGCTCTCAGCACCTGTCCAGGATTAGTCACTGCCAAGCACTTCAAAGCACTACCCACCTTCAACTTAACAGGTAAACTCCAGGAGAAGGTCCATCATCCACAATGGAATTTTCCTTGCAGCCTTTTGGAGTTTACATAGGTTCATGGAGAGGCTCTTTCATAACAAAATATTATCTTTATATAAATGCTTAGGTCTTCCTTATACCAGTGAGCTAATAATGATTAATAGTTTACATGTATTGAATGTTTACTATGTGCTAAGCCTGTACTTTTTAAATCCTTATACCCACCTTATAACATAGGTACCCATTTTACAGATGAGAAAACTAAAACTTGGCGACAAGTAACTCGCTCCAGGTCACACAGGTAACCATTAAGTAGCAGAGCCAGGAACAAGAACCAGGACTATGATTTCAGAACCCACCTATCCACACTAAACCATTATACTACACTGCCTCCTACCATGTGTTACACACAAGGACATTTTAAGGTACCCTATGGAGAACTAGTTTCCAAAAAGACTGTACTTGCAGCAAAGAAAACACTAAAGGTTGACCAGTTGTGCTTCCCCTGGAAACCTCTGGGGACACAAATCATCACAGTGTGCTCAACTCAGTTATGCACACAAACACTATTGCTTCTAAGTACCTCTGCAAAAAGGGAGAGCTTTCACATTTGGGGATTTTATCATGAAAACTAGCAAACATTTCTGTCTGTGCCGTTATGCTCAGTATTTTCACATCATTTTTTTTTAAAACAACCTGCAATGCAATTTGCTTCCCCAGAAAAGTGTATTACATTTGATTCTTACTGCAATCCACTTATTACAAGTTATATTTCGTAATTTTCCCCCCAAAACAGCCTTGGGATTCTGCCTATGGGAGCCAACCTACCAATTCGTTTGAGTGTTCACCACAACCTCCAATTCTTATAGGCAGTTTCACAGTTGCAGGGATTTTATAGTGCATGTCCTCATGTCTACAAACTAAAGATATGAGAGAATTCAAACCTGACCTCACAATGATCACCTATTTTTTACGCAACTCTCAGACCACAATGATGTTTAGATCACTCACAAGGTTAAATGGCAAAAGTTATTTAGGCAAACCTACCTACTTGGTTTAAACTATTCAGTTTCAAGCTCAGTAACTTGAAAGGCAATTGGAAGTTGGTTATGTTTTTACCCATATGCTGTAGAGTTCTTAGACTTGGGCCAGACTTTAAAGGGCTCTGTTCTGGTCTTCTGGACAACCCCCTCCTCTCAGGGTAGAGAGTCTTGGAGGTGTTAAGGGAACATCCTCCCAAGGCCCCACCCTGTCTCCTTTCAGACCATGGACCAAGCACCATGAGACTCCAGAATTCCTAGCCCAAGAACCCTTTCCACTTCCAAGGCCTGCATAAGCCACCTCCCTGCGTCTGTTCTCAAAAGCGCAGCTTGTGTCACTGGTGTGTGTACCCTTTGGTGCAAGGAGTGGCCCCGGGGCAGCTGTTAGTGGAAGTCGGGAGTGAAGGAAGGTTTGCTCGTGCACATGCACAAGTTAGAAGATGCAGCCAGGGGTAGGAAGAGAAGAGGGTAGGCCCCTAAATTTGAACCTGGGCTCCAAGTTATTATAAAGGTATTGTTGGTTAAAGTAGGAGGTTAGAAAATTTTATTTAACAGTTTATTGCCTTGAATTATACCACAACTTTCAAATATTTCAACATATAGTACATGAGCTTTCATTTTTCCTCTTGCTTCAGGATCCGTAAATATCAGGGGCAGGTCTGACCGTGTCCAAACACAAAAGTGCTCCCATTGTAAATGGACTGATGAGAAGCTCGCACAGACCTTCAAAATTTATAAACCAGCCTGCCATTATAAAACACTCAGCAAAATTCCTAGTGAAAAAAATAAAAGAAACTTCATAAAAGCACCTAATCAATCTAGAAAAGCAACAAATGGAGCTGTAAAACTAACTTGATTTAAATAGATCAATTCTTTGGAAGGTACAAGGTGTATCAATCAATGCTTCAACAAGTTTTTGTACCTACTAATCATTATCTAATCACATGATACATGATTCTGTAGACTGAGACTCAATTTCTAAAACTCCATGGGTTGTCTGAAAAAGATGATGTCTAACTATCAAAAGGCAAAAAGATCACTATTATGTCTATCACTCATGTACCATCTTTGGGATCGAGCATTTTGCAAATAAAAAGGAGGACAAACTCAATATGGGTAGACCTAAGTCATTAATTTTCATGGTTCTACATGAGACAGTCTTTATAATAATTGTAATGCTTCTACAATGGCTAGGATATGTTTCATGATCTTTATTTCTAGATTCAAAAAGGAATTAGACACTGGCAATATATAATTATGACATACCAACCACAGTGAATTGGATCTGTGCTGTGATTCTGAAGAAAAAGACTTCCTGCAGCTAAAATTGCCCATCGCATAAGCTATAGTTACAAATGTTCTAACATCTCTAAATTGATCATATTCAAAATTGATCATACCCCCAAAAGAGATAAATAAATAAAATGAAGTAGGCATGTTAATTGTGATACATTTATTCCTTCATCACTAGCATTTGTCTCCGAGGTAGATGACATGCCTTGTCTGTGATACAGTTTTTATGACTGGAAATTTCAAAGCAGATTCATTACAAGTGTTCCATCTTCACAGCAAACCACCAATGGTCCTCTGACCCCTGCTTAAACACTTCTCACTGTAACCCAGCCTACCTTCGTAGTGCTAGAAAATATCCTTTTTTAATTGAGCCAAAATGTGACTGCCTTTTAAGATGCTTCCATTGTATCTAGGGACTACAGAACAAATCTGCTTTTTCTTGACCTAGGAGCATCTTTCTCACATTCAAAAATAATTCTTGTGTCTCTGCAGCATCTGTTCTAAGTTGGGACAAACACCCCACAATCCCTTCAACGATTTTGTGTGACATGTGGTTTCTTCTATTTATTATCTGGGTTGCTGCCCTCTGAAGAATCTCCACAATTTCTACATTCTGTTTAAAGGCGGCTTTCTTTTGTCCACTTTTGTTATCTCCCACACACAGAAAGGTATAGGGGGGAGGGAGGGAGGGAGGAAGGGGAGGAGAACAGAACACCCAACTCTAAGTGTGTTCTAACACGGTGAGCATCCTCCTCTCCTCTGTCTATAGTCCGAGATGACATTCGCTTATGCAGAAGCCACATTTATAAACTTACTGTGATCCCACAGTCAACAAAAATCAGACAGTATGGATCTCCCGTGACATCACCTGCTCGTCACCCTTAGGTATCAAACCACTTGCAGTTCAGACCACAGTCCTTACATTCAGCTCATAGACTATGTTTCTATTTTTGACAAAGTAGGTATGATTAAAAATCATATCAAATGCCTTGTTTAGGCATTATATCAACTGCAGTTTTCTGCTTACGGAGCTTTTCAAAGAAAGAAAAGAAGCTAGTCTGGGATGAAATTTTTTTTTAAATAATTGATTTTTTTTTTAAGAGATAAGAGTCTCACTCTGCTACCCAGGCTAGAGTACAGTGGCGCAATCATAGCTTACTGCAGCCTCAAACTACTAGGCTCAAGTGATCCTCTTGCCTCAGCCTCCCAGGTAGCTGAGACTACAGGTGTGAGCCACAGCACCTAGCTATGGGGTGACCTATTCATAGTGAATGCATGCTAGGTCCAAGTAATCACCACTAGGGAAAAGCTATACTTTTTTGCTCACATTTCAGGGAGTTAAATGCTCAAGAATGGTCTGCTGAATGCATTCAAAGCCCTATGGTGAAAGCTCAGAAAGCACTTTCCCCCACAAAAGTTTCTTAAAAAGGTTTGAAGGATGGAAACGTCACAAGACACGGTCTTTCCAAATTAATACTTTGAAGAGAACGACATTTACTTAGGTATGCAAGCTCTGGTGCACATGCCTAAAAATTAAATTCTACTATTCATCACTGAACCCAAGAAAAGCTCACAGAAGAGCTGGGCTTCATGATTTTCCAAGACATATGTAGGGATCTGATTACACATGTACACCATCAAATTCTGACCAGCCCCCAGGGCAAAAGTCTCCCAGAACCCTGCAATTTGCGATACGCACCTCCTAAACACCACCACAAAATCCACGATGCTGCTTGACTTCAGGGCAAGAGTTTGTGCCTTGTAAACCAACAGAGACTGGAATTCCACAACCTCAGGCAGGCAACAACTCCTTAGATCCCTGGTCTCCTGTCTTTAAAATATTTATAATTTTCACACGGTTGCTGTGAGCAGTACAGGAGACCCCACTTTGCGCAAGACCAGTTCACTGACTAAGACGTGGTAGGCACTCGGGAAGTGTCATCTTCTTTCCCTCCTGCCTCCCATCTTCCCTTCCTGGATGTGAGACAAAGCTCCTAAAAGTCCCAGCACAGTGGGCCACAAAGTTGGCACTCCATCAACAAAAGCCGTGAAAATTGCCATCATCTTTGTTGCAGGGCTTATGGAAAAGCCACAGTTCTCCTTCCCATTTTACCAACAAGCCACCCGAAGGTGCCTTTTCCTCACACACGACCAACCTAAAACCATCTAAGCCACAGGTAAGAAAGAGAAGCCCTTCCTCATTACGACTAAAAACAAAGCCGCTCTGACTAATTCACACTCACACTCCTAATCCTTCATCCAAAGGCCTTCAGAAATGCCAAGACCCTCAGGGAAGTGAAATTTCCTCGAACGTACAGCGGCTGAGAACACCCAGGCTTTCGGGATGACTAATAATGGAAATGTACTATAAACGGGGAATATTACTAAGAGCTTAGAAAGCCTCTCCGGGAAAGGAGGAAAAAGATCCTCACGATTCAGGGCCTGGTGGAGAGAATGGCAAACAAAAAAATATATATAGGTGAAAATGTTAGGCATGTGGAACTTTTGTTTTCACAGAATCCAGGGCCCAGGTAGGTCCTGGTAGAGAGAAGACTCCTCGGCCTCTGGCTACCATGGTGTTTTTTCTATCTTGACAATTCACTTCCCCGACAGGCACGCCGCCAACTCAAATGAGACTCAGAGCAGTGAAAAGCCCTTCAGGTAAACAGTGTGATAAGCTAAACTGAAAAACTAGACAATGTTTTTGGACTATGAGGGAGTTGCTATGGAGACAGTTGCTAATTAACTGCTTTCAACCAGGAGAACAAAGGGCCCCGGGCGGGCAGGCCTCGGTATCGCAGAGTGAACAATGCTTCAAGCCTTGCGCAATCGGCACATCGCTCATATCTGGAATACCTGAGATCCGGCTGGATTTGCTACACGCCTGAAGAAATGACAAAAGTGCATTTTCTTCATCTTGACCTGGATTAATAGCACCTGGCCACGGGTGCCTCTCAGGGAAGCCAGCAGCACAAGGGAATGCAGATTCACGGGAACCGACTCGCCACCCACCGCCAGCCAGGCACTTTCCTGAATAATATCTTCACCCCTGTCTACAGACAGAATTGAACTATTTGAATGAAGAGCCGAGGGAAGAAACGTGTAATTGTTCGAAGTGATATATTTTACCTTACACACTTTACTAAAGAAAACAAAATAAAAACCCATAAATTCAAAGGAAATAGATATATCTCCCTTTCTTCACATTTCATCTTCCTCATATAAAAAAAGCAAAACCCAGTCATTCCATATTTCTAAGCCCTACACACTGTGCACTCAATAAATAATAATAAAAAACTTAACTGCAATCTGACTTATCCCTGATGAATTTTCTCATCCGACACCACCCCGTGCTGACCTGGCTGGGCCAAACGTGGTCTCATCTTGGAGGTTAAGTCGGTCCCCTGAGACTGAAATGCTCTGAAGGGTTGACCTTTGAGCTTCATCCATTTAAAACCAAAAGATCTATATTCCCTTCACAAATATTTAAACTCAAGCATGAAATGTGAACAGGGCTCAGCATAACCACCTCGAGTGACCAAAGAGTCCTGTGAGGACGCTGCCTCACTTCACAGTGACCCCGGAGTGCTTATTTCAGCTCTCAGCCTAATTTCAGGCTACGCTAAATATATCTACATTAAGTAAATGTCAAACTCAACCAAGCTCTTGTATGACACATTCTGCCTCCCCAGAACAAAATCAAATGTTTTTTTTCTTACTCTTAAGAATCACTGATCAATGCAGCCTATGAGCAACCCACCCTCATTATGCGAGGCAGACTCTGGATCAAGCATGCTGACTCTGAATGAAACACAACAATATGATTCCTGGTGTGACTCCGTGGTGACAATGCACCCAAACATCTCAGGAAAGTCCAGTGATCTTCCAGCGTCACAGAAATCCATCTAAGAGCACAGGCTTTGGGAGCTGATAGGCCCAGGTTCAAATCAAGGCTCCAGGTCAGTATTGCACTAGCTGTACTGAGCTTCAGATTTCACATCTGCAAAATAAGGATACTAATACTTATTTTAGAGAGTAACTGTGAATTAAAGTGATCACTACAGCCTATAGTAACTACTCAAGAGATTGCAGCTATGAATTAAAGCCTCCATTCACCTACTACTTTTCTTTCAAATGGGGTAAAACTGCAGGAGGTTCTAGTTTCTATTCATGAAAAGACAAAAGCACATTTTTAGGATGAGCTGTGACTCTCTCCAACCCACCTGGCCCCCTCCTCTCTCCACAATGGCCAACCCACACCAACCACCATGTAGAACTGAGCAGCTTTCATGTTGGTGAAAGCTGCAGGGGTTAGGCCTAGTTTTCAAATCCAGCACCAACTTCCGAGATAAATTCAGTCCTTTCTTGTGAAGCTAAGGAGTTAAATTCTTGCTTTGCAGATGGCAGCTTTAATAAGCCTTCCAGCCCCTCCCTGCCTGGGTTAAATTTCATCAGCCGTTGCCCAGGGGTATCTCACCTCTTCTTATTTCAATCTCTCTTCCCTCTGCTCCTCCTTCCAGGCTGTGCTTCCAGCAATCCCCATCCATCCCTTCATCCACCCATCCAGGCATTCAACAGAATTTATCAGCCACCAATTTTGTGCCAGGCACAGTGCTGCTATCGTGGACACGAAGACGCACACCACCCCATTCTCAAGGGCTACGAGGGCCAGTGTGGGAGATAAAGACGTGGACATAAGAAGACACTTACAAATCTGGGAGATTAGCCCTGTGCTAGGAAAAGCACATGATGCTGGGGGGCAGAGATGGGGGAAGGAGATACGAGAGGCCTCACCACAGTATTCCCAGAGTAGGGCCAACTCCCACCCCAGGGAAGAAAACCACAGTTCCTGAGGCTCTTTCTCCTTTTGGTGTCACCACTCACTTTCGTCACATTCCCTACTGTCCCCATCTAGGAGGAGGAAAGCAGACCTGGAATCAGCACCTTGGGGAGCATTCCCATGGGATGTAACTCTGTATTCCCCTGCAGGTGTACCTGGCTTATCGGCTCCCGCCTCCCTCTTCAGCTGCCTGGGCCTATCTCTAGCACAACAGGAACCATAACAGTGTTTCCTGTCAGTCTCCCAACCGGTGTGAGAACTATCCAAGAGCAGAAGCCTTGTTTGATTTGTATTTCTATCTGGAGCACATACCACAGCACACAGCTGATTAATAAAAGCTGGCTAAGCTGAACTGAACTGAGGTCCAGAGCTTTTGGGAGATTTCTGCAAGATCACAAAGCTAAGAGGTCAAACTGGATTGGAACCCAGAACTCTGACTCGTTCATTCTCCAGTGCGGGGTGATTGCAGATCTTTCCTGGAGGAGGCTATTGAGCTCTGGAGGTGCAGAAGGTGGTCCTCTTCAGACATGGTGTACCTACGTAACAGATGGGCCTTCCAGCTTCAGATCTCTCCTCAAAACCCTTCTCTCGCTCAACTTTGTAAGCCTGTGCAGCTAAAAACGAGGACACTCCCTTACTGGAAACTGTATTTAATTATTACCATTATGCCCTTATCCCCCTGGGGCTGCTGAGTCCAAAGATACCAAGAAAAACCCGCAAAATTTTTACTGTTTTGTTATCAAAGAAAAATAGAAAAAAATATTCCATGTGGCATCTGACAGTCTGTCTTTCAAAAAGTCTGCATTCTCAATCCCCGCTACTTTCACCTTCTACCATATAGGCTTGGGATATAGGTTAAAAAAAAAATTATTTTGATCCAGGTTAGGAAAACAAAGAACTTCAAGAAAAACAAATAGAGACTATGGGACTTCCCAAGTTACAAGGAGCGTAACAACTTGGAAGAGCAAAGGATTAAGAAGAGTTGGGTTCAAATTCCAATGTACTAATCACATTAAGGATACAGTTCAGTCTCTTAACCTCTCTAAGCCACTTACTTCATTTGTTAAATGGAAATAAATAATAACTCTTCTTACCAGGGTTGCTGGACTAAGGGAGATAATATCTGAAAAAGCAATTATAAACTGTAAAGCACTGTAGGAGATTTCTTTTAGTAGGTGTTAAAACGCGCGAGTGTGCACAACACACACCCCCATCTGTTGCCATTCTTAGAGGGAAATACAAGTACGGTCATGACCATAAAAAGAAATCAGAATGATTTATGCGTATAAAAGCCATAGAATTAGACACCTAATTGGGAATAATGGATATTTAGTTACCTATATAATCACTGGAGGCCAAAAAAATATAAAAAAGAGTAATTATTAAGATTCTTTTTTAAAAAAAATTGCCCGGAACCAGATGTGTGACTTTAACAAGCCCCTTAACCACTCTGTGCCCAGATTCCTTATCTTTGAAATGGGGATGAGAATATAGCACCCACTTCTCAGAGCTGTTGTCAAGTTTAAATGAGATAATATTTGTAAAACACTGAGATCAATGCCTGGCACTTTTCTATTTGATAGGTAAGTAAATAAACAAATAGAAGTTAAATATGTATTATATGTATCACTTTTCTAAATCTATTCAATGACATTTTGATGGGCCCATAGATGAGAAGAGCCTAGTAGGACACCTCAAATTTCACCTGAGTGAACAGATACCAAAGGTTCCAATCTTTCTGTTTTAACAGGGCACCAGCAAGCAGAACACCAGATTTTTTTTTTTTAGGAGTTGGGGGAGGGAGGTCTGGGAAGGAGGAGAAAACAGGCAAACCAATTCATGGACTGAGCCCAGAATGGCACTCTTACCTCGTAAGCGGGAGGGCACTGCCTACACAGGCAACATCAATCACCGCCTCCACAGAAATTCGTGTTCCTTTTACGGAAACAGGGCATTTGGGGTTTTACAACGTTTGTACCAAAGAAGGAGAGACAAGTGCTGTCTTGGTGCCAAACTCAACTGTAAATACAAGGTGTTTTTTTCATTGGTAATTACAGATGAGGACTTTACTATTGGCATACACATCATAAGGCATTCTTGGTCTACACATTTAAATAAATACACTCACCAAAGTTCCCAATTTCCTTCACGTGTTTATTTGATCACAGGCACTGAGCTCCTACTATGTGCAGAGCAGCGCCTTGTAGTGGGTGAAAAAAACAGAATGAAGTTCAAGACCTTGATGAAGACAGTTAAACATCAATTGAGCCCTGCCTTTAGGGAGCTTCTGATCTAGCTGAGGAAACAGAACTCCGGCATATTATACAATAAAGAGGGAGGAAAACTCAACATAAGTGAAATCACAACAGAGTTAATGAGAAGACGCTAGACAGTATAAGTACTCTTAGAGTCAAAAGAAGGGGAAATCAAGGCAGGATGGAGTGGTCAGGAAAGACCTGGTGGAGGTAGAACTGGAATTGGGAGTCTCCCAAAGACAGGAAAAGCACGGAGAAGCAGGAGAAGATGGGAGAAGGCAGGGTGTCTGGAGAACGGCAGGCACACACGGCTCCAATCAGTCGGCAAACATCGTGGCCAACGGCAGCTGTGGGTACAGAAGACAAGCCTGGGAAAAGCCACCAGGGCAGCAGTGCAAGATAAAAACGGAAATAGAGGTAGAGTTTCTATTTTATGCAAAGAACTCTAACATATATGTAAAATGTAAAGTGTAATTTTAATTTCTACTACAACACAAAAAGCAAAACTAGAGACTCATCTCGTATCAGACAATTAGAACTTAGGTGGGGGAATGGTAAGGAAAAATGAACATATAAAAGATGCCCGAAGGAGAATGGGAGAGTCAGGGATTGAACACATATCCCACAGGGTAAACCAAACAGAAGGGCTAACTAGATTTCAAAGACAGGGGCCTTTGAAAAATGGTAGATGGAATAAAATGACACAAAAAAGGAAGCCAAAAAACAAAGAAGTTGGTGGGTTCCGGTAAGTGTTTTGCTGATGAAAGGACATCCCTTTGGAAGGGAAAGGATAGTAAAGTTGGCAGAGTGGAAGAAACCTCTAGAAGAAAAAAAAAAAAGGAGGAGAACAAAACCTTAAAGGTAACCATTGTTAGTGGGAGAAGGAGAAAGAAAGGTTAGTAAAAAAAGACAGAGAAAACATCCAAGATGTAAGGGTTGTATCATGGAGAAGTTCAAGGGAGAAGACGCTCTCATAATGGAGGGGTGCAAAATGCGCACAAAAGTCAAAAAGCCCAGGCATAAGAAAAGGCGCTAGAGTTTTCAATGAACAGGGTGCCAGCCAGCACTGAGAGTCCTCGTGGGAGGACTGAACGCATGCTAAATCAAGACCCCAAATGGAAATGGCCCCTCCCCCACTCTCTGATAGTCCGAAGATCAGCTAAGAGGAGAAGGACTAATGGGACAGAGTGTGAGGGACAGCAAGGCAAGATGGTCTGAACACGGTCACCATCCCACTTCAAGTCTATCTCTGTGAAGGATTGAAAGCTAAGCTGTCACCATCCAGAATACCAGCAACTCCCAGTACCAAAGCAAAACATACAGCAGGAAATACACCTGTAGGTGTTAAGGGCTGCTCACACCGTATCCCTGAAACTTCTGATAACTCTTTCATGGTTACTGATGTATCAAGAATGACTAAATACCATAAGTACTTGAGCAGTCTTCTACCCTGCAACTTTTCCTTCTACCCCAAAGGAATACAAGGACTTCTCTATAAATGATACATTTCACTGAGACCAACAATGCTGATTTCCTACGGGTTCTTCTTTTAATTTAACAAGCACTGAGTGCCTGCTATGTGCTATCTCTACACCACCTTTCATGTTCCCCCAAGCTCTGGGGCTCTGTAAATAGGTTGTTTCTCCTCACTTAGTACCTGTAAGAGGTAGAGTCCGAAAAGCAATGCAGTGTGATCTCCTTTGCGCTGACATCCTGCCTTCTCTGACATAAACTTCCCCCCCGTTTCTGTGCTTTTGTGGAAATAAAGAGAGCCTGTGCAGACAAGATTCTCAACCTCAGTATGGAATAGTCTGGACTCTGCCGGAAACAAGCACTCCAGCCCCCGAGTGGTTCTCAGCTCGCACAGTGAACCAGAATGGCCTGGGCAGCTTTTAAAAAATACAAATGCCCACCGCCTCAGCAGAGATCTGATTCAACCAGCATGGGGTGAGGCTGTCGTCACTGGGTTTTGTTTTCGTTCTTTTTTTTCCAGTAAGCTTCTTAAGCAAATCTAATATGCAATCAGGACTAAGAAGCAACATATTACTGAGTCAGGTGCTTCATCAACTTGCGGGTGCCTGTAAATCACCTGGGGGTCTTATTAAAAGTAGATTTTAATTCAGTAGGTTTGTGGTGGGGCCTGAGAATCTGCAAGTCTAAAAGGGCTCCCAGGTGATGCTGATGCTGCCAGTTTGTTCATGGACTTCAGCTGGAGGAGCAAGCTGTAGAGCCTGGGCCTCAATACATCTCACAAGCTCTCCAGGTGGCTCTGACACACCAAAGTTTAGTGGGAAGAAAACTGGCTTTGGAGTCAGACCAACCTGAGTTACAATCCTGACCCCAACTGCCCCAACTGTGACTATGCCAAATTACTGATCCTCTTTAAACCTACATCCTGGTACACAAGCATAAGTGTTATGGTTTGTGTCCCCCAAAAAGACATATGGAAGTCCTAACCTCCACTACCTCAGAATTTAACCATATTTGGAAACAGTGTCAATGCACATGTAATCAGTCAAGGTCACACTGGAGTAGGGTGAGCCCTTAATCCGACAGTTGTCCTTACAAGAAGATGACACCCTAGAAGAGAACGCCATGAGACAACACAGGCAGAGACTGGGGTTATGCAGCTGCAAAACAAGGAAAGCCAAGGATTGATGGCAACAGCAAGAGCCTTTAGGAGAAAAGCATGGAACAGATCCTCCCCTAAAGCCTTGAGATAACTTGGCCCTATCAACACCTTGATCTCAGACTTCTCGTCTCCAGAACTGTGTGAAAATACATGTCTGCTGCTTTGTGCTCCTGTGTTATGGCAGCGCTAGGAAACTGATACAGTTAGGCACTAACATCTCTCCCTGCTGAACTGCTGAGAGACCGAATCAGGTGAAAGTGTGCACCCTGCAGCTCAGGGCAGGATGAATTCCCTTCCCTTGTCAAGTACCGTGCCAGGCAGTGAGCATCCCCTTGAAGGGAAAGAAACTGCTCAGAGACATGCCCAGGCACCTGGCCGCTTGGAGGGCATCTGCAGGCTGCAGCCACAGCAGCTGGGCCCATTATGTGTATGCACACCCGCTCGGCACTCCCGCTGGGTCACAGGAGCAGCTCTGCTCTGTCATGAGTGGGAACAATTACAGAACCAGCTCGCCCCCAGGCCCATTTTGGCCCAGTAGGTTCTGACAGGTAGGCCTCCACTGGGGTGGGGGATGGATGTCATAACTCAGGGGCCCTCCTGGAGAGGAATAATCAGCACCACTGTTTCAGCCCTGGCCCTAACCTAGAGAGGGCCGGTCACAAGCCCCTCTTGTGGGGAGGGGAAAGAGAGGGAGGAAAACTACTTTAATTGCTCAAAACAGGCAACTGGTTGAATATATTCACCAATTTTAAAAAATATATAGATTTTCAATGATGTGCAAAAACCTTTTTTTTTTTTTTTTTTTTGAGGCAAGGTTTTGATATGTTGCTCAGGCTAGAGTGCAGTGGCTATTCACAGGTGCAATCCTTGAACCCTGGGCTCGAGCCATCCTCCCATCTCAGCCTCCCAAATAGCTGGGTCTACAGGTGCATGCCACCATGCCCAACTGACATACAAAAATCTAAGCTATGATTCCAATGTTCAATTATGTAAAAGATTAAGGTATACAGACACAGAAAAAAATGAAATATATAACGAAGTATTAAGTTGATTAATTTTCAGAGAATGAGATTTTTTGGGGGTGGTGGGGGAGACAGGGTCTCACTCTGTTGTCTGGGCTAGAGTGCAGTGGCATCATTATAGCTTACTACAGCCTCTAATCCCTGGGCTGAAGCGATCCTCCTGCCTTAGCCTTCAGAGTAGCTGCGATTACAGATGCATGCCACCATACCTGGGTTTTCTTTTTTGGTGGGGGTGGGGGTGGGTAGGTAGAGACAAGGTCTCACTGTGTTGCTCAGGCTGGTCTCAAACTCCTGGGCTCCAGCGACCTCTGCCTCAACCTCCAAAAGTGCTAGGATTACAGGTGTGAGCTACTGCGCCTGGCCAAATGATGAAAATCTGATTTATTTTTATGCTTTTCATTTTTTTCTAATTCTATAATCAAAAGAAAAATAAATGAGTGTGCATTTTAGATAATCCCAATGATAACTTTCCCCATAAGAGAATTATTTATATGTAAGATAATGAAACTAACATTTATCAAGCATCTACCATGATCCTGGGAATATACTGGATGCTTTACTATATACCTCATTTAATTGTCACAGCAACTCTACAAGTGTCTGGCCCAACTGTCCCTATTTTAAAGCTGAAGAGAAGTTGGGGAAGGGGCACAGAGTTTTTCATCCGAAAGTTAGGCAGTGCATACTCAAGCCTGGTATTCTAAAACAAGGACTTCTAGCAGGACAATGCAGTAGAGCCCTGAGGACACTGAAGTGTCAGTGACCATCACAAAGACATGAATAAACATGCTTATATCAAAGGAGGCAAACTAAAGAGAAAAGTAACAAGATTTTAGACTTGCCTATATTTTTGTATCTAGGTCAAAATTTTCTTCATAGTACTATATGACACTTTTTACATTTCTCCCCTTACTTTCCTTTTCTTCTTACTCTTATCTTTCCCTCTGCCCCCAAACATTTAAGGGGTTAATGACATTTGCCTGGAGAGCAAATACCCCAGAGCAGAGAGGTACTATTTACCTAACAAACAGAGCTTGAGGGAAATCGCCCTCAAAAAGAGTCACTCGCTTTTGTTGGTACTCAGCCAAACAACTTTCTATCAGGAAAGCGATCTCGAAGTGTCCCCATGTACCTCAAGGAGTGCCCCAAGCACATGCCCAATGTCCATCACCCTGCAGCCTGAACTCCCACCCCAGAGACACTTCTAAGTGCCCACCTATCCTTAATTTCAGGGAAGATGAGAGTCCATGTCTGGTTCATTTGTCCCTTTGGTATTCTTCTAGATCTTTTGGGTTTCTATAATCACATGCTATGGTGCACTTAAATGCACTGGTTTAACTTGTTTTGCATACAATAAACATTTCACCTAAGTTCCATTATACAAATACATTGGGCTACTTCCCTGGGCTTTTTATTGCCTCCCTATGGCCATCTAACTTTATTCTGCCTGTTAGTAAGGAAGTATTTTCCCTTACTTCTTTATAGTTTACTTATAAGGAAGAACTTATATTTCACATGCAAGAAAATGTTTTGATTAGAGAATTGACTTAAATTGGCCCCGTCGCACTCAAGAGGCCCTGTCCTTGAAGCTGATACTCACTGACTCCTAAACTTTGCAGAAACATCTGAGATGTTCTACCCCCACCCCCACCACCCTGCAACATAGGAGCCCCCCACCCACAAAAAAATCAGGTCTGCTGATCAGGTATCTTAGTCACAGTAACATCTATAAGGAGAATCTGCCCACCCCTGAAACTGACAAAGCCCTTATCAGTGCCTTCCAGAGATATCCCAGTACTACCAGAATCATCCATCAGATGGGGAACTCATCTCCAAAAGCCTGAAGTGCTGAGAGAAACTTGCATCATAATGAGAAGGGGTCCTCCCATGCTGATTACAAGGAATGCAGGAGACCACAGTCTGGGAGACACCAGTTCATAAAGGTTTCTGCAGAAACCATACAACAGACTCTCTGGATTTGTGTTCTTAAAACACAAAACTGTTCTCTGCAATTTATAAATGAGGGAAGCCAAAAGCTTGGCATTTCCCACAAATGAACCTCACATGGTAAGGCCGATAGGAGAGCAGCTATCCCTAGAAAATCTCTACAGGGCTCCCAGTTCATAGCAGAGCCAGGGTGCTGAGATGCAGCCTGTAAGAACAATGAGACGGTGAATATGCGCACTCAAGTCTTGGTGTGGGCCCTATGTTTTCATTTCTCTCGAGTAGGTACCTAGAAGAGGAACGGCTCTATATTTAACATTTTAAGGAACTGCCAGACCGTTTTCCAAAGAAGCTGCACCATTTTACATTTCTACTAGCAACGTATAAGGGTTCCGATTTTTCCCCACCCTCACCAACACTTGATATTGTCTGTCTTTTTGACTACCGTTATCCCAGAGGGTACGCAGTGGTATCTCACTGTGGTTTTAATTTGCATTTTCCTAATGGCTAGTGATGTTGAGTATCTTTTCATGTGCTTTTTGGCTATTTAAATACCTTCTTTGGGGAGATGTCTATTTAGATTAATTGGCAAAGTCAGTAAAAGTTTCAATCAGTAAATAAAGATATATAAATGGACTTCTTTTTAAGTCCTGACTTGTCTAAGATTCTTTGATACTGTGGATATGGAAGGAGAAAAGGCTAGAGGGACAAAAGGGTCCCTTCATCTTATTCCTACCGCCACAGTTTAACAGAATTATATAAATTGTCTCTCCTCAGCACAACTTAGGGATGAGGCCACTGCCAGTCTTCATTTTACAAATTTAAGCTATCATGGAGTGTCAGGGGGGGTAAAAACTCACCTATCAGGTACAGTGAATACTATTTGGGTGATGGGCACACTAATAGCCCTAAGTATTATAAAAGCTATCCATGTAACAAAAACATTTGTACCCCCCTAAAATTTTGAAATAAAAAAACTATCATTTACTAGCACCTACTACATCCAAGGGATATGGAGATGAAGAGGACATGTTAACAACAGCCCCACCCTCAAAACGTTCACCACCTATATTAACAGAGAAAACAAACCCCAAAAGGTAAAATGACTTGCCAGAGGACACTTAACTTGAGCAGCAGAGCCCACATTTTCTTAATGTCCACCCAAGTACCACAGTCCCCCCTCGGGCTAGTTAGAAAACAAAATCCCAGGCGCTGGCCCTGCTGCAGAGACAGGTCCCCTGAAGGGCAGGCAGCAGGCACTGCAGGGGTAGCAGAGTCCCACACTACGCCCAGGCTCAGCAATTGCCAAAGGAACGTCCAGGGCTGGCGCCTCAGGCCGCACTGCCCGCCTTTCCCCCACTCAGCAGCCCAGGGACAGGCTCCCGCAGAGGTAATGAGCTGAAACCTGTAGCGCACACACTGGCCTCTGCTTAGGCAGAAAGCTGTCACCAACAGAGTGACAGATTTAAACAGCAGAGCGGGGACTCAAGCAGCCCTGGCTGCAGGGCAGTGTCTGTGCACCAGCTGAGACTCAGGCAGGCCCAACTCGGGGCAATGCCTCCACTGGCCCAGCTGAGCCCCGCTGTACATCCCAACTGGGCCCAGGCTTCCACATGCTCCTCTCAATACATATCCATGCAGGAGAAGAGCAGCCCAGGAGACTTTCAGCTTGGGTCTGTTGATGCTCATTATCAAACTGGCTGAACAGCCATCTGGAGGGGGATGTCGGGTGTAAAGGCACATTCGCAGGACTCTGGGTTTCCACCTCCCACCTATGCTGAGCCAAACTCCCTCCTGTCTACTCCCCCTCTCTCAAGGCTTTCTAAAGATGCTGTCTGTATACCCAAAACTGGAAATTGGATGGCCTTGGAAATTGTTAGTTGACATAAATTGTATAGTCTCAGTCAGGAAATAATAAAAACAATGCCAGTAAGAATGATATCAGCCACCATGTATTGAGAGCTTACCATGTGCCAAGTACTAAGGAACCAACACGAGTCCCATCTCACTCAACTGGCACAGCCAGTCAGTCCTCCAGGTAGGCTTCATTACACCCATTTTATAGAGTAAAGCTTAGAGAAATCAAGCTCATTCAGCTAGAGGTGGTAATGCTAGATCTTTCTGACTAACGTGAATGTACATTTTTTTTTTTTTTTTGGAGACAGAGTCTTGGTCTGTCCATCATCATAGCTCACAGCAACCTCAAACTCCTGGGCTCAAACGATCCTCCTGCCTCAGCCTCCCAAGTCGCTGGTAGCTGGGACTACAAGCGTCCACCACCACACCTGGCTAATTTTTCTATTTTTAGTAGAGACAGGGTCTTGCTCTTGCTCAGGCTGGTCTCAAACTCCTGAGCTCAAGAGATCTTCCCACCTCGGCCTCCCAAAGTGCTAGGATTACAGGCGTGAGCCACCCCGACCAGCCATTCTAATGTGAATGTACTTCTATGTTATAATCCCAAACTGAAATGATAAAAATCTCAATCTGCCATGGTCAGGGAGAGGTCTCGATTACATTAAAACAGTTTAAATTGAATTTTAAGCCCCGCTTAAGAAAACAGTTAAAATCACTGGCCTAGAATAGGGTTTTTACACTGAAATGCCTTCCTTTTTAATTATACAATGTATACATCTGCATTTTAGCACATGTTGTACTTTATTCAATGTTTTTTACAGTGGTCACCCCTGCAATTCTGTATTTTCAATGCCCAGAGTGTGATGAGGCACGAGTCAGTCCCTTTAAAAAGTCTGCTTAGTTCTTACTTTAAATATTGACTAGGTCTTATGATAGTCCTCACAACTCCAGTGCAACGTCTATTTTCATATTTGGAATGTGTACACTATGTATTTTAAAGTGTTTCATTTTTGCTTCTTTTCAAATAAATTTTGTGGATATGCCAAAAATTTATAAATCTGTGAATATTACTTAGCAAAGCTAATTTAGCAGCATACCATCTCTAAGTCAACAGGCTTATCAAAGATATACAGAAAATATTTGCCACCTCTGTCAGAATTATAACTCTCATCATCAAAATTGGCTGAAGTTTAGAATAATTTTACTTACTTAAAAGGCAAGCTTTTATAGCTTCAGTATTTTCCTCCAAAGAACATAATTATTTTATGACATCAAATGCATGTATCCCTTAGTTTTTATAGGCTTTAATTTTAAATGTCAAATGTGTTGGCTTTTTTTGTTTACATTTTTAAATCGGACTGCTTCAGCCAGGTAAAGCAGAGAAAGTTCTATACTATATGTCCAGCTCACTCTTCTCTTTCCTTTCCAGAGACTAGAAAAGAAAGACATGCTTTCAAGCTTTTCAGCTGTCAAACAATTTAAATTTAAATTAATTAATCCAACGGAAAAACAGCTTCCTTTAACACCAATTAAAAACCGCTGGGTTTTTCTGAATTAGCATTTCAGAAGGCTCTGAAACTCCGGGTATGTGACACCCACCAAGTCACTTACTCCTCTAAATCTTACTAGGAAACATTAGGGAACTGGTCCCTTGAGCCAGGTATATTACACAGTGGTTGGCAAAAAGGGGTAGATAGTTACAAAATCCCTTCCCCTTCTGTAGTAGGAATATTTCTCTTAAATGAAGAAAAGAGAAAGGAGAAAAGAAGCCAAAGGTCCTGTACGGTGTTGCTGTGTCCAAGTGGCAATGTCCCTTTATTCCAAATGACATGGAGGCCTATCCCACCTCCCACTGTTGAGGACAGACCTGGACGCAGGATTGCTTTCAGTTTTCTCCACCCAGCAGCCAGTGACCCTTTCAAAACCTAATCAGATCATACCCCTACTCTGCTTCCTACCTTCTGGATGGCCTCTGGCTCGAGGGAAAGCCAAAATACTGACGGAGGACTACGAGGCTATACAAGATCTGAGCCCATGACTTTGCTGCTGGCCCCTCTCCTACACTTTTCCCCTTGTTGACCATTCCAGATGCAGAGGCCCGCACCAATCCTCAAACACATCAGGCACACCAGGGCTCTGATGTCTGTGGTGTTCTCTGTCTGGAACTCTATTCCCTAAACATGTGCTTGGTGTATTCCCTCAATCCCTCATCTCCTTCAGGTGGGACTCTGCCTGTATGTCCTCTCTACCCTCCTTCTCTGCTTTATTTTCCTCTTTACGATTTCCACTACCTAACATACTTTATTTAATCTTCCTTATTGTCTATCATCACCCCCAACTAGAATGCAAACTCCATGAGTTCAGGAACACTCGTCTGGTTTTACTTACTGCAATATTCCCCGTATCTAGAGAAGCATCTGAGACCTCAGCACTCAGCACCTCAGCACTCAAAAATACCTACGGAATGAAGTAGTACCATGAATGGTTATGCCATGCTCCAGAGAAGCAAAATCTGGCCAGTCCTTACCAGCTAGGGTTGCTACATAAGATACATCTATTGCATAGGATATACTTATACTAAAAAATTACTCTGTTCATCTGGAATCCAAATTTAACTGGGCATCCTGTACTTTGATTTGCTGCACCTGGCAATCCTACTCCTAACTCCAGTGAGAGAACAATGAAATCCAAGCCACCCTGGTCACCTGGGGGAGGCAGAGGTCCAGGGAGGTAGTCAGATCCCCAGTGAGGAACTATTTCCTCCCCTCAGACCTTTGTCACTGGGGTCCTGTGGTGATCTGGGTCCTGCCAGCTTTGGATAGAAAAGCAGGCCAGTGCAGGCTGAGAAAGCTACAGGCAGAGCAATCACCTCCACCCCCTCAACTCTCAGGATGCTCTGCCCAAATCCCCATCTGGCTTGGTCTCGGTGAAGTCCAGCCACTCACATGCCCTCCCACTCTCCACTGTGACTGTGGAAACCACACAGACACAGGGGAACAAGTAACTATCCCCTGCTCCCCTCACACACCTGCCAGGAGCCCAGAGCCTCGGGCTCCTCTCTCCATCTCTGGGGCAGAAGACCACATGGCTGAGTTCCTGGGCTCTAACTAGGGCCAGACACTCTCAGAGTGGATGTTTCTCTAGTGATTTGTATGTTCCCAGCAGGCTGCCTCATGCTACATGCAAGAGAAGACTGAACATATGCTTGGAAGAAAAATAAGTTAGTAAATTATGACATACCTGCACTGGCCACTAAAAATCAAAATTTCACACGTCTAGGTTCTGAATAGTCATGGATTTTCAGATATATGCTCATCATGGTTTTTCCCAGGTTTCCCATCTCCTGGGCCCTCCAACATGGGAGACCCCTGAGGTTTCTGTTCCACACACCCAATCAAAAGCCCAAGATCTGTAAGTCCCTGGTACCTAAAGTCATGTGAGTCATAGGATCAGGAAGGGTAGGGGATAAGGGAATATCACCTGGGGTAGGGACAAGAATTGTGCCAAAAGTGAAAGCACAGGAAGGAAGATCACATATTCTGGTTTGCCTGGGATGGTCCAGTGTATTTCTGTATTCCTGGTGTCATTATTAACACCACCCCATTTATTTTCCAAAATGTCTTAGCTTTGACATTAAATTATATGGTCATTCTAGGGACAGGCCAAACTGGGAATGACCTCTGCGCCCTGGAGCCTGGGATAGGTGGGACAGTAGAGAAGAGCCATGTAGGAGCAGCCGCGACCAAGCCGGGCCAGCCTGCCCCCAGATCTGGAACTAGGAAAAGGGCATATCTGGGCAACAGCTTCCAATGTGAAAACCGAGGAGGCCAGACTGACCTCTGCAGATCCCTCCGGTTCTGACTCTAAGAGAGCAGCTGGGAGGACATTCGTCCTGCCCTCCCACGCCCACCTACGTGAGCACATGCAGGCCCACACGTTCCCCACAGCTCCCAGGCACAGGGCACCAGGAGCCCCAGCCTGGCTCAGAAGCATCCTCACATCAGGGTGTCAAATGACTGAAGAGTCAGTCTTTGATCTGACACAGAGAGAGGGCAGGCCTTGCTGCTTCTGACAGGTCATGCCTACCATCTCTGGATTCTCTCCAGTCTTCTCCACTCTCAGGCTGGCCCCAAGAGAAAAGCGGAAGCAGATTTTGAAAGGGGGCTGATCCTCCAGGCTCCCCCTTACCCTGGCACACTGCTAGTCTGCACTTCTCAGCTGTAGGTGCTTCAGCTAACAGGGTGGCAGAGGCCTCACAACTAAAACTACCGAAGAGAGCCCAGCAAAACTCCCACGGAGGTTGGGAAGAAGGAAATCACACATAGAGCACAGACAAAGGAGGTGAACCAGGATCATGGGTCTGACCTGTTAACTCACCCTCGGCAGCCACAGAGTAGAACATGCTGAGACATTGAGCACCCCTTGGAACCTGCGAGAAAATCATCTGTGCCTCCATCGATACACCACTGGAGACAACACTTCCGCACACATGGCGCAGTGAAAATACATGAATTCGGGCTCCTCTGCTCCTGCATTTGCAAGGTTTCATGTGACATGCAAGATGCTTGCTCAAGACAGTGACTCTTAGTGCTTCCAATGGGTTCTCCCTTACCCATCCTTCCTCTCTTCCCTTTCTCTGTCTCTTAGCCAAGCTCATCTACTTCCAAGGTCCCAACTGTAAATCCTGTGATGTTTTCCAAACTGTTCTCAAACCCGGAATGCTGAAGTGCCCAGTACCTGCTGACTCCCTCCCGTGGAGAAACCCAAAGCACTGCAAACTCCACACAACTCAAACTCGTTACCGCAATCCTACCCTTCACAACCTGCTCTTCCATGCTGTGTACCTGTCTCTGTAAACGACACTGCCATGTGCACAGCTGAAAAACCTTCATCTTTTCCCTCACCACCAAACCCTGCTGAGCCCTCTGATCCCCAATGTACTTGATCTAAATACCTGAGCTCTAACACACCGATGTAAAATGCCCTTGCCACTCCCACAGCCTCTGACCTAGTTCAAGCCCTCCTCTTCTTCCACCAAAAGTGTTGCACTGTCAGACTCCTTGCGGGATAAAGGCTTCCAGAATAATTCTCCTCAAACGCTAGCTGAATATCCTAAAAACAAAACAAATGCTCTCACACCCCTTCCCATATATGTGCTGCATACACAGAAAAGTTGAGAACTTCCAATCTTAGTGTTCAAACACCAGCACTTCACTCCGTAATCTCCCAGCTCGCACGCCTCTCCACCCCACCACTGCTTCCAGACATCCACAGCTACCTCTGCCAGCCTCCGTAGTGTTCTCCAGAACACTGTGTTTTCACACCTCCCTGCCTTCAACCTCCTTCCTCCTCCACTTCGTCCACCCTGAGGGGAACAGTTCAGTCTAGAGGTTCAGACAAAGACCACACTGTCCCAGCAGTCAGAGAGACCTGGGAGGTTTCTGAACCCTGGCTCCACCACTTGGTAGCCATTTGGCCTTGGGTATCAGTGTGTGGCCTAAACATCTGAGAAAAGATCACTAGGTTCCCCCCAAAACTAAAATGGGAAATTTCCTTCAAAAACATATCCCCGGGAAAGAAACTGCAAGATGTGTTCATGAATAAATGCATCTTAGCAGAGAACCTTTCTGTCTATTGCCACATTTTCCAAGTTCTGAAGGAGGAAACCTCTCGTAACAACCCTGGGGCACCCATGGCACTGACTTGCACAGTGTGAGGGCTGGGCTCCGGCCACCTGGTCCTGAGGGACTCAAACACTCAGGCCCAAAGACATTCTGTAAAGAACAAAGCTGGACAGTCTCGGACTGACTGTAGGCAGCTCAGTTTCCCCAGACACCGCCTAGGGAAAAAAACAGCACCAGAAGTAAAAGCTTGGCCTTTGTCATACTGACCATGGTTTTAAAAAGAAAACACACACACAGAGGCACATCTGGTTTAGTGACTCCTAGGCATAAAAATTCTGGGCTTTATCACACTGATGGTGATTATGATGATTATTCTTTTGTGGAAAACATCTTATTTAGTGATACCTGGATCCTGAGACCCAACTTCCATCACATTTTAAGGGTAACTGGACTGAGATTTACTGAACAGTTTTGGGGTGTCAGGCACTTGCACCACATAACTTCAACAACCTCCAAAATCAGCATTCAGTGCCTGGCTTAGTGCTGCCACAAATCTACTCATTTTCTCTCTTACCTGGTATCTGAATAAATTGGGACATCCATCTATTAATACTTTCTCAGCATTCTCCTCTCTTCCCATCTTTATTACTATAAAAGGGCTCTACACTTGTAGGAAGAGAAGTATTATTATAATAGTAGCTAACATTTATTGAACACTTTCAATGGGCCAGGCATGATGCTAAGCATACACATATATATCAGTTTTATTGAGATATAATTCATGCATCATAAAATTCATTCATTTAAAGGTACAAGTCAGTACTTTTTACTACTTTTTATTCACAGAGTTGTGTAAGCATCACCAAAATCAATTTTGGAACATATTAATCACCCCAGAAAGAACTCCATACCAACTAGCAGTCACTCGCTATTTTCTCTCAAATCCTCCAGTCTTAGATAACCACTAATCTATCGCCTGTCTCTATAGATTGGCCTCTTCTGAGCATTTCACGCAAATGGAATCATACAATATGTGATCTTTTGTGATTGTCTTCTTTCGCAATGTTTTCAAGAATCATTCATATGGTGGCATGTATCAGTACCTCATTCCTTTTTATTGTCAAATAATATTCCAGTGTGTGGCTATACCATATTTTATTTATGCAGCCATCAGCTGATGGACATTTGGGTTGTTTCTGTTTCTTGGATATTAGGAATAATGCTGCTATGAATATCCACATATTTTGTAGGGACAAAAATCCACATTTTTGTATGGACATTTGTTTTCATTACTCTTGCTATATTCCTGGGAGCAGAATTGATAGGTCTTATGCTGACTCTATGCTGCAACTTTTAAGCAACTGCCAGACTGTTTGCAGAGTGGCTGTGCCATTTTTATGTTCCAACCAGCAACATATAGTGGTTGCTAGTTCTGCACATCCTCCTCAACATTTATTAGGGTCTGTTTTTTTTTTATTATAGCCATTCTAGCAGATATAAAGTGGTATCTTATTGAGGTTTTAATTTGCAGTTCTCTAATAGCTAATGATGTTGAGCGTTTTTGCATATGCTTTTGATCATTTATAGATCTTCTTTAAAGAAATGTCTATTTAGATCCTTTTCCTAATTTGTAACATATTAACTGCCATGTGAGTTGTATTTAACTCAGGCTAGTTTTGAGCCCAGGGCCTCATGAAGCATATGTAACTCACACGTCTCTTTACCTTATTCACCATACCTATAGGCATGGAAAACAAAAAATAACAAATTTTTCATTAAATTAAAATGGATTGTTTCGTTTTTGAAGTTTTTCTCTATATTTATAATAAAACACTGTGGCCCCAAGGGAAAAAATTTTTTTCTAATGTGGCAGTCAACGTGTTAATTGGATTATTTATCTTTTTATTAGTGGTAAAAGTTTTTTAGATATTCTAGATACAAGTCGCTTACCAGATTTATGATTTGAAAAGTTTTTTCTCCTATTCGCTAGGTTGCCTTTTCATTTTCTCGACAGACCTTTGAAACATGAAAGTTTTTCCTTCTGATGAAGTACCAATTTCTTTATTTTTATTTTGTCACTTACACTTCTACCATCATACCTAAGAAGGCTTTGCCTAACCCAAGGTCAGAAAGACCTAGTCCTATATTTTCTTCTAGAGCTTTATAATTTTAGCTCTTACATTTGTACCTATAATCCATTTTTCAGTTAATTATGGTTTCTGATGTGAGGAAGGAGTCCAACTTCATTCTTTGCATGTGAATATCCGAAAGTATCGGCATCATTTGTTGAAAAGACTATTGTTCCTCCACTGAATTGTCTTGGTACATTTGTTGAAAATCAATTGACCGTAAATGTGAAGGTTTATTTCTGGACCTGAGACTCTATTCCACTGATGTGTATGTCTAACTTAGCCTAGTACCACGCCACGCTGTCTTGATTCAGACTGTAGCCTTGTAGTAAGTTTTGAAATCAGGAAGTATGGGTTCTCCAACTTTGCTCTTTTTCATGATTGTTTTGGCTATTCTGGGTCCCCCAAATTTCCACATGAATTTTAGAATCAATTGTCCACAGAAGTCAGCTGGGATTTTGATAGGGATTATATTGAATCTGTAGATTAATTTAGGGTTATTGCTGTCTTAACAATGTTAACAATGGAGTACAGTGGTGCAATCACGGCTCACTGCAGCCTCGAACTCCTGGGCTCAAGGGATCCTCCTATTTCAGCCTCCTGAGAGAGCCAAGAATTAAATCCCAGTAGCCCTCACTCCTGACCCTATGCCCTTTACCACCATGAGGAACTTATTCCTATGCGTCAACAGACAAGCCTCCCTATAAATCAGCCAATGAGCTATAACCAAATTTTGTAGCCTGGTAACTCACCTTAACTCAACACCTTGCTGACTCCACAGTGACAGCTTACTTAGTTCACTGCTCCACTTAAGTGGATCATTCAGGATCACCAACGTCATCTTAGAACAATCAGTGGTGTAAGTGATTTTCAGACAGCTAAAATAAACCCAGAGTCAATGTGAAAAATGTTAACATGCGTACACACCCCCCCCACCCATTTAGAAACATCTCAAATAAACGTATTATGTCAAATATATACTAGGAAAAGTATCGTCAAAGACTAGTTTTCTAGGGATATGCTTTACTATTGTTAATAAATTACTCTCGTTCACATCTCAGGCACAGGGACAACACGGTTATAACGGATACGCGTAAACAGGGGAGTGCGGTCTTCTTGGCTCCTCCCTAAGTTTTCTGTACCAGGAGGTTCCTCAAGATAAGATGATCTAACAGAAAACACCTGGCCTCTGTGCTCAGTTTCTTCTCTATGGATTCAAAATCCTTGCCCTCATGATTTCATTAGAATGTTGTAAGTATGATAAAAAATATGATAAGAATATGACAAAGAAACTCCTCTAGAGACAAAAGATGGAATTATTATTACCAACTTTCACTAATTCAAATATTTTTGGAGGGCCTAACGTGTGCCAGGTACTACACTAGCTCACGGCTGGAGTTGTAGAGACGCCAAAGCTGCACCTGCCCTCGCAGAGTTCTCAGCGGAGAGGGGACAGACAGACGAGTCTGACAGTTCTTACCACAGTTAAAAAACAGACTGAGGTTGACAAGGCCTTTGAGAGACAATTAAGTAACGTGCTGCCACGCAAACACAAGAGACGGACAAACTATCGCTAGCTCTGCCGGTGGAGATTAAGGAAGGCTTCAGAGAGGATGGAGAATTTTCCTACAGGGTCTTGAAGGACTAGTAGGAGTTTACCAGGCAGAAAAAGGATGAAGAGTATACCAGATACTCTCCCTTTTCCACTGTTTACCTGGAAACAAAACTCTGAGGACACTGAGTCCTGAGCACATCAGGTTCCAGCGCTGCCCACAACTCAGAGGCAGCAGAAAGTAGTTGTTAAGAGATCAACCTCTGGAGCAAAACTGATTGGGGTTCATATCCTAGCTCTGGCAGTTACTAGTTGTGTGACCCCAAGCAATTTACTAAACCCTCTGGCCTATGGTTTCTTCATCTATAATATGGGGGTAATAATAATAGCCATTCTTAAGATTTGTTATGAGGCTTAAGTGAGTTAATGCTAAGTATTCAGAATAGTACCTGGCACATTGCAAACACTAGATAAATATATTTTATTATTATTATTATTATTATTATTATTATTATTATTTTGAGCCTCTGTCACACCACTTGCCCTGGCCAGTCCAGGCCTTACTAAGATTCATACATTTCAAAGGTCCCTATCACAATGCATGGGTTCAACCCTCATGACAATTCCCTTCCCCTAACAACTGTTCATGGTCGCTGTCTGAGGACATATGGGGACTGTGAGAATGCTTCCTAATCCATGTGGTTTACGATCCAAGTAACCTAAATAGCATCTTTCATAATCAGGATCGTATCACCATCGCATTTTGTGTGTTGCTGTGACACAGAAAATACAAGGGCACATCTTAGTACAGAGATTGCAATAACAGTTGAATAAACATGCAATCCGATACCTCACATCTGGCATTTCATCATCCCCAATACCTTATTCATAATCAAATATGTTTAAGGCTGTGGCTACTTTATAGGTACAAACGTCTTTATCAGGACATGAATGTGCACCAAACCTCTCTCAATAAAAGCAGCCATAAACAACAATCTCTTCTAAGCTGTCACGGAAGCTACCGTGTTTGTAATAGAACCATTTATCTAAGAGACAGTTGCCAAAGCCCATCTCAACACAAAAGCAAGCAAGTCACAGAGAGAGACCCAGGGAAGAGGGGAGGCGGAGTGAGTAATTGGGGTCTTTGTAAATGGCTGGAAAAACTCAGCTTATTAACATATGTTAAATATTATGGGTGATAAATATTTTCCCCAGAACATTCTCTTTTTAGGTAGGCTACAAGTTCCTCCAGCGTTTGCAAAAGGAACAACATTCTACGGAAATTTTCACCTAATGACCAACTTCACT
>NW_012150174.1:6991607-7030246 GCF_000956105.1 Propithecus coquereli
GAGGGGAGCTGCAATGCTATAAAGAAAACAAATTTTAATAAATTGAATGTCCTGGGCAGCAGGTTTCACTGTCACACCTTTCAGACCATGTTTTAAAATGCAAAAAGGGAGAGGGAGTATACAGACATAGGAAGGAGTTTTAAAGAAATAATATCCAAATGGGCTTTGAAGAACAAATTTGATTTTTATAATTTACCTGGAATTGAAACGTTTGAGGAAAGGGAAGGTGAGCAGGCAGGATAATCTGCGTAGCAGGTAAGTATCAAGCCAATGAAACACATCTGTGATTAAATGTAATTAACAAATATAGTAAGATGAGAATTTGTAGCACACTATTAAGTACCCAGAGTATTTTTGTAAAAACCCACCCACCACTGCCCAAATGCAGTACAAGATTACTGGGCAGGAACCTGTTACAAAGAATAACACGGTCATCAAAAAATAACTACTGGCATTTTTAAAAGAGGCCCCCAACCCTCCAGGAATAAACCACACCCACTCCCAAGCACAAGCTGAAGGACAAACACTGGCCCAGCAGACACATGGGCCCTGTTCACTCCATTTGCGCTGTGAGCCTATGGACATTTGAAGAATGGGTCTGAATGTTTTCCTCTGTCCCTTCACCGTTTGACCACAATGCATGAATGTTAGAATAAGGTGACCGCAAGTCGGGACAGCTGACTGACAGACCCAAGTGGCCAGGGCACCTGTTGAACTCCTGGACCGATGTTTTAAAACCTATAATA
This sequence comes from Propithecus coquereli, assembly GCF_000956105.1. Lineage (NCBI taxonomy): Eukaryota > Metazoa > Chordata > Mammalia > Primates > Indriidae > Propithecus > Propithecus coquereli. The sequence continues at coordinate 6,992,354 of NW_012150174.1, forward strand.
AGAACGCCTCATTCTGCTTCTCTGCCCCAGCCCCACCACTCTCTGACCACCTGTCCCCCACGCTCGGCACCCCAGCCACGGACAAGAGGAAGGGAGAGATGCTGTCCAAATCCCTCTCCCCTGCCCACCCCAGCCCTGCGTGCCTCCCCCGGTGAGCCCCTGGTGAACATCGCACCACAGAGGACTCGGGCAATATGGTTTGCTTTCTAATTCCTGCTATTTTCCACATTTTTCTTTAATGAGTATTTCTTACTCAGAACCAGAGGAAAAAATAAACTTGATATAATTATCTTTTTTCTTCCAATTCCAAAAGTAACATATGTTCACTATTACAAAAAATTCCACTAATATAGAAACATATGATAGAGAAGAAGTGAGTCTCCTATAATCTCATCTCCCTGTGGCAACCACTATTAGTATAAGTTCCTCCAGATTTTGTTCTATGATCCTACCCACGCAACACATTTTATATTTAAATTTATTGAGTTGAATGTTCTCTAAGATAGCACCTTTACTTAAAGACACCAACAAAATACCACCACCAATAATGATAACTTGTTAAAAAAAAAAAAAGACCACTTTAAACCCTTACTATCAATGGCATGGGCTACAAATAAATTACAACAATAATAATTAATTAGAGGCACATTCGCAAGTGAAATGGAAGGCCACAGCTACAGAGGAGTAAGGAAATGAAGCTCTAGAAGTGGGGGTCTGGCAGGATAAGAATAGGAAGATGGTGTTGAATCCTGGGCTGTGCTACTAAGAACACAAAAGCCCATCCACTCCCCCATCCCCTGATGCTGGGGAGAGCCATTGTTAGGGGGCCAGGCGAGCCTCTGCCCAGCAACAGGCTCCCATTGGTCCCTTCCATCATTTGGGGCTCTGATACATAAGTCTGCCTTGGATCTCCTCCTCTCTTCTTTGGCAGAAACCCTAAGAAAGGAGGGCTCAGTTCAATCCCTCTCTTAACCAAATACCCCTCTAACTAAGCTAGGGAGGCTTAATCCTGCTTGATGTCTCCAAAATATTCTTTCCTATTTTTCCAACAGAACCTAACAGGCTTAACCTCCCAAAAGCATTATTTTTAGAATTCAGTTTTAAAGCACCTCCTCATACATAACTGCATTTTCTCTCGGCATTGCTGGGAGGTAGGGAGAAATATATTGATTTACCTACCCCATTTTACTGAGGATGGCAACAAGGCACAAAGAGGTCTGATGTCTGGCCCACCGATATGTCACAAACAGGTACCATTTTCGGCCAGCAAAAAAACCGGGGAGGAGAAAGGTAGGGAATGTCAGCATTTTCTTCTGACCCCAGTGTTCCTTCTACTGGTTCTGCCACTTGCTTTTTAAGGTCCATACCACTTACTTATTCGGTCTGTACCAACCTCTTTCCATTCATATCCATGGGCCATGTCCTACTCAAAGAAATTCCCTCAATATCTGGGTGACTTTGGTACCTTATTTACAAATTAACACTTTACCACTGTGAAGTCAAGATCAGCATCCAAGTGATTAATCAACCCAATATTGGTGAGCCTCACAGTGCCCTGTTTCCTCATCTCCAACGGCCATCACCCACACTCATGCCCATTGACCATAGTTGTGGCCACACCTTGAAACTCATTCCTTGCAATCTCTCCGTCTCCAATCTCAGATGCCATCTCTTCCGTGCATGACCACAGCCTCGTGTCCTGCCTCCTCTTACACACTCAGCAGAGCCTCTGAGCAGCGTGCCCCATGACTTACCAGCCCCTCCAGCTCTCTTTTTCCCAGCCTGCGCTTGTACACCCATGCACTCACTGGCACCTAGGAGTCTCAGGTCCCAAGCCCTGACAACTGTCAAGATATGGATAAACTCAATAATCCTTTTGAAAAGGAAAAGAAATCATGTAATCATGTCAGTGGGTTTCCTCAAACAGGTTCCTTTTAATTATGCAAAAATTAATTCAAAATGCACCACAGAATTCAATGTAAAAGATAAAACTATTAAGTTTTAGAACAGAACACAGGAGAAAGTCTTCAGGACCTAGGGCTAGGTGATGAGTTCTTAGACTTGATGCCAAAAGCATGACACAAAAGGGGAAACTAATAAATAAGACTTCATCAAAATTAAACTTCTGCTCTCCTAAAAATTCTTTTGCTTTTGTCCAAGTAAACAAGATGAAAACATAAGCTACAGACAAGGAGAAAATATTTGCAAACCACATATCCAAACAAAGAACTTGTATCCAGAATGAAGATTTCCCAAAATTGAACGGTTTTTAAAAACACATGAACAAACAGTTCACTGAAGAGGATACACAGGTGGCAAATAAGCACACGAAAAGATGTTCAACATCATTAGTCTTTAGGGAAATGCAAATTAAAACCACATGAGATATCGATACACACCTATCACAATGGCCAAAATAACAGTGACAATAACAAATGCTGGTGAGGATGAAGAAACGTCAGATTACAGGTGAGAATATAAAATGGTACAGACACTCTGGAAAACAGTTGGGCAGTTTTAAAAAAAAAAAAAAAAACTAAATGTACAAATATCATATAAGTCAGCAATTACACTCCTGGGCATTTATCCTGCATACATGAAAACACAGGTTCATACAATAACCTGTATATGAATGTTCACAGCAGATCTGTAATGACCAAAAACAGGAATCAGCCCAGATGCTCTTGAACAGGTGAATGGTTAAACAAACTGGTGCGCACACACCACAGAATACTTACTATTCCACGATATAAAAACCAAACTATTGATACAGACAACGACTTGGAAGACTCTCCAGAGAATTATGCTGAGTAGAAAAAAGCCAATCCCAAAAGGTTACACATAGTACGATTCCATTTATATAGCATGTTTGGAATGACACAATGTTAGAAATAGGGAATAGATAAGCGGCTACCAGGAGTTCGAGAGAAGGTGGAAAAACGCAGGCCAGAGTTGGGAGTGGTGATAAAAGGGCAACCCTAGGGATCCCCTGGTGTCGGAAGGGTCCTGTATTCTGGCTGTGGTGGTGGGGACATGAACCCACCATGAACCCACACAGGGATAACACGGTATACAATTTAATACACACACGTAAACGAGTACAAGTAAAACTGGAGAAATCTGAATAAGATCAGTGAGTTGTATCAATGCCAACATCTGGCTGGGCTATGACACTACAGTTTTACAAAATGTAACCACCGGGGTGAAATGGACCAAATGTATAAAGGATCTCTTCGCGTGTTACTTCTTAGAACTGCTTGTGAACCTATAATTATCTCAATAAAAATGTCAATTAAAAAAAGAAAATAATGCTCACACTCTTGGGCCCTTCACTGCTCAGCAATTCTCTTACTCACTCCTGCCTGTCATAATAACATCTGTACTAAGCTTGCTTTACTTTTCAAAAGCCCACAACCCCCACCCACCACTCCATGTGGTCTTAATCTTCATCTGAAAAAAAAAATCATTAGACACCCCTCCACCCATCTTCTTCCATTATGGGTCAGAGTAAAGGGTGCCCCCGTCCCTTTAAAGCCCCTTCTGGGTTTTGCTCCATCAAATATATCCTTCACTCATAAATTCTTCTCCGCAACTACCGAAATGGCTGAGTCTCTCCCCTGTCTGATAATAAGTCGTCTTCTTCACTCGCTACGCATCTCCTTCCATGCATGGTCATATCTTTCCAAAGACTAGGTCATGGTAACGTCCCTTCTTGGTAGAGAAGGAACATAAATTGAATAATGAAACAAGTGCAGTTAATTTCCAGTACCTAAACCTCATAAGAACTGTTAGTAACATTAGTCTCATTCTCTATCATTTGTTTCTTTTACCAACTCTAAAAATGTGGCGCTATCTTCTTGGACCCAGACTGCACCCTGGCCCAGTGGAGCGTTTAGAAATATGGATTCCTAGACCATACTCCCTGAGATTCGGAGCCAGTAATTGTTTTCTCTCTCTTTTTTTTTAAGTTCCTCAAGTGCTTCTGTTAATGACAGTCAGGCCTCGAAACCACTGATCTGTCTCCTCTTTTCTGAAAAAGCCAATCTCTTTTCTACAGATATTCCATTTAAAATCTGCGCCAGTTTTGCCCTTGATAAATTGTGAACCAGGGCATCACAGGCCACCGTCACCTATTCTCACAGCTTTAAGGATCACTTCTCTGATGGTGAATCCTCAAACTACCGCTGCGACTTGAACCTCACAGAGCCCCAGGCACGAATTTCCAACTGCCTACAGGTCATCTCCACCCAGATGACCACCCTGCAACGCAAGCGCCTGGCACGACGCAACTGCTCATTCCTCTCCTCTCTACAAACCTGCTTCTCCTGTCTCCACTCCCCATCTCATTTAACAGTCCCAATCCTCCTCCCCATGACGCAGAACTGGACCTGAAATCGAACTCCTCCTCATCTTTCACAAATCGCATCCGGGCGGCCAGTTCTGTCGGTTCTCTCTCTGAAACGCCTTCCTCCCACCACCACTGCCAGCACGGTAGTGCGGGCCTCACGCTCTCCCACCGGACTACTGCAACCGCCACCTAACTTGTCTCCACGCCTTCAGAGCTGGATTTGCCAAACGCAGGCTGAGTCATGCCATCCCCCTCAGGAAATCTGATGGCTTCCCTCTGCCCTCAGCATCAGCACCAGACACCTTGGCACGTGGTGTGGCCCCTCCACGACATGGTGCCAGCCCATGTTTCTGGGCTCATGTACCAGCACCTCCCAGGACACACCCTCATTTCTACACACACCACAGCTGTGCCCTTTCAGGCCTCCATGTCCTTATCATGCTGTTCCCTTGGGCCAAAATGCCCTTCCCTTCTCTTTCTCCCCATAGGTGCAAGTCTGAATCTGGGCTCCAGAAATCACCTAATGTTATATGCAACAATCCTATAACTATATACAAACAGGAATTTTTCTCGGGAGAGGATATACAACCTTCTACGGATTCTCAAAGTGGTCTATAATTCAAAATTAAAAACAAACAAAAAAAACACTCAGTAGGCCGGGAGGTGGCTCATGCCTGTAATCCTAGCACTTGGGGAGGCTGAGGCAAGAGAATTGCTTGAGGCCAGGAGTTCGAGACCAGCCTAAGCAACATAGTGAGACCCCATCTCTACAAAACATTAAAAAATTAGCCGGGTGTGGTGGCGCATGCCTGTAGTCTCGGCAGCTCAGGAGGCTGAAGCAGGAGGATCGCTTGAGCCCAAGAGTTTGAGGTTGCTGTGAGCTATGCTAGCGTCACTGCACTGTAGCCCAGGCAACAGATCAGAGACTCCGTCTCCTGAGGAGAAAGGAAAAAATCCCATTCAATGGCCTTTTCCCGAAGTGTAAAGTTAGGTAAGTCTGTCTCTCCGTCTGACTCTGGCTCTCACTCTCTCTTTCATTCTCAAATACACACATCTGCACTCCCCGATCATAAATGATCTTACTTTGTGCTGCTCCACCTGCTCCACCACTAAACGGGGTGTAACTCTAATACAGAATATACCTCCCTCCATAGCAATGTCGTAGTTAGCTGTATTGACTGTCCTGGTTGCAAATGTCAGCTCCACAACTTATTTACCAAGTGCCTTTGGACAAATAACTTGACCTTGCTGGGCCTCAGCTCCCTCAGCTGTACAATGGGGATAATTCCAGTGCCTATATCTTTGGGTTGTTACGAAGAATAAACAAGGTAACACATTCTAAAGCAATGAGAAAGTGCCTGGCACATTAACTGCTCAAATAGGTTGGTTTTTTAAATTACTTTCTGTCTGTTGTCCCCACTCACAGTCAAAGCACTGTGCAGACCCTCAATGACTTACAAATCATGTCTTCCTGAACCCCAGGGCTTATCCATGGCGACGGCAAAGCTGTTAGAAAGTGTAGCTTGGTAATAATTTAACATTCTTTTCGTTCTTCTTCCCTTATGACCAATTCTTGAGCCATCCTTAATTAGCTATTTTTTATCCAGTTGCACAAGGGTTCACACCTTGTGCGTACACCTTTGCATACCCCACACACACTTAGCTACCCAATCAAAACGCTGATGACGCTGGCTTTGCTATTCTCCCAGGAACCAAACTATTTCAAAATCCCCCATTACTCATCTGTTCTGAGGATTCCAGAATTAACCCTTGCTTTGCTACTGTCCCTGTTTTGAGGAGAAATCCTTCCTACCTCTTCAACTGACATTTGCCAACAGAAACAGCAAAAACCACGGATTTTTCTTTCTCAACCTAAGAAGACATAAAAGAAACAAATACCTTTCTCTTTTTTCCCCCTTTCTCCCTCTCTAGCCAGTTCCTCTAACAGCAGAAACCCTTAGGGCTCACAGGCTTACTCACCCACCTTTCTCTGTTTGAACCAATAATTCATTTCATGCATACATATATTCGACAAATATACTGACACCTTCTATGTCCTAGGCCCTGAAGTAGAACCTATGAAAGACTGGGTCCTGGCTTTCAGGAACTTCTAGCCTGTTCTAGGGGCATAGCTCTTTGTGTTTCACATTTCTAAGCAATTATCTTAAAATAACATCCTGAATCACAGGTCAGAAAGAAAGAGGAAATCAAAGATGCCACACGACGTTCAGATGGAACGCTGGGAGAACAAGTTCAGCTCAGGTCTCAAGAGTCATTCTGCCAAGGCCTGGAGATCCTACCCGGCTCAGACTCTATGCGGTCTCCACAAACACAGGCCACCTTCCCGATCCTCAAGACATGCTATGAGAGTGCGCTCTTACAAAAGGACAATCCTGCATTCACTTCCTTGACCAGTTCTCCAGGCCAGGAGCAGCGCAGGGACTAGACACTCCAGTCTCTTCCCCACACTAACTAGGACGCATTCACGCTTGCTTGTGTGTACTCTCACTCTCATGCCTCCTTGTCAGCTCTGCCACTAGCTCATTAAAAAAGCCCCCTTCCTTCTTCCACCTTGTGCTCCTGTGAAGTAAGAGAGGAGCAATTCTGAGCCCTGTGCTCCCCTGGCTGGCAGCACTCGGGTCAGCACCTGGGGAGGACTGGCCCAGAGGCACCCTCCTCCCACCAGAATTCTCAGGTCCTCACAGTTCAGCTCCCCAGGGCCGACAGGACTGGCATCCCAGTGAGAAAGGGTCCCTCCCTGGAGCTGTCCCAAACAAGGATCCTGAAGACCTCTGCTCACAAAAGGAGAAAGTCACTGCCCAGAAACTGCTCTGCCTAGACTGTTTGTAGGATCCCAGGGCACTGGAACCTTCCAGACATCTTCCTGGCCACCACTGGGGCCAGCCTTGTGATCTGGGATCCTCCCCACTGCGTTATTTGAGATGCTTTCTTCCTGCCAGCATCGGGCCAGGTGCCTTGGACATTGGTAGCCAAGAACAGGCTTCAAAAGGCTAAGTGGAAGGTGACTATCTTCAAAGGGCCCTTAGACTTCTCAGAAAGCTTTGGCACACAGCCCTGACCTCAGGTCAATTTCCTGCAAACGAGCTTGTGATAGCTCCATGAGGGCAGGGACTGTGTCTGTCTGGTTCATTGCTGTATCCCTGACAACCCCTAGCACGGAGCTTAAACACAGCTGGTGTTCAATACTGATTTTTTGAATTGATGTACCATGGCATCTACCAACGAAGGAACAAAAACGCCATGTAAAGAGCCTAGGTGGTGGAGTCAGACGGACCTGGATTTGAAAGCTTCCAGCTACACCACTTACATTGGCCACGTGCAAGTCACTTTACCCCTCTCTGCTTCCTCATCTATAAAGTGGGGATCACAACACCAACCGCAAAGCACCGTTAGGAGGATTAGATGGAAATTACATGTAAAGTCTTTAGCACAGAACATGGTAGAAAGCAATTCTGTTTTTGGTTCATAAACACATACAGCTCTCATATAAACTGTATGCTAGATATCATTCAAACGTAGTAGTAGGTCACAATTAGTTCACTTAATCCTTATAATAATCCTATGAAGTAGGAATCTGTTTAACCCTCCTTTGCAGTGGAGGAAATTGAGACACAGAGAGGTAAGGCAACCTGCCCAAACTCTGATATCTGTAAGTAGCAGGGCCAGGATTCATATTAACTACAAAGTCCAAACTGTGAAGTGCTATACTTCTCTGCCTCTGCAGCAAGCACAGAATGAATGTTAGTTCCTATTCCTATCCTAGTTTGATTATAGGGTATATTTGACCACATTGTAAGACTGGGATTTTCAGTTGCAAAAGAAACATAGCCAGATATTCCCATGGTTCACTGTTTTGTCTTGTTTTCAACTATGGCCTGCTCCTCTGAAATCCAATTTCAGACAAGTACGTTGATCAAGAACTTCCCTCTCATCTTGTCCTCCTGCTATCTCCTCCCCCACTATCTACCAGAAAGAGAGACACACGGCTATGTAAAAATAAGATAAGAAATGAAAAGGAGAAAGACAGACACACAGAAAGAGAAAAGAAAGAAAAAGGGAGGGTGCCCATGAAAGCGAGCATGCAGGCCCTTCGGAAAAAAGTCAAAGGAGGATTAAGCCGAGTTGTCCATAGAACAAATGCCCACACATACTGTTGCCCAAGGCAGAAGCAATCTATCCCCCTGGAGACCAACTACATAAAATCTCAGCTCCCAGAAGACCAAGGTAGCAGAAAGAGAATTAAGCCATCTCCTCCAATGCCCAAAACCTCAACATAAAGAGAGTTTTCCATTTTTTCCCTCTATAACTGTGGTCGTCCCCAACCCTTCCAGGCCTGTTAAGAACCCGGCTGCACAACGGGAGATGAGAGGCAGGCAAATGACCCAGTAAAGTTTCACCCGTGTTTACAGCCACTCCCCATTACTTGCACCACTGCCCGAGATCCACCTCCAGTGAGATCAGCGGTGGCATTAGATTCTCATAGGAGCACTAACCCTACTATAAACTGCACATGCGAGGGATCTAGGCTGCGAGCTCCTTATGACAATCCAGTGCCTAATCATCTGAGGTGGAGCTGAGGCGGTGATGCTAGTGCTGGGGAGCGGCTGCAAATACAGATTATCATTAGCAGAGAGGTGTGACTGTACAATAAATGTAATGCACCTGAATCATCCCAAAACCATCCCCACCCCCCAAGTCCAGGGAAAAATTGTCTTCTATGAAACCAGTCCCTGGCGTCAAAAAGGTTGGGGACAACTGCTCTATAATACTGCATTTGCCCTAATGCCAACCACAAAGGGAATTTCATTCCCTAAATAAATCGCTTGACCTCGCTTCTCCAATGGCTCAGGATTAGTGACATCCCAAAGCACTATACAAACGCTCAGAAATATTGGAATAACTCTTTAAAGTAAAAAACACTTGGTATTTCGCTAAAAGACTAAATCATTTTGATTTTACTGCATGGAATCCAAAATGCTTTCAATGTTTTAATCTGCAAAACCATTTGAGAAAAAGTTTGCTCTAAAACCTTAAGAAAGCCTGAATCCTGGTCTGGTTTGTGTCCTGATTCACGCATGGGAAGATGGAGAACAGACCAGCAGCCAAGAACGGTAGCTCCGGCCCCACACTGCTCACGCGACTCACTCCACGAGTGGCTGGGGCCTCACTGTGGAGGCTCCCAAATCAACTTTCTCTCACCCTCAAAGTCACAGGCAGGTCAGACACAGCTCCCAGGCACCCAGGGCAGTTTCTCTTAAGGAGTCCAGTCTCCATCTCCCTGCTAGCCACCATGTTTCCCTTCCAAGGTAGCAGCAGAAGCAAAATTTCCCCATGTTGATCAAAGAGAGGGAGTTGATCGAGGATGTTTTCTCCCGAAAGCAGCTGGCTGGAGGTGGGGGTGGCTACAGGGCCAGGGCGGCAAACATATCTCCTACACCCCAATCCTGCAGGCTGTGTACTCCACATGCTGAAAAACCCATAACTAGTAAGATTGCTCTTCCCAAATGAGTTATAATTCCTAATGCTGCTTGCCCAAAAGGGCTGTCTCATTTTAAATTAGGTTAGCTACCAACGGTCAGTAAAGGTATTGTTGATTTAAGGACAAAAAACCCACACATCAAGAACACGTGCACCCAGGAAGGACTTCAGAATGTGAGTTACCCTGGGTACTCGAGACATGCTCCCACAACCAACACCATGTCTGTCAATAACTAACGGATCCTCTTGCTCAGTTACAAGTCACAAAATCACAGTGTCATGAAAGGGAAAAGTCCAAAGGACCCATGGACATCATCTACTTTACCACCTTTTATTTTTACAGAGAGAAAACTAAGACCAAGACCAAGGACAAAACGGTTCAAGCTCACTGTTTTTTTTTTTTTTTTTTTTTTTTTTTGAGACAGAGTCTCACTCTTTTGCCCGGGCTAGAGTGAGTGCCGTGGCGTCAGCCTAGCTCACAGCAACCTCAGACTCCTGGGCTCAAGTGATCCTTCTGCCTCAGCCTCCCGAGGAGCTGGGACAATAGGCATGCACCACCATGCCCGGCTAATTTTTTTCTATATATTTTTAGTTGTCCAATTAATTTCTTTCTATTTTTAGTAGAGACGGGGTCTCGCTCTTGCTCAGGTTGGTTTCGAACTCCTGAGCTCAAACAATCCGCCCACCTCGGCCTCCCAGAGTGCTAGGATTACAGGCGTGAGCCACCGCGCCCGGCCTCAACCTCACTGTTGATAGACTACCCAAATCCCAAAGATTCTCACTGTTCTTTTCCTGGCTTGCTGCCTCTGAGACCCAATTACCAACAAGAGCTCTTACATAATTATTTTCTTATAAAAATATTTTTATGATTGAGTTACAGGCAAATTGGTTAAGTCTACCAGGGCTGCTATCTAAAAAAGTAAAATCTCAACAAAACAAAATTAGAGTTGACAAAAATTAACTTTTGCTTTGAATTATTATATGTTCTCAGCCTTGAAACCTTCTTCCTGAAGGGACAGTCCCTTTCCCAGTATGCCTTGTGAAAAATGAAGTGCAGTAGTTATTACCAACCACGATTTCCAATACTACACCATTATTTTAGATTAAAACACTTTTGGGTAAACAAATGGGAGTTGTACAAGGTAGTGTCCCAAAGCCCACCTTTCACTATACCTAATAAAATCCTGTTCGAAGAAGACTCAACGATAAGCGCTTTTCTCTGCCTTTAGGAGAGGGGAGGAGCTGCATTTTTAGGTATAAGGACAAGACCCTGAGAGCACCCAGCCAGGCTGAGGAAGAGGGGCCCAGGAAAGATGCAAATACAGAAAATCTAGGGCCCCGCAACTTTCTCCCCATAGCAGCTGAGATGTTTCATCCCAAGTCCATTTCGCCAGACACAAAGAAGCTTCTTTGGCTACAAAGGTTATTGTGAGAGCATAAAACAAATGCTGGAGGTTTGGGTTCTCCCTCTCCCCTATGTGTGACGGGCTGAGCGACTCCAATGCTGCAGAAAGCAAAATTTTCCTTGTTTCCATTACATCATCCAAGTTGGAGAAGGGGAGGGCAGGGTGGGGGACACAGCTGGTGGCAGCTGCACGGCCATCTGCTTTCCCCTTAGCAGTGTGTGCTAGTTTAAGCCACAGCCTCGGCCGGCTCCTGATAGAGGCAGCTCAGTATTAAAGGTACAACACCCTATTATGGAAAGGATTTCAAGTTATTTAGAAATAAATCACTCCCATGATAAGTTAACAACCTCAGGTAGGCTGCTGGGCAGGTTCTCTTTCAGTTTAGGTGATTTGTTTGCATCTCTTTAGACTCGGCTACAGTATGAACTCTGTCAACTCAATGTGCCCAATTAGACAGGCAGAATGTACAAGGAACCACCTGCCATCTGCTTTCCAAAAGGTAAACAGCCAAAAAGTACAGCTCTGCAGCTGGAAGCATTTATGGAAGGAAGGGGGAATGTCCGAAGCCAGCAAGCAAGCCCCAGACGAGTGGACGGACACTTGCTGCCGCCTGTGGCATCCCAAGCCATCTGGTTACCCGGTCTCACCCTCAGCACTCCTGGTGCTTCCTTCAGGACACATTCCCTGAAGAAGAGGAGCCCCTTGAGAGTGACCCAGGGGGAGGAGGGTCAATGCCTAGTCTGACCGTTCGACTGCAAACTGGCAGCAAAGCAGCAAACTGGTGGTTGAGGGGGCTGATCAAGTTCACGCACGTGTTTCATCTTCATCTGGCCTGCACAAGGTGGTGTTTTTTTTTTTTTTTAAGTGCTGGCTTTTTAGAAAGAGTAGATGTCATCTAAACATCCAGATCGCTGGCTTTTCCTTCGGGGGTGAGAGGGTGGGGTAATTAAGAGATTTGGCAGCACCAGGCCCCCATTCCTGCATGGCACCAGCTGCCTGGAGTTAAGTGACAGCACTTCCTTTAAACCGGGCCTGCGGTCTGAAGAACTCACCCCTGCCATTTGGTGCCTGTCTACGCCCCTGCAACTATCTATGTTCCTACCTGGATCCCGAGAGCTTCTGAGGGGATGCCACTTGAGCATACAGAAAAAGCCCAGGGAGTGATTTCCCAATGGTCCCTTATTGACTCTCCTCTTTAGTTGAGGGTTAGTCCCTTGGGTGACCAACTAAAATTCTACAAAGATCATTCAACCCTACACAATGAATGGATCTCACCGGAAAGCCAGCTATAATCTATCCCCTAGCACGACAGCAGTTTGCAGCATTTCAAAGGAGCGCTCCAGGCCACTTACCATACATTTTGCCTTCGTCTGATAAGATGATTTTCCTCCTCCCACATGGTGGATAGATAGCCAGGGCCTCCTGAAAGCTCTGCTCGATGTCAGGGCTCCAGACCCCTTCCGCGTCATTGTCAATTGGCTTATCTGTAGAGTCACTCATCCTTTCCATGTTTTCGGCAGGGCTCTCGCTGCCGCTCCAGCTGCTGGGCTCAATTTTGGCGGTGGGATTTTCCAAGCCGAAGCCTGGAGCCTTTTCAAGAAAATAAACCTGGAAGAGAAATCACAAAATAGTACGGTAAGGACGTGGTAACCATAAACACACTGCTCTTAGTTCTACTGCAAGTTTCTTCAGTCGCCTGCTTTGCCTGGAGAACAACTCCTAGGGGAGAACATGGAATTCTGAGGTCCAAGTGGCTTTTGTTCTCCATATACCGTGTTAAGCACTCATACAGAAATGCAACGGCAGGCAGAAGAAGCTGGATAATCTCCACAGGCAAGAAGAAATTTTCATTCAAGAACGGTATTCACTCTGAGTTGCAAGTTTGCAGTGATTCACACAGAAACCATTTACTGAGTGCCTACTATCAACCAGGGGCACTTTGTTCAACAATGACCAAACTCCATAGCAGAAGAAGTTGTTTATAGGAAAACAAACTAAAATAAAAAAACGTCCACTTCACTGTGCCAACTGGTGTCATAACTCCAAAATGCCGAACCATCCCAATATGAGATCGCCAAGATGATGGCAGGATCATGGAAGGAAGGAGGGCAATTATTTTGCCAGCACAAATACTCACTCCATTAAGACAGCAACGACAGCTAGACTGGATGGATCTATAGTGTTTCTGGAACTTTTATCTTGTGTAGTCAGGTTGCTTTGCCACTCTTAGCTCCTAGATTGTAACCTCGAAGCAGCGACCAAGTAGTCCCCCCTCCTGGCTTTCCTGCAACACCTGCCACAAGTGCCCAGCACACGTGTGGAAATACTGTGTATCGATATCGGGCACTTCATCTTGTAGCCTACTCTGAGTTCCTGATCCCACGAAAACTGCGAGGGAGGTCTTTCATTTCTTTTTCTGTAGCACTCAAGATTACAGAACCAAAAGAAATCTTTCTTAAAGATTTATTCCCCTTAAATTATGCATGTAACCTATAGTCACAAAGGGATAAGCTTTCAAACAAATGTCAAACTGGCACAACACCAACGTGAAAATGATCTAATCCAGTACTCCCTGCTGTCCGGCACACTAACATATCAATATTCCTTTGTCGAAAAGGCATCAGATCATTAATTCAAAGGCCTCCCAAAAAAGGGGAGAAGAATTGCTCCTGTGGACTGATCGAAAGGGGGAGGCCCGGGGCCCGCGTAGGGGAGGCTTCCTGTGACCACCGTTCTGCCGCTTCCCGTGCCCTCAAGTCCACGCAATGTCACGCAGCGGCACCCAGGAGGGAAATAGGTGCTGGGGGCTGCACCCAGCACCAGGACTGCCCATGTTCCAGAGCTGTCACCGACAGCAGCCAACCTGTCTTCCTTCCTTCTCTGTCCCAACTGCATCCCGTCCCCTGCCCTCCCCCATCTGTGTCTACCCACAGATCCCAGGTGCAAAAACTCTGAGGCACATGAATATTACGCAATTAATAGAACTAGCAGGTGCTTTTGGCTTCTTCCCTTACAGCTTTGTAGATTTGGCAGCATCTGGATTTAAAAAGAAAGAAAAAAAAAAACCCTCAGGTTGTCTGCCTTTAAATGCTGCCACTGAGCCATCACTCAAAGAACTTGTCAGCAAAATATTTACTACCTCTCACCAGCATGTGTACATTTACACAGGACTTCTTAAATTGCCAAATGTTATGGTACAAATTACTCCACAAGAAAGGGTTTTATGAGTGACCCCCAAATGAACTCTACAATGCCTGCAGTGTGGGCTTTTTGAATTCTTAAACTATTACAATTTTTGTTGGGATCTAAGAGTCTTATAAAATTCAAACTGTACCGTACTCTACTCTGGAGTCTGTTCTAGCTCCAAAGCAGTTCACTGGAGAAGTTATAAGAATAAGAGTGAACTCTCTGGGCAGTGGCTAGCCCACCTTCTCCCCTTCCACACCCTCCCAAGCAAAACCACACACACATCCCCATCTCGCTTGGGTGGGGAACCTGCGGCCTGAAGGCCACATGTAGTCCTTCAGATCCCCGAGTGTGGCCCCTCAACCAAATCCAAACTTCACAGAACAAATCCCTTTACTAAAAGGATTTGTTCTGTAAAATTTGGATTCAGTCAAAAGGCCACACTCAAGAATCCAGAAGGCCACATGTGGTCTCAAGGCCGCAGGTTCCCCACCCTTGGAAGACACCCATTCAGGTATAACAAAAGCAGCCCCCAGGATCCTGACTGCCTGAGGTTGAGTCAGAATATTCTTTGGAACTTCTACACATGGGTCTACACCCTCCCAAGTGACAGACAGCTCTTCAGAGGTTATTTGATGTCTAAGGACACTGAGCTTGTCAGGATTCAGAAGGCTCTTACCAGCTTTGGGTCATGGGCTAAAGTGAAAAATAATAGAATTTAATAGGAACAAATCTAAATTCCTGCTTTTAGCTCTGAAACCAACTGCACAAAAGACAGGATTCTGGAACAGCACCTGAGGGGTGGGAGCTTAGAGGTTCTATGGAAAGTAAGTCCACCTCTGAGTGTCACTTACTGAGGTTTGTTGACTAATAAGAATGCATTCATGAGGGGTGGGTAGAGGGATAATGGTTTCTAAGAAACACAAGAAAATACTTCTGCTAGTTGAATTGCTCCACAAGGGGAGGCCTGCCTTAGAAGACAGGCATTAGACTCTTGTGGATAACTCCTTCAAGTTACTTCTAAAACTACGAATTGCAAGTCCTTGGTTGTTTGTGGAATGCAATGTTAGCTAGCATTAATTGATCTATGCACTTAGTAAATACAGACACTCTTCTAAATACCCATGTGTGTTTATTCATTTACTGCAAAAGGAAAAACTCTGCGCCCAGGCTCTTGCAATTTGGTCAACTGAAGCTCAGCAGGATGGAATTACTTACTCTGGACATGGGCCAGGACACAGCCCCAGAAACTACCAGATACATAATCCACAGAGTTATACAGGCCTTCGGTTTTACAACTCATTTGTAAGATGAGGCACTGTATGGGCACACAGTTTCCGATCACAAGACTGGAGCTGGCTGAGAAAAGCTCCCCGTACCGGACACCGAAATAACCATTCTGGCATTCCGTCCCTCAGGTTCCTTCCAGCCCAGCTCAAAATCCACCTCATCCTGGAAACTGTCCTTGTATCTAGTGGCTCTGAGAGTATTAGCCACACTTTAGGAGTATCCTGAAAATGCTTGCAATTGGTTAACAACACTTAATCTACCCCAATTCTGAATCTATAGTAACACGCACCTGCTTATTATCAACATTAAAGATCTAAACAAGTGAACTGCCAGGTGCAGTGATGCATGCCAACAGTCCCAGCTACTTGGGAGTCTGAGGTGGGAGGATCACATGAGCTCAGGAATTCAAGGCTGCAGTGAGCTAGGATCAAGCCACTGCACTCAAGCCTGGGCAACATAGCAAGACCCTCCTTCTAAAAAAATAAAATAAAATAAAAAATAAACAAGTGAATTATGCACAGAATACCTGTACTTGCAGAGCTGGTATCTTCACCTCCCCATGCATCCTTTGAGCAAGGGAGTCAGCTTTCACTCAATTCAGTCAATGAAGAACACAGTATTGGGGGCAAGGGCTGGGAGGGGAGATGGTGTGAAGACTCCAGCTGATCTTGGTTCCAAACCTGGCTCACCCACAAGCCATGGAGCTCAAACTCAATCTCATAAGAAGCTCAGGTTTTCATTTGTAAAATAGAGACGATAAATTAAATTCAATCCCAATACAGAAAAATCATTAAGAGGTGGAGGGACTCTACCCCACAGGGCCACCATAAAGATTTAGTAAGATCATGAGCAAAGGTGCCCTGGCATCCATAAAACCATGAACAGACGTTCATTTGTGTTCAAGTCTGTCCTCTCTAGAGGATGGTATGTCCCACGTGATGGGATGGTGAAGACACGGAGGAGCCTCCTCTGTTGGTTCACTTTGGGAAATCAATTTACCAAGAATCTACTTCTTTGAGGTCTTGAGATGACTAAATGGAAAATTTAAATTGGTGACAAATGCCTTTCTTTCTAAAACTCATCTAAATCTGAACTTATTTACAAGTTCAATAGCTTTCATATTTTTCTGGGCAGTGTGGTTCAGGGATATAACCCTTTCCTCAGGCTGCTTACATGGAAAGAGAGAAGGGAAATCTTGTTTCTTGGAAATACATTTTTAAAATGTGTATTATGTAGCCTCCATGTGCCTCAGTTTCTATCACAAACACTTTTCTGAAAGCTCCTTTTTTCCTGAAATTCTTCCCAGCCACACTGTAAGAAACTCCAAAAACAACTGTTACCAATGATCCAAATATCCTAACTGCCCCAACAGCCACATTCCCTAAATGGATAATTCACCATAACCCACTGATACGTCACAAAGAGTGACATGAGTACAGTGGAGATATCATATGTGCATTCAGACAACACACAGTTTATTACAAAAGCCTGGGGGATGAAGGGAGTAAGACAGTTAAATGCAGGTGCTTCCGACACCAACTCTGTTCAGTGAGGGGTAAGACAGGACACAGGAATCTGCTGCTCCCTTCATCTTAATTCCTGTGGGTCTCTCATAATGTAAGCTTCTCATCCACTTCCACGTGATTTAAAGGCTCTTTTAAAAAAAGTGTTGATTTTAACCAACCTTCTTGACTAATGAAATGACACTGAACATGAGGGTCACCAAAAAATCCACATAGCTTGTTTCAGCCAGTGCCTAACACTCTGTGAGGCGACAGAAAAAGGAAAAGAGCCGGATGGAGTTAGGACTCTGTGTTCACCCGAGTCACCCAGGACCACATGGCACT
Organism: Propithecus coquereli; assembly: GCF_000956105.1. Taxonomy (NCBI): domain Eukaryota; kingdom Metazoa; phylum Chordata; class Mammalia; order Primates; family Indriidae; genus Propithecus; species Propithecus coquereli. The sequence continues at coordinate 7,009,930 of NW_012150174.1, forward strand.
TGGAGCTCCCGTGTGCCTACACGCTCATTGTTAACCGGAAGGAGGCCAACTTATTCTTTCACGCCCACTGTGTTCCCACAGACGCCACCTAGAACAGGACTCAGTAAGTGGTCTGCCAGTGCTCCCCCAACCTGCACTCCAGCATCCGTCCCTGAGGGCAGGGACTACAACACTTACACAGTTTTCCCAGTGCTAGTACAGTGCCTGGCACACAAATATTCAATTAAAGAATGACCTCCAAAACCACATGACACGAACATTCCTTGATTGAACTTTCACCCAAACTTTCCACCAGAAAAAGAAGCAGTTCAGCTGCTTTCCAATGAGCAGCAAGAGCCCCAAAGGAAACCACGAAATGAGGACACAAGCGGACAGACCTAGACCAGGCACAGTGTGAATAATGAAGAGTTGGCTGTCTGGTCCAATTGCTTATTTATTAATCATGGTCACTAACAACTAATAGTCCTTCTATGTTAGAGATACAAATAAGATTTGAGACCTCCAAGAGGTAAGCTTCTTCCATCATGAACAAATTCTATTTTGAGAGAAGTGATAAGTTCTGAGATACTATATTTTACCTTCTCTATTTCTCTTTTCTTTTGGCCACTAGAGCAAAGGAGAACCAGAAGGTGACAGCTACAAGGAGAGTTATAAGAGAGGCAAGGCGGTGAATGTGTAAAGACCAGAAGCCAAAGGTGAAAAACAGCAACAAAGCAGTCTGGAGTGGGTAGGTGAGTAGAAAGGGCAACACCCAGGGAGTGGCACTGGGAAGAAAGATAAGAAAAAGTATTTCCAATAGCTCGGGAGGAAGCAAGGAAGGTAGAGTGGGAGCCATTTTAGGGTTTAAAGAAAGAGAATCGCACAGTTGGAATGACACGGATAACAGACAAAAAGCACTGATGGAGTGAAGGCCACTGTGATCTTAGTGAAAGTCCACATTTTTCTCACAGAGAAAAGCTGCCCTCCAACAAAAAGACTAGGGGAAAAAGCATATTTACTTCCAAAGTGAACTGGTATCTCGAATCCAAATTTGACCTTCTCCCTGAACCAGGTTTCAAGCACAATGCCAGAAGCTTTTGCCTACATGATCTTATTTAATCTATTTAATTACTGCAACCACCCCACTGGGTATTATCCCCGCTTTATGAGGTTCAGAGATCTAAACAAATAATCCAAAGTCATATGCGTCACAGAATTTGAATCTGGGAGTCATTTTCCAGACAGAACGCACATTACACAGAAATATCAGACACACTATACCCTTACTAGACAGTGGGATGTAGGCAGTGCTGAATTCTCAGCTCTGTTCACAACTGACGTCATCAAGCACAGCCTAATTAATTCCTAATGAATAGTGATGACACTGACTCACCTCCCTGGGCAGTTGGGAGGAATGTCAGGCACTAATGATGGTTAATTGCTTTTGCATATGTAAAGTGTGCCATGTTATTATTTTCCTACCATTTCAGACACCAGCCGACCTTGCTATCATAAGTGGCCTGAGAAATATAGGTGAGGATTGGCAGTCCGGATTTTGTAGGCAACCACTAGAGAAATGGAACTGCAAAACGTACGTCATTGTCAGACCGCAGAACTCTCAGGGAACGCTGACACTGAGAACAGAGGCAACATCTGCCGTGGAGCCAGTGGTAGCCAGTGAGCCTTGGTGCCAATTTCCAACAGGTCTCCTCTGATTTCAGCAGGGAGGAGTGGATAATTACTCCTTCTCGTTTTCAAAAATCACTTCCGTATCAACAGAATCCCATCAACAAGCCAATACCTCTTCACCAAGCCCCAATGCTGAGCATCCCATTAGAGGACTTAGCATTACCCTCCTGAGATTCCCTGATTAATTCTCCGCTCCATCAGCCCTAAGTACTTGCCCAGGTGACAGCTCAAGAAAAGCTTTGATTGATTTCATGCTATGCGGCTCTGATGGGACCACTCTGTATTACCAGCCTTAAGGGAATCACCTTCCCTGTCCCCTTAATGAATCTGTTAGCCACTGAGAACAGAAATCCTGCCCCTTCCTATCTCCCATCACCACCACCAGTCAAGCTGATCGTTGTTCTTCTTCATCAGTGGACTCCTTCAAAAGGACAAGGCCACAGGCCCAGTGTCAGGCAGTCTATCCCATCTGGCCATTCCAAAGCAAAGACCTAATAGCAAGACAGTGCACACCCAAAGTGAGCATGAACTGGATGACATGACTTGCAGCCCAACTTATGGAGCCCTGGGAGGTGGACAATTTAACCTCAGGAAACACATTTCAAACCCAGAAACAGAAGCTTCTTTCCTGCTTCAAGAGAAAAAAAAATGCCACAAGAGTTAGCAGGAAGTAGTTGTCAGTATTTGAAAAGGAAAACTCATCAGCCTTTGCCCAGGAGTAACAGTCAAAGAAAACCTTAGGAGTAGGCTCCCCAATTCCAACAAGTCTGTGGACTGAACATACATTTCAGGTAGACCAGCCAACCATAATGCTTACTAAAAATAAAGAAAGCAAACACCAGGAAAATAATACTCCTTAGCCACTAATCTGTGGATAACGCCACTTTCTTAGTTGGTGAGATTTACCATTAGACTATCATGATACCTTAGCATATTAAATAATAATGAGTATAAACTAAAAATCAAAAGTAGACAGTTCCTGTTTAAAAAGGAATCAACTCACAACACAAATATATACACTGGAGTTATGTGTATAAATATACGCTATTGCAAGAGGGTCCACTTCAGCTATATGGCTGAGAGAATGCCTACAAATGGGCCCTGTACCATCAGAGTGCTGGCTCCCTGGGAGGCCTGGGGAGTCATCCCTGCTTTCAAAAGGCTAGAGAGATTCACTCAATGTTACACGGTCTGTGTTGGCCAACTGAACAGTAGGTTGGCTCCAGACGCACTTCAGTCCCCCTGGGCTGATTCAGAATTCTAATTGTGCTGCATCAGGAATGGCCCTCCCTACTTTACATACAAAAATAGTCCTGGGCCCTCTTTTCCAGCTTCTATGATTTAAGATGCTTCTCTCATTCTGGCCATGCCTCCATCTATCCTGGATTATTTAGACAGTAACGGGGTAGGGGGAAGAAGCAATAGGTAAATCCACAGTTCAAGTGAGATTGGGTCATAAGCCAATCAACAAGGAAAATTTGAATCAAGATGGCATTTTAAAGTGCTGAATTGTGAAGGCCAACCTCTGCTTTGGTGGTTCTACCACATATACTAACATTTAAATGCTCTCAAAGATCCAATGGATCTCATCAAAACACATCAAAGGATTCAAAGTCTAGGCTCCATCATGCCAAGAAGGAAAAAATTCCTCTTTCCTATCAATCTAAGGTAACCAAAAACACAATTCATCACATTTTTTTTCCTTCCTATCTCTCAACCATCAGAAATCAGGCTGTCACTTTCTTGCATGGGTGTTGAGCCTGGCCTATCTGCCTTTATCCATTTCTAATGGACCTGAGGATACAGGTCCTGATATTCCATCCAAGTCATACATGGGTATTTTTTGAGTCCCCAAACAGATCATAAAATTCCTTTGAAACAGAAACATCGCCTGTGTGACCTCTAGGACCTGGGACAGTGTCATACAACTAGAATGCTAGATAAAAGTGGGCCAAGATAAAACAACAGATAAAACTAACCTATTTGAATAAATTCAGCTCTTGTGCACTCTTGAAGAAGAAAACCAAAGCTGAATGACTTGTACTGCCCAATATCAAAAACTCATTACAAAGCTTAGTCATTAATAGTAGTCACTGGCACAAACATATACAAGATAGACCAATGGGTCAGAAAAAAGTCCAGAAACAAACTCATACATATACATTCACTTGATTTTTGACAAAAGTGACACTGCATTGCCCTCAGTAAAGGATGGTTTTTCAATAAATGAATAGGGTTGATTGCTATCCATATGAAAAACTTAAGACTTGACCTCCACCTCACAACATACTCTACAATCTATCTGAAATGGATTTTAAATCTAAATATAAAAAGCAAAAAAATAAAGAATTTAGAAGAAAACCCAGCAGATTATCTACATGACCTTAAAGTAAGCAAAGATTACTTTAAAAGGATACAAAAAGCACTAATAAAAGAGGCAAAAAAATGATAAACTGGACTATATTACAATTAAAAACTTCCTTTCACTGAAAGAACCATTAAGAAAATAAAAAACAAGCCACAAAGTGAAAAAGATACACGTAATACACTTATTCAACAGAGACTCATAGCCTTAATATATAAAGTACTCCTATAAAACAATTAGAAATCAGACAACTGAACAGATAAAATAGGTAAAAAGCCAATATATTTTATAAAACATAAACAAATGGCCAATAAACAAATGAAAAGGTGATCAACATGCCTAGTTATCAAAGAAATGCAAATTAAAACAACAGGATACTAATATCCAGCCACTAGAAGGGCTAAAATAAAAATGCTAATAATACCAAGTGTTATCAAGGATGTGGAGCAACTAGAACTCTTAGCTCACAAGAGCATAAATTGGTACAATCATTCTGGAAAACCCTTTGGCAGTATTTATGTACTAAAACTGATTATATGCATACCTTCTGATTCAGCAATGCCAAATCCTAGGTACATTCCCCAAAGAAATACATGCTTATGTTCACCAAAAGACAGGCACAGGAATGTTTATACTTGAATTATTTGTAATAGCCAGAAACAGCCACATTTTCAACAATAGGATATATAAACTGTAGCATACAACTGTACTACCACCCAGTACAGTAGGCACTAGTCACATCTATAAATTTAAATGTAAATTAATAAGATGAAATAGAAGTAAACATTCCATTGCTCAGTCACACCAGCCATCTTTCATGAGCTCAACAGCCACAGATGGCTAGTGGCTACCGTATCATACAACAGAGACAGAAAGCATTTCATCTCCATAGAAAGTTCTATGGGGCACTGCTATTATACATGAATGAGAATAAATTAATTACAGCTGCAATTTACAAGATGGGCAAATTCCACAAAGGTAATAACGAAGGAAATAAACCAGATTCTAAGGAATACATACTGCATGCTTCCATTTATCCCAAGTTCAAACACTAACAAAACTAATCTATGCTGTTCAAAGTCAGGATAGTGGTCACCCTTTAGGGGTTGAGAGCAATAACTGGAAGGCAGTATAGGGAATTCTGGTCACGTTGATGCAGATCAACGGCTCTGGACACCAATGTGTTCACGATGGGAAAATACAAGGGACTCAACACTGACACGTGCATGCACTTTTCTGTATGTACACTGCACTTCAATAAAAATTACAAGAAGAAATGAAACAAAACCTGACCTGTTTCAGTACCTTTCTGATTCCATAGTTATCTTAGAGAAAGTTCATCCAGGAGTTCCGCACAAATTTGCTTTTACTGAATTATGCTTTTATGTGCTGCCGTCGGCACAGTGAGGGTTTTAGAAGAAACACCTATGGAGATTAGTCATTGGATTTACTCACTGCATCACAAAGACAGCTCTTTACAAAGATCACTAAGGAAAGTTCTATCACAAACAGAACACTGTGTTTTCTACCTCATGGTCAACCAACTGGACTTCACTTTACTTGCTGGCTGCCAAAGCGCATTGCGACGCACTGGCCAGGCGCTCAGCACCCGTTTTGGTCTGCAGGTGGTTTCATTCTAAGTCCACTTTAGGTCCTCATCTCTGTCCCATTCTTTTCCTTCCTTCTTTCCCCACCTTTAATTTATGCGATTTTACTGTCCTGCAAAATCATTCTGAAACAAAATGGGGTATAAACATGAGAGGGAAATGATTTCTGTTTTCTAATTATCTGTGTCAATTTAATGTGGTAAAGCATTTATTGAGCACTCCCTGCCCCCGTGTCTCTGCACTGATGAGCCAGGTACTAGGGACAGAGATAGATACACATGCTATGCTCTCTGCCTTCAACCGGCACCTATCCAGTAGGGAGACAAGTACAGACACCTTCAAGACTTCAAGCCCCTCCGCTGGGAAGCCTGGCCTGACCTCTCCCCATCCTCTGTGTTCCCAGGGTAGCATCTTTGCTGGCCGGTACAAATGAACTCACCTCACTTACCACATAGAAATGATTTGTGTCTGTCACGCTTGTGGGGTTTGTGAGATCTTTAAGGGCTGGGTCTGTGCCTTTAGTCATTTTTCTACCCTTGGCATTCAACAGACTGCCTGACACATGGTCAATGCTACCCCAAAATGATAACTGAATAGTCGCCTAAAATAACGAGTCAATGGGTGAACACACAAATGAACAAATGAATAAACGTGTCCCATGCTGCTATGGAGAAATAAAGTGCCGCCGGAAGAGTTTATTCTGTCTCTCAGGTCAACGAGAGCTTCTCAGGAGGTGGCGTTTATGCTGGTCTTGAAGGCCCAGCAGGGCTGAGTAGGCCAAGGACAAGAAGAACACCGAAAGGCCTGCTCCAAGAACAGCATTCGTGGAGGGGACAGGGGGAAGAAGGGGCCAAGGAAGAAAGCAGAAAGGCTGCAGCAGAGGCTGAAAACATAAGCTGAGCTGATCACAAGGCACCTCACAGGCCATGACAAAAGGCTGGACTGTTTCATACGAAGGAAAGGAAAACGCCAAACACCAGGAGTATGTGAGCAGCTCCTGAGGGTGCATACGTGTCTGTCTGTCTACTTGGGGGGATTAAAGGATGAAGAACAGATAATTTTATAAATTTGGGATCAGAATTTTAAATCAAAAGTACTTTTAGTGTGGTCCGAGGCCAGAACAGTTCTCTAGATAAACTGAGGAATCACAACGTGGCACATGCCTTAAGTGTTCCAAGTATATAAAGGCCGTTTTAATACACCAGAAGACAGTGACAGTTTATACAGGTGTGCTTGTTTAAACAGCCCAGAGCCACGGGATTAAGTCCATTCAGAACCCGGTCACTCAGCCCTTCTAATAAAGGCTCATCAGACTTTGTCTTCAAACACTTACCATACTTCCCCGGTCCCTGAAGTGACAGCATGGTCACACTCTAGCCCAGCATGGGAACCAGACTGCTACGCTTACAGAGGCACACATCTGCGGTGTGAACGCCAGCTAACACCAACACGAGCTGATGCTCAAACTAACCAAAAATATACAACTCTGCTGGTTTGCAAGTGTCCATTGGCTCCCGATGATCCCTGACACAACGAAGTCCCCACCCTTCAAATGAGAAATGCAATCTGCCATTTAATGATAACACAGTGATGGGGCAGCTGCAAAACAGGTCTCACAGTAAGAGGGATGCAAATCCAGGGCCAATGAAAGCCCCACCCTCACCCCAGTCCTGTCCTCCAAATGTGAACCGATCCTTGGTTTATACCCAGTTCAAGTTCAACAGGAGAAAGAATCTTGGCAGAAGCAGGGTAAGTGACTACTGTTCCCCCTTCAGCCAATAAGCCACTCATTCAATTGCACAAGTGTTACCTGAGCACCTACTTTGGGCACAGCAGCAGCTCTGAGCAAGCAGTCTACAAGCACCACAAGGGCACACACTGGGGCAAGATCTCCAGCCAAAGAGAGGCGTAGACAGAAAGGCTGAGGCATCCTCCCACCTTCTGACATCAGGCCTCAGTTCTCCTGCCTTCACCCTTCACTTCCCCGTGGTCCAGGGAGCTCTGAAGGAGAGCCATCTCCATCCCTCAGACCCTCCCTCCTCACCTGCACTGCCCCAGCAAATGCATCAGCTGTAGCAAGTAAAACATGCAAAGGCCACATCTTGATTCGATCAATGTTTCCGCAGCTCCCCAGCACAGGCACAAGACCCTCTTCAGAAAAAAAAAGAAGGGGGGATGGTATCTATTTCCTTCCAGGATCACTTCCTCCTGCAGATTCTGTTAACCCTGGTAGAGGCACAAGGAAGATGAGCCCTCAACATCTTACATTTAATTAAAATGGAATCCATTTCCAACTACACCTACAAATGACTACTAAAGCCCTCCCTCTTGAGGACATTTCTGTGTGTTGATTCCCTCCCAGTCCAATTGCCTAACGGTGATTCTACATACAGGATGCGACCGGAGAGGCCAAGAGGCCCACAGGCAAAACACACAAACCCAAACCCTCACACGCACACAGTCCAGGCATACCAGGACCTGACAACCTTCAAAGTTACTGCTCTGATTAAAGATCTATCTATAAAAGTGCCCTTGAAAATCCAAAAAAGATGTCCCAGGTTCTAGGAAGAGAACCCAACCCCACAGCCTCCTCTCAGAGATTCTGCTTCTCAGATAACCCGGTCAGAGCAGCATCCAAGGGGGAGGCCATTCTCCCAGGCCTCCCCTCCCCTCCAGATCTAACCCATCACCAAGAATGTTCATTTTAGCCTGCCCTGCCCACCTCAGCTATATTCCCTCCGCTCCCCTCCAGCCCACTAACTTCACTCCTGTCTCATGGAAAGGACATCTCCCTGTCTGCGCTGAGCTGGCCCCTGCCTCCCCCATCATCACCACTGCCAACAACCGAGCTCTGCCAGGTGTCCAGCCTCATTACACATCAGGGTGACATAGGTGGCGTCTTAAACATATAGATTCCCAGCTCTGGTGCCAGAAGTGACTGAATCAGAATCCCCAGGAGATACATTTTTAGCAAGCCTCTCCTACTCTATCCTGCAGCCAGAAAGGCTTTCCTAAAATGCAAAGAGGACTTCTATCATCCACTCACTTAAAATCTTTCAGCAGATTCCCCACCCCTTTGGAGTCAACCACATTATGAGGCACCCACACCCAAGGCACTTTCTCCTTGTTCTCAGCCTGCTTCTCCGGCCGCCTGTCCCGGACCCCTACATACCAGACACACACCCACTCCAGGGTGCCTGGACACAGCAGGCTGCCTGCTCCACCCCACCTGCAGGCACCTGGGCCTTCTCCTCTCACCCTCGGCTCTCCTTTTAAGACCAAGTCACCAGCCCATCCTCTGGGAAACCTCAGCACACTTCTCACTCAGCGAGCTCACTTCTGTGTCCCCAAACACCTCCAACACACTACCAACACCATACTTAGTACCTTGCACTCTACTTTCTCCTAAGGTACTATCTCCTCACTCATTGGTAAGCTCCTTGGCATTACCATATTCGACATCTCCCAGAACCTGACAGGTTGCCAGAACTCACAAGATGTTTGCTAAATGTCATCCTTGGGAGGTACTCCTACAAGTGACAAGGGATCGCCTTGTGCATCCGGAGCACCCGTATGGCAGAGCAGTTAGATGTACATAAAGAGTATACTGGGTTTTGAAATCCCAAATGGAGTTCTCTGCTTATTAGCTGTGCCTCAGGTTCCTTTTATGAAAAATCAAAAGAAATAATATTACCTACTTGTTGTAAAGATTAAATTAGATGATCCATGTAAAGTATTAACAGGGTGTCTCAATCATCAACAGTCATTATATACATTATCTTATCGGAATGCTCTCAAGATTAGTGTGTGTGTGTGCACTAAACTGTGCCTGACATACTGTAGTTTCTCAAATTGTTGAACAAACACTTAACTGTGAGTAATAATTACTGCTTATATATCTGTCTTCTTCCCTGCTATACTGCACATTTTCAGAAGGCAAGGACTATGTCCCATACATTTCTGCACCCCACTCCAGTCCCCTAGCACAGGTCAACAAATAACCATTCTATTTATTTTTACACAAAATATTAGTACAATTTTGATGACTCTTAAGAAATTCATCCTTGTCGGAGGAATTACAAGAGCAGCCTCAGGCATACCTTGAACTATACCCACAGAATGGGATAAAAAAAAACTCACTGGCTTCAAAACCTTCCTCTGGTTTCCAAAGACCCAGACTAGCTGGACTCCACCCTCAACAACCAACGCTGCTTTCCTTGAATCTCAGGCCAGCCCCCTCCTCAGCACAGGCTCTGCCGCCTGCTGAGCCACAATCTGATGACTTCCAAGCCCCCCAGCGTGTGCACCCCAGCCCTGACCCCGCCGCAGCCTGCTCATAGCCCTCAGCCCAGCTTCCGCAGCAGCTCATCCTGAGAGTCCAGCAGCGCGGAGACCGCCTTCTCAGCTCTCAGCCGGTTTGCCCCCACCCCCAGAAACCCGGGGGCTGCGCTTAGCCCCAAAGTATCAGGTTACCACAAAAATAACAGTAGGCTTGCCTATAACAGCGTGCAGGCCAAGTGTAGGAGGGAAAGGAAGTGTCTCCGAGGTGAGAAAGAGAAGCCCAGGAGAAGGAAAAAAAAGCAGACATTTGAATATGAGCCCAAGAGGACTTGGGTTTTAAGAAATACACATTAAATTCATAACTACACTCTTAACATCACCACTACAGCCCCTGCAATCACTCATTTATTTAGTATGCAATCAGAGCAACTTACCTTCATATCACACTTAACTACTTTGTGCCTTCAAAAATATTATTCTAGGGAAAGATGAGGATGGAGTTTTCTTTAGTTTGCTTATTTAGTACTATGTATAAAAGCCGGATTTGGGTCAATGAAGGTTTTAACAAATATTCCCACTCAAAAAATTCCTGATATTACTCAGCTTTAATTTTCTCAAAACTAAATCCAAACATGTCAGAACTAATTAGATCTACTGTAGGAGGGGCAGAACTTCAAGGGGGAAAAAAGGCTAATAAAAAGCATTTATTCATTATTCTATCCCTGCCCCCCCCCCAAAAATGAAATCAAAGTTCACTCCTATGCTACCCTGGTGCAGGAACGCTGCTGGCTTGATGTGGTCTGGCCCAGCCTGGATATTTCAAATAAAGTTAACTTCAATCACTGCAGGGAGTTAGCAGGTTACTGATTCTCCATCCATTGTTCTTTCATCTTGGTTTACTCCGTAGACAATGCCTCTTTAATTTGCTCCTAGCCACTGTTTTATAAGTGGGTGGGTATACACCCAGCTACAAGAAAAGATGCTCTTCTTCAAGCCAGGCAGGTAAGCCCCAAGATCAGGCCATCCACTAGGTGGATTATGTTTCCCATTGTAATTCCTTATGTGCAAAAGAAGCCGTCAATGCCCTGGCAGGAGAAGACAGAGCTAACTCTAACAGGCAGTTAGATTCCCAACCTGAAAGTGCTAAAAGGCAGGCAAACAAAAAAATTCTCAATAGAAAAAAATGGATTCTCTAAGTTTTTCTTTAAAAAGTTAATTTTTGATGGGGTAATTATTCCCCAATGTCACACTATTTTGTAGTTATCGATTTATGTTTCATTTTAAAATATCATAGTTACAAGCATTATAAGACAAGCAGTATTCTCAATAAGACTCTATTGCAAATGCTCAATAAAAAAGCCTTGAAAGTGACAATTTTAGTGGCAGCCAGAGCAGCAGTAGACATGCAGACAGGCAGAGATTCTGTGTTTTTAAGTTGTTTTTGTTTTGTTTTGTTTTTTAGCTTTTCAGAAATAGCTCTCTCTCAATCAAATCAATCAAAAACTTCACAGAGGAACCTATCACCAGCGGAGTTTGAGTCCTATAAATTTTTTTAAATGCCATATAAACAGTGAAATTCACTGCAGTTTCACTGTCTTTAATAACAGCCAAAAGTCTAGTTCCCAAAAGAGAGGAACTCGTTCACCTTGCTACTCCTAGTGTGGTCAGAATTAACACAGTTCATGCAGGGAACACCACACCGTGCAATTATCAACTGGCACTGACATTGCTAAAAGATCTTTAATAATCCTGGTTTTTACCATAAAAGCTCTCATTATCATCCCAGCTCTCTCTTTGCTTGTTCAGTGTGCCTTGTCACTTACACGAGAATGAGAAAAAACCGTGGACTCCACTCATCTTTCCCCAGCCGTGTCTCTCACGGAGCTGTCCGTGTCTCTGCAGCGCAATGCCACCGCACTGGCTGACCGGGTTTAAAATTAGCCGAGCCCTGGAGAGCCGCGGGTAACCTTCTGACAAGGTTAGCCAGCAGAGCAGAGCACTGCTCAGGGAGGGACATTAATAAGAAGCCAAGTAGAGCCTTTCAACAAGCCCATTAGGGCCTCTCAGAACCACTGCAGTCTGGAAGCCTGGGGGAGCCGGGTGCCCTGGTGCGAGGAGGCTGACCTAGGCTCTTATTTTTATCTCACGGAGTCAGCAGCTCCCTTTGCAGGCAATGAACACAACTTCCAAATGCGTTTCTCCAAGTTTAAATTCCACGCATTCACCCACTAATTGCACAATTTTTAAAACTTTTAATTGGATTTTAAAAATATATTTCTGGAACACCTCTAGCTATAAAGTTAATACCTCTAGATGACAGGTAGAACATATAGAAACATACATAGGAGAAAATAAACTTTACCCATATGCCATCATCAAATAATAGTAAGCGCTAACCACGCACTTTGATGTGTTTTCTTACACTAATAACCTATTATTATTCTCTATAGTTTTGGGTTTTTATTGTCCACCTAACATTTCACATTCAGTCCTGAAAAATTCTTTGTAGCCATGATTTTTAAGAGGTGTATAATATTCCAGGTGGTGGATATACTATTATTATTTCCCTGTGATTGAACATTTAGATTTTGCCCAACTTTTCATTGTTGGGGTGAGTATCGTTGTAATCATTTCCTATGGACAGATTCTTCGCCTAGAGTCAGAGGACAGGAACAATTTGAAGGCCACTGGTACAGACTAGGGACCCCAAGAAGACAGGGACTGTGTACCTCTCACTGTATGCACAGTATTTTCCGAATAAATTAACATGTGTCAGTGCATTCCAAACAGACAACCCTTAATTCTAATGTGACAGTTTCTAAGCACCTATCGGGAGATAACTGGGCCCAACACAACAAGAGTCCTCCCAGCAGTGAGTCAAAGGAGAAGACTACCGAAGAGTCCATAAATACCCGTATGAACACCCGCCAAAGGCAACGCAAGTGTTCTCCCCCACGTCACCTCAGCACCCAACTGGTACAGCCACACTGGGTGTTTAAAACAGCGAAATACTTCCATAAGAGTGGGTGAAGAGCCAGTACCCCAAGGTCTCCTCGCTATTCAATGAGTAAAAGGTAAGTGCCTGGCACACCTGGGAGCCTGCAGTGGCTTCCATGTGTCAATGCTCTTCTGAACTAGTTGTTAATATTTTAAATATCACCCCTGATCACAAGCAACTTTTAACTCAAGATCTGCTTTGTAAATTGTTAATCTCCAAACCAACCAACTCGTCAGAGACCACTGTTTAAAATCTTTATTACCATCACTTCAACACTGTTTCTTAAATTCACTAAATTTCCTAACGTTGTATTTTTGAAACTGAAGCTGACAATTATTAGGAAGCACTTACCAAGCCTCGTAGGAGGTTGTTTCTGCTAATTCTCTACAAAGCACAGGGAGTTGGGGTAGACAAAGATGAACTTCACAATCATAAGATTCATGAACCTAGTACTAATACCAATTATACTTGTTCCCCAAGGATAAAAGCTATCTGCTTAAATCACAGGAGAATTTGAGGAACTCTCAGATCATCAACTAGATTCTCAGCAAGCTAAAAGCAAAAATGTTGAAATACTAAAATCTGGGCATAAAAAGAAGAGTCAGGTACAGCCTAACCACCCTCGTACTGGCTCACCTGTAATACCAATAATAGCAACATTTATTGAGTGCCGTCAGTGGGCTAGGCATGCTTGCTACGCACTTAGAAGCAGGATCTCTACCTACAGCTCTCTGCTAAACTAAACTATTTTCTGTGGAAGGGAACAGATCACTAGTACATGGAACAGAGTTTCATTTCTTCTACATGGTTTTGTCCATCTTCTTTGGAGATGCCAGGGCAAGAACACCAGCCAAGAAAGGCAGGAGGGACAAACAAGGGGTCTATAAATCAGACTTTGAAAACCGAGAAGGTGCTAGCCTGGACGCATTACAGCACTGCCCAGCCCGGCAGCTGGATCATGGCCCAAGCTGGAATAAGCTCAAAGACAATACCCACCCACATCTCCATTACGGAAGAATATACTCCAAATGCCAGGCCACTATGGGAGCTGGAGGCTGAGCTACAGCTTCTTTGCCAAGTAGACGAGATTTTTACAGATAGAAAATGTCTGGGGTTCACGAAATCAAGAATGATGGCAAAAGTTCAAGGAAATAACCACGCAGTAGTAAATGAAATTAATATTCACAGCTAACATCTATTCAATACTATATGTGAAGCATAGGGGTCAGGACTTTACTTTTCTCTTATTTTTGATTGACGATAATTATATTTATGGGGTACAATGTGACGTTTCGATACATGTATACATTGTGGAATGATCAAATAAGACTAATTAACATATCCATCACCTCAAATGTTTATCATTTCCTTGTGGTGGGAACATTTAAAATCCTCTCTTTTAGCTAGTTTGAAATATGCAATACATTCTTACTAACTGTAGTCACCATACTGTGCATCAGAACGTACTCCTCCTAGCTAAAATTTTATATCCCTTGACCAAAGTCTCCTATCTCCCCATCCACCCCTCTCCCCCAGCCCCAGCCCATGGTAACCACCATTCTACTCTCTACTTCTACAAGTTTGACTTTTTTAGATTCCAGAACTTTACTTTTATTATTTCATTTAATCCTCATCACAATTATATGAGATAGAGATGTCATATTACTATCTATTATTCAGACAAAGAAAATGAAGTTTAGACACATTAAGTTATTAGTCTGAAATCATACCACTAGTCAGTGGTCAAATTGAAATTCAAACCCAGGTACATCTCATCTCGAGCCCAAGATCTAAATGTACTTGAAAGATAATAAACCTCCTAGCACTAGAGGTAATCAAGGAATAGCTACCAGACATCTTAAAACAGAGATGCTGTAGCTGGAAGGGGATGGAGAAGGATGTCAGGGAAGGTCCATTCCAACCTCTGGTCTATGGTGGGTGAACATAAATTGCCTCCTGGGTGTTGGCTCTGCACTAGGTGCTTGTGAGATGTGAGCAGGAGGTGGGATCAGTGAATGAAGTGAGCACACTGTTAGAGCTGAGATAATGGACAGCCACGCTAGTTTTCTGCTCACAATAAAAGGCAGCTGAAAAGCAAAGCTGTTGGCAAGTCCGGACTCTGGCCGCTGTGATCCCAGCAGAGCTGGCACGTGGCAAAAGCTGGGGCTTCTTTCTGCTTCTCCAGAACAGCAATGGCCAGGATGAGAGCCTAAATACTGCAAGGCAGGGGGAGAGGTTTGCTCTTCTTTTTAATTTCCTGCACCTGGATTTTTCTCCAACACAAAACTTTAATGGTAAATAAACAATTCAAATTTATACTGAAAAATATCAACAACACAAGCAAAAGAGGAGATGAATACACAATTTACACAGAACAATAAGCATATGGGAGAATATGCATCTTCACTGGGAGGGAGAAAAATGGCAAATTCAAGCAAACTCCAGGTGTTGTTTTAAAACTCCTAATCAGCAAACCTATAAAGACAATAATCACTTTTTTTTTTTTTTTTTTTTTAAAGAGACAAGGTCTCGCTCTGTTGCCCAGGCTAGAGTGCAGTGGCCTCATCATAGCTCACTGCAAACTCCAAACTCCTGAGCTCAAGTGATTCTCCTGCTTCAGCCTCTCAAGCAGCTGGGACTACAGGTATGTGCCACCACCATGCTAGGCTAATTTTTTTTTTGGAGAAACAAGGTCTCACTATATTGCTCAGGCTAGAACTCCTGGCCTCAAGTGATCCTCCCAAAGTGGATCCTCAGTCTCCCAAAGTGCCAGGATTACAGGCGTGAGCCCCACTCCCGGCCTGATAATCACATTTCTAGTGAATACGACACAGGAAATACGCTAGTGGTGGCACGGATGTGAAGAACCCACTAGCACACTGAGAGCCTGAAAAGGCTCAAATCCTTTGACCTAGTAATCCTAACCCTAGAAATTTATAAAAAAGAGAAAATTCCATGAAAGAAAGAAATTACAGGCACAAAAGACGTACATTATAAAATCTATAATACTCTGAAAAATAGAATAACTAACAAAAACATAGCACATGAATGCAAATAATTAAAAAGAAAAAACTCAAACAGGAGGGAAAGCTTCTCAAAGAACATGAATTTTAAAAAGCAAAACAAAATGATATAGTGATCATAACTTCAGTTTTATGCATGTAGCATAATAAAATAAAAAGGAAAATAAAAAGGAAATAGTTACTATGTTAGGACAGTGACATTATAGGTTTTTGTCTTAGACTTTTTTCATGTCCTACTGTTTTTTGCAATTTTTAAGAAATAATGCCAATTTTCTTAAAGACAATTTAAGTAAATATCAGATACAAATTCAGATACTTGAGCACCTGAATACAAGAAGAAAGCTGAGAAGTCAGAGATAAGAGAATATTTGAAAATTCCTTATTATCAGGATCCACCCAATCTCCAACTTTAGTCACAGTTTTGTCTCTCTCTCTCTCTCTCTCTCTCTTACACACACACACACACACACACACACACACACACACACAGATCATGGCCTATTTTAGACACACCAAACGACTTGATATTCGCCCAAAACATTGCGGTAGCAGTAACAACAGTAGCTAACACAAGAGTGCATATTCCACACCTGGCCCTGTTCTAAGCAATTTATATGTCTTGATTCATTTAATCTTCCCAACAATACTATGAGAAAAGTACCATTACTATTCCCATTTTAGAGATGAGGAAACTAAGGTACAGAAAGAAAATAATTTGCCCCACATCGCTCAGAGAAGTGGCAGAGCCAGGCTTTGAACCCAGATAGTCTGACTCCAGAGTTATCAATTATGGTAACCACCACACAAGACTCCCTATATGTATAAATGAGTCTTCCAGCCACTATGCTATTGCGCTTGTCTGAAATGTCTTTCCTGCCCTCAGCCCCCATAAAGCTCCCACACATACTTCACAGGCCAATTCAATTGCCACCTCCACGGTAAAGCCTTCCCCAGCTCTCCCATGCAGGGTTTGCTTGTTTCGCCTCTAAAGTCCCACAGAACTTTATACATACTACTCAGTCACTGATAGTGCTTAATAATGGATTGGGTTTATCTCCCTGATGGACCAAAGTGTGGGATGGGGAGTAGATACAGGTGTTCTTTGTATCGCCAGTAACTGGCCTGATGTCTGCCACCTAACACGCCGTCGATGAGAGAGGATGAGAGAGGGAGGAAGGAACGAATGCATGAATGACTTCTCAGTGAGACGACTAGAGAACTCACTAACGTGTTGATTGGTTGAATATTTCACACATACTTGGGGTTAGAATAAAATAGAATCTTGAATATTAATCAGCCTTGAAAAGGAACGCAATTCTAACACATGCTACAACATGGATGAACCTTTAGGAGATTACGCTAAGTGAAATAAGCCCATTACAAAAGGACAAATATGGTTTGATTCCACTCATATGAGGTACCTAGAGTAGTAAAATTCATAGAGACAGAAGGCAGAATGGTAGTGGCCACAGGCTGGGGAAGGAGGGAATGGGGAGTCATTGTTTAACAGGTATAGTTTCAGTTTTGCAGACAAGAAGAATTTCGTGGATGGATGGGTGGTGATGAATATACTTAATACCACTGAACTGTACACTTCAAAACGGTAAAGATGGTCAACTTTGATGAGTACTTTGCCACAATTAAAGAGATAGACATAGATAGAACGGGACCTCAAAGGCAAGAAATCAGACCAAGTCAAATTATACCTACAGTGGAATCTAAACATAACTTTCAGCCACGGAGCACTCGTCATCCAACAGATGATTCACACACAAACACAGTCATCAAATGTACCTTTCCAAGTGTCTTGCCTTCTCAACAGAGATATCACTTCCTCCAGGGAGGCTTCCTGGATGCCCAACTCAGGCTGGGTGGCCCTGGGCATGCTCCCATAGCATCATGTCCTTGTGCCAGAGCACCTTTGTAACTGCCTAACGATAAGTCTATCTCCCCAGTGCCAAGCTCCCTGAAGGCAGCACCCTTGTCTCACTTGGGTATGTCCTCAGGACCTGGCTCAGCACACATCGTCTTCAATAAATATTGAACCAACTCATTAACTGCCAAAAAGGGAGAGGCTGGAATACTGCTCTGATATTCAGAGCTCCCCATGCAGCTCTTAAGGAGTGGTTAGCAAGTCAAGTAAATACCCAAAGAAAATTCTAAGATTTCTAACCTGGAAACTGAAAGGAAAAGAATCCAAGTGAAGATGAGTCCCAGATAAGTTCCTGCTGTCTCTGTTAGAGAAAGAGGGAATTATTTGTGAGCAAGGTAATTTCCAGAACCTACACAGCGTTAAAGCTCTGTGCCCATCTTCTGATACCCTGGAGCTGAGACTCAGGTGCCAGGCACGGTGCAGGAGCTTAGACACTTCACGTCTTCAAATTCTCTTGAGGTCAAGGGAGCATTTTCCTCTTTGCAGGAACAAAAGTTTAAATTTTAGTTTGATCAATTTATCAGACACCTATTCTTTGGGCTAAAATTAGAAAACATTCTTTGAAGCTGCTAAATCTTTACGGATACTTAAGGGTCAGCTCAGAGGGTACAGGGGCAGTAATTGCTTCTCTTCGCATATTCCATTTTCCATTCTTTTAAGGCACCTGGTACATGTGTAGTATTTCTCTTTTATGCGTTTCTGCCATATAAATTAATCACCCCTAAACCTCTTCTGCTATTCACACACCTCCAAGTCTACTCTTGGTTTATGTTTCACATAGCACAGAAACAAATTTCTGGATTTGCTACTGAGCAAAATTTGTTTCCTTCCTTTTTTCCTCCAATGACTGAACAAACGTAAGAGTGATGCTAAAAGGCAAGCACAAGCGAGGCTCCTCCAGACTTGAACCCCACAATGCAGTAAGCTGCCAGAGTACAGAGCCACAGCAAAAAGCACAAATGACTGCCAGCATGACTTAAATGTAGCTTTAGGGCAAACCCAGTGTGGAACAGCTCCAAATAGGTAATGCTGAAATGACAAGGGGGGTGACTGTAAATCAGAGACACACACCTGCTTATGAGTGGTCTGGGCACCCTCCATCAGTAAGTGCAGTCCTCGCACAAACCTTAGATTACAAGTCCTACTCATTCACAAATATCACAGGTAAAGGATATTTGGGGATCTGAGTTAGAGAAGCTAAGACTCAAAGGGCATTTTTAAATGTAGATAATGTTGACTTTTTTTGTTTGTTTTTGCTTAGTCTTTCATTGACTTTAGTAAACCATCCTTACTAAGCGACCTACATGAATTATAGTGACAGGTATATAAACACGCAATCTGACTCTGAAGAGCTTAACTTCTGCTAGGTAAGGTACAACAGTTAATATAACTTTGAGCAATTCCTTTTTCTCCTAACCTAGATCTCAGTTTCCTCATCTGTAAACCAGAGCTGAAACATGACTTTTTTAGATAGCTCTCAAATGTAATATTCTACTTCTACTCCATTCACCTGTCCACCAGAACAAGCAGAATTCTGGCCTACTCATGGCAGGATTGCCCAAGAGTTCGTTTTTTTAAAAATCCCCATAAAATATTATTGACTATACTATATATATATGCATGTTCTAACATTATTTTTGCTTCTAAAGAAGTAGACTATTTCTGACAAAATAAAAGACAGTGATTATAATTTTGTCCAACTGTTATAAAAGGTCCTTTTCAAAAGTAGATCTTATAAGAAAATTATGGGTAAATTTTAAAAGGAAATTTATTTCTTACTCACAATGAGTCATTTTAAAAAGAAGCAAGATTCATTTGGCTATTTCAAAGAAACATTCCCTGTTTTTCTTTTTTTTTTAAATGTCTGCTTTCCCTATATTTCTTTGTGAAAGGGTAAGACTCAAAAACTAAAAGTTCTAAAAATTAAGATTCCACCTGGAGCCCATAACACTGCATAGGACCATCAAGTTTGATAAAAATCCTAAATTTAATTAATATGTTCAAGAATCATTCAAGTTTTGAGGATTACACCTGCATCTGAAACTTAGAATACAATAAATATTTATAGACTCATATTTTTTAGGTTTTAAGAACTGCTGATAAATTGCACCTTCAAAGGAAGAGAGGTGATCATTTCTGTCCTACTTTACAACTTTTTAAATTCACTGAAATATCTAAAATCCTAAATACAAATAATATTTCAAATTCCATTTTCCTTCCTTTAAAAAATGGAATTCACCGGGCCTGGTGGCTCATATCTATAATCCTAGCACTTTGGGAGGACAATGCCGGAGGATCACTCGAGGCCAGGAGTTTGAGACCAGCCTAGGCAATAATAAGACCCAATCTCTACAAAAAATTTAAAAAAAAATTAGTGGGGTGTGATGGCACGTCTGTAGTCCTAGCTACTCAGGAGGCTGAGGTGAGATCCTCTCAAAAAAA
>NW_012150174.1:7030296-7098292 GCF_000956105.1 Propithecus coquereli
GATGGCACGTCTGTAGTCACAGCAACCCAGGCGGCTGAGGTGAGATCCTCTCTAAAAAAAAAAAAAAAAAAAAAGGAATTCATTTTTATCTCAAGATATACTGCTACCATGCAAACCTGTCTTTCCTGAACAGTTTGTTCTAGGTGGGGTCAATGACAAAAGGGGTGGGGGGAAGCTAGAAAACATAAAGCGTTTGGTCTTAAAAGGCTGTAAACACGTCCACATCTTCTAGTTTTGGACAGAAATAGTAGACAAGAGAGGAAGCGAAAAGGATGCATTTGAAATTTCAGGACATTATGTGCTGATTCACAGAGAGGAACCTGAGAGGCAAACACTTGCCAGAGTAAGCAATTACCACAATCACAGTAACATTTTAAAAGGGATTTCTGTTCACAATTCACACACAGTAATGAAGTGCTTGAGGGACTACCTTCTCCACTTCTCTAACCGGCTAGCTATAGGATAAAACGCGGCCTACTATGCACTAGGTTCTACAAGACTGATTGGGACACAGAAGCGGTACCTGGACTGCTCACAATTTAGTTGGGTGTCATAAAACACAAGCATTCATTCAATGAGCCTGAAACAGGCATGTGGCCAACTTTAAGGCAGGCTCTGTGCTGGACAGATGAAAATAAATAACAAACAAGCTCCTCCCTCAAAGATCTCACAGTCCAATGAGACAGGGAGATGCATCAACAGATAACTCTAATGCAAACCCTAACTGCAATGATGGAAAGACGTGGGAGCACAGTGGTGTCAGGGACAGGGGATGCATGCCTAATTGTCAACAGATGTGTCAACTGCACGTCTGCCTTGGTCACAGCTGTAACCCCAGAATCTAGAACAGTACGTAACACATAGTAGGTGCTCAGAAAGAAGGAAGCAGGAAAGGAGGCAGAGATCTGCCAGAGGAGCTCGAGTTTGCCAGGGAGCATGACTCCAATGCACACTCCACCACTTTGTAGCTGTGTTCCAGGGCAATGCATTTAATATCTCCAATCCTTAATGTCTTCATGCGCTCCCCACAGGTCGTAATGAGAGAGCAAGCATGGAAACGCCAGCCATGGCGATCTCTGCTCTGGGAAGATTCCGAGACTTGCCCAGTGCTATCTTCTGCCTGCGGCAGGGACCAGAAATCATACAGAACCACAGCAGTAGGATTTTTTTTTTCTTTTTTCTGCGTCGTCTTCTCCCTTTTCTGACCCTGCAGTATCCCCCTTTTCCCAACGCTGACTCAGATGAAACTCAGAGTGAATCAACCAAAAAGAACTGGCAGAGAGAGGGGAGAGAAAATCCCCTGGCTAGCTACGGAGAAAGGACAAGATCCTTTTCACCCTTTGGAATGGAAGCTCTCGGCATTTCTACACTGGAAATGAATTTTAAAAGTCCTAAGCCAGATACCTAAAAGGTTCCTACTTCTGTCTGGTCCTGCTGCTTTTCTGGACTGCCTCGGATTCCTGACAATTAACCTGAGATATTTTCCCCATCTCTCCATTTTAATTTCCTTTACTAAATTAAAATAATTACAACACATTAACATTTGATCAACACAAAAAAGTAGACTAAAACTAGCCTTAATATGATCTTAGATCATCCAGTTTCCTAAAAAAAATATGGTGCTGTGTGTTTCTGTACATGAAGCTGTGACTGCCTGTGAACACATGTGTGTTTACGTACAGTCAAGCGATGCTTTAAGACAGGGATACGTTCCGAGAAATGCATTGTCAGGCAATTTTGTTGTGTGAACATCACAGAGTATACTTACACAAACCTGGATGGTCTAGCCTACTACACCTAGGCTATACGGTGTAACCTATTGCTCCTAGGCTACAAACCTGTACAGCATGTTGCTGTTGTGAACACTGTAGGCAACCGTAACACAATGGTAAATATATGTGTATCTAAATGTATCTTAACATAAAAAAGGTACAGTAAAAATGCAGCATAAAAAATAAAAAACAGTGTACCTGTATAGGGCATCTACTATGAATGGAGCTTACAGGACTGGAAGTTGCTCTGGGTGAATGAGTGAGTGAGTGAGTGGTGAGTGATGTGAACGTCTGGCCCTAGGACACTACCGCAGACTATTGTAGACGTCGTAAACACTGTACACTTAGGCCATGCTCAATGTATTTAAAATTTTTTTCTTTCTTCAACAATTAATGAACCTTTGCTCACTGTAACAGTTTTACTTTATAAACTCTATTTTTTTAACTTTTTGACATTTATAATAACGCCTAACTTAAAACACAAACCTACCGTGCAGCTGTACAAAAATATTTTCTTTATTTTATATCCTTGTTCTATGAGCTTTTTTCTATTTTTAAAGTTTTCTTTTTTTTTTTAACTTGTCAAACTTTTTTTAAAAATGAAGACATAAACACACACCTTGGTCTAGGCCTACACAGGGTCAGGATCATCAAGACATTACTAGGCAATAGGAATCTCTCAGCTCCATTATAATCTTAGGTAACCAGTCCATCATTGACCTAAGCATCATGGACCGAGATGTTGTTCTGTGGCATACGACCGTACGTATGTACATTCAAGCATACACATGTGTTATTTAAGTAAGTATGAGGCAGGGCATGCGTCTATATACAAATATAAACCCGCCTTCTCGTGGCTGCAGAAGCGTGACAGATACCACCACGCACACGGAGGCAGGAACGGCTAATCGTGTGTCCACCTCAGAAACCTGCAAGCTCACCCTGCACAAGTAACCAAGGTGATTGGTTATGATGAAGAAGTTGTTAAATTTCCAAGAAGACCACTGGGACGGGGCTCGAGGTGCTCCAACTCCTTGTGACTGGACCTGGGGCTCTAAGGAACCTTTTTCTCCCTTCCTTGAGAAAAACTTCCCTTCCCATTAACCAAGAGAACTGGAACTGTTCAGGCACAGAAGCAGGGGCCCTCAAGCTGCCCAGAGAAGACCACAACCACACCAGGGGAGCGAGAACACTCAGGCTCCTGTCCCTCAGCTCCTGGGGCTAGGATGGGTCTTTACTATTAATATCGAGAAGCAGCTATGTCCGAAGCCCAGTGCTAGAGCTTACTTCTCCTAACACTGTCCTATGTGTGTTTCACAACAACCCAAAGGCAAGCGGGGTGGTATTACCCTCCTTTTACAGGTGAGGGACCTGAAACTCTGAAATGCTGCCGGGGGCCCCAGACAGGCCCCAGCGTGTGTCGTGGAGGAGCTGTCAGACTGCCTTCACACCATGAATCCGCCTTGAAGGTACTGGCAGAGAGCAGAATCCCAGCTGTTGGGCTGTGGTTTCAGCTCATCCTCTGATCTAAGAATAATCAATCGTGTGTAGGTCTTAGCTGTGCAAGCCTTAAGAGCAACGAACGTGAAAAGATAAAGAGAGGGTCACTTTTGTTCTATGTCTCACACAGCAGAGGCAGATAAGATCCTCTCTGTGATCATGATTCTGCACGATTCTCAAAGGCTGGGTGGCTGCTGTCCAGTCATCAATTCTCCCAGCCAATTCCCCAGCATTCCCTTTGTCCCAGCCTCGTGTTTTCACTGCCTTGGGCATTCAGCTACTGTGTCCTAAGGAATCCCTCTCTCTGCTGCCTGCCTTTCTGGAACACATCAAGATCCATCTCAAGAATTAGCTCAAGCCCAAACAGTCAATTCCTGAGGACCCTTGGAGAAGTATTTAAATTTTTCTTCACTACATCTGCTACCCTCGGTCTGGCCAGTTTTCTGTCTTTTTATCCTCACTGTAAGCCCCTCACGAGAGACCCGAGCCTATACTTCTCTAATTCTTCATCACTGTGATACCCACTACCACCAAGCTTTCATCCCTGGAGTCAAATAATAGGACACGGCCCCAGCCCTCAAAGAATTCTCACTCTAGTAAAGAACACAGAGATATATGTGACTTCTGGGATTTGCTGAATCATTTGACACTGGAATTTGCCAGTGACTGGGAGTTGGAAGGGACAGTGGCTATGAAGGATGATTGAGTCTATTCCTGATGCTATCACAAAGGATATAATGACCAGCTGACTCTAATAAAGTGGAAATTTAATAAGGATAAATGTCAAGTCATGCACTTAGGTTCTTCCCCCCCCCCCCCACCAAAAAAAAATCAACTCACAAGTATAAGATGGAGAAGATCATATGAGAAAGTCTTAAGGGATTGGGTTGCCCACAAGCTCAATGACTCAGTGTGATGAGGTCCTAAAAAAGCTAATGCCATATCAGGCTGTCCCAAATAGAAACGCTGTATTCAAAGTAAGGAAAGTATCTCAAATCTGGATCCCAGAGACTACAGGGATATGAATGGTGAAAAGTGAGCACATTTAGGAGAACAAACAGGAGCACTAAACCACATCCTAAGAGGAATGGGGATGATGAGGCTGGGGAATGAATAAGTAGAAGGCCATGAACGTTATCTTTAAACTAGAGTCTTGGGCCTTACTTTTCCATTTCCAGGAATAGATAACAGAGGTGGTTTACCTAAACTATGAAGGCAGAGATTAACCCATGAGATATTTATTACAGCATGGTTTATAATTGCCAAAAAATGCGAGGGAACAGGCAGTTCCCTTTTATTCTGACAAAGGGAATAAATTACATATCCTATTATAAAATTAATAATTGCAATATTATAAATATTTATTGATATGAAAGATGTTCAACTTACCAGAAAAGGGAAACTGTAAAATATTATGCACAAACAGTACGGTTCGTTTTGTTAAAAAACACGCACAACATACACACATATCAAAAACTATTGAAACGGTCTAGAAGACTATGTGTGAAGATAATTAATGCTAATTATCTGAGTGGTGAAACTATACATAGTTCTAAATTTTAGTTTTTGCTTCTCTGTATTTTGCTTCTCTATATTTTCTCAGCGTTTCACAATGAACATATACTGCAAATCTGGTGAGAAAAATTAGCATATGATAAGAATTAGGCTTGTGCAGTATGGCTTCAGCAGGGTAGGGGTGGAAAGGATAAGGATTACTGCGCAAATTACTAGGAGACCCTATCTGAGCTCAACATAAGAGAATGGTCTACAAGCGAAATAAACAGCCCTTGTAGTGAGCTCTCCATCAAAAGGTCTGTTCCTCTAGGATACACATGAACTATTTAGTAATGTACTGTAGGAGAAGCCTCCATGGAGTCATGAAGTACAGGGTTAGAGTCTCCTAAATGACCATTAAGGTTCCCTCTAATCTGTATATTCCAATTCCTTCAGTACTGAATGAGCCATCCCTGCTCCAGAAACCACATCTCCATTTCTCTCATGCCAAGTTCAAATCCTCAATCAAGCTTTTAAGATCTACCTCAGTGCTCTCTTACCAAATCAGGGCCAAAGGGAGTGCAGTGAAAACAACACTCAGCTGGGAATCAAACCTCCAAATCCCACTGGTACCAGTAGAAAGAATACAGCCTTCGACAAGTTACTTCATCTCTAGCAGCCTCAGTTTTCCTCAACTGTAAAACGGCAGTAAAATTTATACAACCTCACAAGGTTCTACTGACAATTCAAGATAAAGCCTGTGAGTGCTTTGTAAACAATAAAGTGCCGTACAAGCAAGAGATAGTTTATTCCTCTGTATATATTCCTGCAGAGTGACTAGTACACCATGGCTACTTAATAAATGTTTTATGAGTGTTGAATGAGTCCTATTTTGACTCAGCACGATGAACTATCTGACACAAGCTTGCTAAAATGTATTAATAAGCACTAAATAGGAGGAAAGTTATGGTCTAATATATTGGACCCAGTAACCTTGGGTAAAACAAAGTTAAACGGGTTGCCTTAATGCCAGACATGACAGAGCCTTTGATATGCTGCACAGTGAATCTGGAACATGCAGACAGAACAGGCAACACATCTCAGCATTATTCATCCAGGAGAGCCTTTTCTCAGGGCATCTCATTAAGATAACAGTTGGCAACAAGCCTTGGGAAATAGGGAACCACTGCATTCTCTATGGTGAGAGCATTTCAGCAGAAGCTGAATGGCCAACTGTCATCCCATGGCTTAGGGATCCCAATGGGTTGGAACCAGACACAACTTTAATTCCAAGATCTCATGATTCTATGCTGTGGCTCAAGTACCACCTCCACAAGAAGGCCCTTCCCTCCGCTATCTTTCCCTTGACCGTTTGTCATACCACACGGTATAATAATGAATGGCTTTTCTCCAGTTTAGAGAGATGAGTCTTGATTCTTCACCATGACTACAAATGTTTTTTGGTATGAGGACCAACACCTCCGTCTTTATCCGCAATACCCAGTGCCTATTGGGAACTTTAATTAAAGACTTATTGATGATTTGACTGAACCCTAACAGAACTTTGCTACTTAAAGTGTAGCCTGTGGACCAGTATTACTGGCATCACCTGTGAGCATCTTAGAAATGCAGATAGATCTTATCCCAGATCCACTGAATCAGAATCTGCGTGTTAACAAGATGCCCAGGTGCCTCATACACGCTAACAAGGTGATGCTGATGGTGCAGGTCTACAGACCGCCCTCAAGAAGCAAGGGGAAGGCCTGGGGAACTCTCACCCACATGATCTGGAAGCCCAGAAAAGGACTTCCTTCCTTCATTCATTCAGGAACTATATACTAAGTTCCTCCATCAGTCCAGGTACTTTTTTAGGCACCAAGTTCTGTGAGAGCCAGCTGTCACGGAATGGCAAGGCTCCTCTGATGTTAAAGAGGATCACTCATTACAGCTGCCTGCCCTCAGAATTCAACTAAAAACAACTTAAGTGCCTCTAAATTCCAGCTCCTCCACCCCTGAGCCAGCTCCTCTCAAATGTTTTGCAGGTGTCAGGGCTGACATCGCTTCACAAAACATCCGAGAAACCACCCACACAATAGCCATGGCCCAGTGGTTTGGGCAGAGCCCCTTTATATTTCTACAGGTGCCACATTCCAAAAATGTTTTTCTTATAAAGCATGGCAAGAATTCTACACTTAAGGAAGAAAAGAGGTTAAAGAAGGGCCTTATTTTTCCCTGGGGAGAGAAGAGATTAAAACCTCTCACAGAGAGGTTTACATTTCTAAAATGTATTTATTTTATCAACCACATGCTTGCAAGTCAAACATCTCCTCAAAGACATTTTGCAGACAGAGATATTCTGGGAACACACTGGAAGCAGCTTATTTATCTGCTGCTATTACAAGACTTAGCCTGAAGGGATGAGTATCAGATGCTATCTCCCACTGAAATGACTGCCTGCCTGCCAACTCCACACCAGGTCACAGCTCCCTCGTGCCCCTCAGATGCCCCCTGTTCATCCCTGACAAACTGCCTCTGCCCCACTGGTCCTCTGAGAGCCTTCCAACTAGCCTGGGTCACTCCCCACCAGGAGGGCTATCTGTGTGCTCCATCTTTGAAGTATGAAAACTGGCAATGAAAAGTGCTGTAATTAATATACAGGTGCAACATTAATATCGAACATTGCCACAGTGCTGGAAACCCCCAGGGGCTGGCAGGATCCTAGGTAAACACAGATCTTCGGTCTCACTGTCCAAAAGGGAATCAAAAGAAAGTGTCCTGCAGTCAGCTACAACGGTCCCTCAGCTCCCTCCTTTGCTGTCTTTTATCAAGTCATCCCTTGAGTCACAGGATTTAGCAGTTAGGAACACTGTCCAGGTCTCCCACAGTCCTTGGGCTCACCTCCACCTTGGCCTGGTCATGCTGCACTGCACCGGTCTCATCCCCAACAGTGAGCACCCTGAGGTTAGGGGCTGTCTCCTGCTCATCATCATGTCAATCGTGACCCTGCAGCCCAGCACACACCTGCCACATACAGGTTCTCCGCAAACAGTGGTAGAATGGCAACTCGCTCATCAAGTTTCAGGAATTCAATATGAAATACTTGAAGATCAAAAAAGGAATATTCCTTCTTGCCCTTTTGAGACTAAACAAAATAAGGAACATGAACTATGAAAGCCTGGATACAAACTTTGATGTAAGGAGTGAGGGAATTCCTGGAGCACAGCAAGCCAAGTGCAACAGAAAAGGAATTTTCTTATCCACGGCATCTCACACAGATCCAACTCCAGGCTGTAATTCATACCGTACTGAATGCATTTCCCACACACCAGCCACCTATTTTGTAACTGACCAAAATTTCTGCCTGCCTTTTAAAATATTCGTACACAGTAAGGTATACATGGTCTTAATCCTAAACAGTTTTATTACAAAGAGAACCACAGCTCACAAGCAGATATGCTTTACACTTAACATTTTTAAAAAATGCATTTCACAGGCATTCCGACTTTATTCTCAACCCCAGCTCAGTCAAGGTGATGTTAGAGACAGAGCAAGAGGGTTGGACATGCAAAGTGCCTGCCACAGATTATGCTCCCAGGACTTGCAGGACCCAATTCACACCTCTTGGCTCTTAAAATTCTCTCATCACCAACACAGCTTCCTCTCGGGGTCACTCTCTCCACCCACAGAAATAGAACGGGAGCCACATGAATCATTTCACATTTTCTAGTAGCCTCATTTACAAAAGGTGAAAAGCAAGAGGCGAAATTAATTTCAACAACTTCTTTTATTAACTCAACACGTCCAAAAATTATCATTTCAACCTGTAATCAATATAAACGGAATTGTTAGTGAGGTATTTTAACTCCTTTTCTGTATTAAGTCTGTGAGCTCCAGTGGCCACTGCGTACTTACGGCGCATCTCAATTCAGACTAGCGAGCGTCGCTCCCCTAACAGCCCAGGCCTAGAGTCAGAACTTCGGACACGCAGCTTGAGTCTCACAGAGCCTAATGTCTGTTGTCTCCAAGCAGACAAAGCCTTTTTAGTGGCCCTGACTTCAATTGGATTTGAGAATTATTTGAGAATTTTCAGTCAACACAGGTCCTCCATTTTTAGATGACTTTCAACAACTCCTTCCAGTGTCACCACAGGTACCACTCCTTCAAGGAAGCTTCCCTGCTGACCTCTCCCACCCTCTCGGTTATATGGCCCCCAACGTACCTGACTTCCCTCATCACAGCCCTTAACATGCCACACTCGTGCCTGCTCGGCCGTGTA
This sequence comes from Propithecus coquereli, assembly GCF_000956105.1. Taxonomy (NCBI): domain Eukaryota; kingdom Metazoa; phylum Chordata; class Mammalia; order Primates; family Indriidae; genus Propithecus; species Propithecus coquereli. Next base: position 7,039,339 of record NW_012150174.1, read on the forward strand.
ATCCGCTATTGTATGTTCCTTGAAGACAGGACTATGCCTGTCTCATTCATAGCCTAAGCCTTATCTCCCAGCCCAAGGCTGGCTCAATAAATATGGTTGGATGCATGGACGGATGGATGGATAAATGAATGGAATTCCTCCCAACACAGAGTCTCTCACTCTAGGCCATAGTTTCCTCATCTGTAAAATCTCCATGGTTCCTGCTGACTCTAAAAGTCAGTAAGGTCATGCACAGTGATTGGCATTAACTGCACCCAGGGGATAGGACAGAATGGGGTGTGTGCACTTAGCCCTCCTGGCATGACCAGCTCTATCAGATATCCAGCACAGGAAAGAAAACTTCTTAGACTACACTATAGAGTTTATTTCTCTGGACCAGTGCAAACTTTTTGCTTCAAGTCTCCAGAAAGTACCCTGTGAACTTCCTACTGTTCTATTGAATTATAGAAATATATGTATTAGTTCACATGATTCTTGAAGAGCTTATCTGGCAAGCCATTTATATATTTCTTATGTGGAAAAAGTTTCACTTTGTCCTTAATGAATGAATATCACAAAAAGATCATGAGGTCAGGTTTTTGACTCCGAAGTCCAGGTTTTGGTCACTACTACCTCATGTTATTTAACCTCTGTGCACCTCGATTTTCTCATCCATAAAATGAGGATAACAACAATATATCCAACTCACAAAGTTGTTTTCATGCCAGAAAGCCTTATAAACTACAAAGGGCCAAACCAATGTTAGTTACTGCATAAACTATTTCTTCTGAGGCAAGTCAAACACGGTGGCAGAGCAAACCACAACCAACACTGCCACCACCAAGTCCTAGGTCTGGGAAACTCAAGCAAAGGCCAGAGGAACCCCATGTGCACTCCCAGGCTAAAATCAAACAGGCCCAGAACTCACAGCCTCATAAAGCAAAGCCCCCAAGGCACTCACTGCCCGAATCCCACTTAGGGAGCAGCCTGGAAGCACAGGTCTTGCCAGGTGAACCAGGCATCAGGGGCCTGGGGCAGGCAGGTGGGGAAGGCCGCTTATTGGAGCACAAAGGAAGAACGCAAATGAGCCAACAAGGAGGAGAGGCCAGGCAAGGCTGGGGCTGGGAGTTCCCATCCCAGGGCAGGCGCCCACAGAACAAACAGAAATCCTGCCCTCCGTCAAGCCAGACCAGGAAGCTGGAGCCAGGGCCTCGCCGGCCTTTTCTTTCTTCTCCCTACAGTGTTTCAGAGGCAGCTGAACTTTCCCAAACAGGTTCTGCCCATTTCAAACAGGAACCAGGCTTGCGTGTGCGCACGCATTTTATGATTCCAGAAGAAAGCGCTCTGCATGCAGAGAATGAGTCATCAGCACTCCTTGTCAATGTGCCAGCAGCCTGCCCCTCTTCATTACAAACATAAAGATAAAAGCTCTTGCACTACATTAGCTGGCATACGCCTCCACAGACAGTACAAATAAATTAATTGTGCCTCATCTCAAACAGCCCGAGAGGTGTGCGGGAAGGGAAAATGCGCTCCGTCTTGTTTCATTAACAAATTAAACTGAAATAGAGCCTCGACCATTCTCTTACGTACATAGACCCGGCTATTCCGCCAGTATCACGTTCTCCTAACATGCACCCACTGGGGCAGCACTACCGACGGAGAGAGCCCGTGAGCTCAAGAAACCAGGTCCACACCAAGGGGGTGTGTGTCCTTTAGCCCCTTCCTGGTCCTTGTGGCGGCCGAGGGTAGTGTGAGCTCAGGGGCCACTGTGAGGCTAGACTTGGGTTTGGCTCACCATTAGGGAGTCCAGGGAAGGAGAGCTCGGCTGCAAAGGGGAGTGCATTTCAATCATTTACCCCAGGCAAATAAACAAACCAGTTCAGTGGCCACGGTATGTACAGCAGAGGAAAAGAGTTTGTCATCAAGCAAACTCTGTCATACTGAGGATGGCAAGCATTCCAGAAAGAACAAAGTTATTCAAGACCAACTTGAAAAACAAGTTGGGCTCCCCTGCACCACAAGCTAAGATTACACCCTCAAACACACCTTTCTAAGATTTCGTGGGAGACGTTTGGCTTTTGCAATGTACTTACAGGCAATTTGTTACAATGCTGTGATTTTCTTTATCCTGGTTCCCGTACTACGTAATTTAGGCAACCTACATTTTTTAAGTTGAAAGAGCATGACTAAAAGCTGATCCTTTTACATTTTATCTCCAAAGAGACAAAAACAGTGCTCGCAGGGGAGGAGGGAGACAGGAAATGGGGGGATGGTGGAGGGAAAGAAAGAACAAAGGAGACTCTAAGAAGAGGAAAAGCCCCTCTACTCTCCAAATATCACCCTATTAACTTGTGACCTATAAGGAAGTAAAGATCACGAACAGTTAATCCAACCATAAAATATGTCCTAAGTAGTTATTATTATACAGAGGGACTCTGGGTTTCGGTTTTGTTAGTTTAGTTTTTGAACTATAAAATCCAAGAATCTAAAAAATTCTACATAGAAAATCTGACCTCAACCAGCTAGGTTCTGACTATAAGAAAAAAAATTTAATTAAATCTAAAAAAATAATAATAAAAAGCCATACCCAACCTTACCATCATCTAAGAAATACCAATTAAACAATCATGCACCACTGAGCCAAACCTTTGTAAAAATTCCAATATCCAACTCAGGCCAAGATGTTGAAATTGGTACCTTCATGCACTGCTGGTGGCATTATAAACTGGTACAACCCTTTTGCAAAGCAATTTAATTTAGCAACACCCACTGGGAGCCAAAAAAAATATTTGTGCCCTTTAACCTAGAAATACTGCTCTTGGGAATTCACCCTAAGGAAAATAATCTACAATAAGAATGAAGCTGTATCTCAAAGTATTACTTATAATAGCACAAAACTGTAGGAAAAAAAATCTAAACGTCCAATAATAGATAAATGGTTTAGTAAATTCAGCCTGTGGGATGATAGATTTTAAGACCGTTAAAAATCATCTTGAAGACTACGTAACCATTTGGAAAGCATTTACGTAGGGTTACTGAAAAGAGCAGAATACAAAATTGAGTCTACGGATGATTACAGCTATATAGAAATATGCCTACATACAGACAAGGGCTAAAAGTTAAAATGAAAACAGTTGTGTTAGGGTGGCAGCTTTGTGGATGAGCTTTTTTCTTCTCTTCTGTTTGATTTCCTTTATTGTGGTTGTAGTATTTTTTGGAGTGAAATAAAAAAAGAGAAATTAAGGGGTTTATATGCAGCAGTTCAACTCACAAAGAATGAATCAGGAATTTGGGAAACCAGTATGTACGTTATTTTTTAGCATGCACCGATACCTAGCCCTGGAGTCTCTATCCTGTGCTCTGCCTGGGTCCTTCCAATCACATCTCTCAGCATGATCCACCAGCAAGGCAGGCTGATGAGGAACGGGATGCTCAGAGAAACTGGACGGCCTACCCAAAGCTGCCTGTATGCAGCTACAGGATGGTGGAGACAGGATGAGACTCCAGGTCTGTTCCACTCTGAAGCCCTGGCCCATCCTGTCCACTGTAGCTTCTAATTCCTGGGCCCCTCCCCTCTCTGGGAAATAGTTTCCTCCTCAATAAAATGATGAGCTTAAACTTTCTTCCAGTATTGTGTGAATCTGACACTGTTTCATCTATGTGGGGTTCACAGTCCACCTGCAACCAATTCACCTACACTGCAAGTTAAAGCTCACATGATTGGCCCCAACCCAGATCTGATTCAGAATATTTGGGAGTGAGGTGCATGAATGTGAATTTAACCAGCCTCCCAAGCAATTCTTATGCATAGGGGGATATTTGAGAAGCTCTGGTCTAAGAATCATGCAAACATCTGCCAACTGCAAACTCCTAACTTCACATGGCCATCTCCCTACCCATACAGAAAAATCTGCTGTACGTGGTGGGGAAAGTAAATTCAGGAGCTTGTACTTGCTCAAATGAACATTTAACCCCAAAGAGACAAAATGTTCAACGTGGAAGAACACAAGAGAGTGATCTATGTTTTCCAGACCCTTTGTTTCTGGTGAAATAATTCCTGGGCTAACAGACATTATCCAATTTCACATGTCCCACGCTAACATAATGCTGGGAATATAACAAGTGTTCAAAAAATGTCTGTTGAGGCCAGGCGCGGTGGCTCACGCCTGTAATCCTAGCACTCCGGGAGGCCAAGGCAGGTGGATCGATCAAGGTCAGGAGTTCGAGACCAGCCTGAGCAAGAACGAGACCCCGTCTCCACTAAAAATAGAAAGAAATTAGCTGGACAACTAAAAATGTATACAGGAAAAATTAGCCGGGCATGGTGGCGCATGCCTGTAGTCCCAGCTACTTGGGAGGCTGAGGCAGGAGGATCGCTTGAGCCCAGGAGTTTGAGGTTGCTGTGAGCTAGGCTGACGCCACGGCACTCTACCCCGGGCAACAGAGTGAGACTCTGCCTCAAAAAAAAAATGTCTGTTGAAAGAATAGGTGAATGAATGAGTGAATGAACGAATGAATGAGTGAGCTGGTAGACAGTATCGGCATCCAGCTACATTTAGTACTTTGTTTGCCTCTTTGCCTGCCCCCTTCACCCCGCCCACTGTAGAGTCAGCTCCAGGACACAGGGGGTAGAGCAGGGCCTGAGGACACGGTGCCCTTGAAAATAGTGGCTGAATAAATGAACAGTAGGCACTAGCAAGAGCCAGAAAAAAATGTGGGTGCCCCTGGACCCAGTCATCTAATCACAAAACTGATGTTCTTCCTACAGGAGGAGACAATGTGAAAGCAAGAGGGGAAGCTTCTTTCCTGAGTGCACACCATGCAATGGCCAGGCACCTGCACACTCACGTGTCCTCAAGGAAACCTCACAACTACCCCGCGTGGGAGACCAGTAAGTAACTAGCAAGGATTAAACGGTTTGCCCAACACACCAGACATTAAGTGAGAGTCTGAACTCAAAACCACATTCTTTACAGTCTAAATACAGAGTAGTCAAACATAGAAAATAAAAGAAATATAAGTCCAACCCATAAAGGATACATGGTCCGAAGGAAACCCAAGGCACACACAAGATCCAAGGTGCTGGATGAGTTAACTCTGAGAAGCTTCCCAGAAGAGGTGCCTGTTTAGCTTGAGGATGCTGCGAGAGAGCCTTGGCTTGGCACCTCAGGGCCCTTACCTCTTCCTTAAAGCAGTAAGGGGGTGCTGACGACCTCCCTCAAATTACTAGCAGCAGCAAGCACTTAAGAATCCAGTGGGCTCTGAACTCAGACTGCTTGCAAAGTTCTACTGGTTATAATGACCGGGCACCCACAGAAGCACCTCAGAGTCTAGTCAGAGCTGACTCTGAAAGGAAACTGGCCTGGATTCAAATCCTGCCTTCACCTGCAACTGACTGAGACCTTCACCTCTCGAGCCTCAGTTTCCTCAGCTATAAAGGGGGATGACAGTGTTCACCTCATAGAGTTGTTTTGAGAATTAAATAAAAGAATGTATTTAAAGGACTCACCAGGGGCCTGGCACACAGTAAAGTGGCAGGAAATGATACTTGCTGCCGTAGTTACTACAAGCATTGTAAAGTCTGACCTGAACACTACCCGTTCCCCATCTACAAGCACACAGGCTACCTACGTGTTCTGCATTTTCTAATTTTTTCCCATTCCACATAAAAAGCTTCATGTATTAACACAGGGCCTATACTTGTTATTTTTAATAGGCACAGAATAAGTACCTATTCCTCTCCCTAGGGATCTAAGTTTTTAATGATTTCCACATTAGATTTAACATTAAATGCAAATTGATCCATAAAGTAGTCTAATTAGAAATAAAGTATGCCACAGACATTATCCACAACTTAATTAGAAGAACAACATGATAGAATGAGATATGCCCCTCACGAAGGGGAGAAGGTGGGGCTAGAGCTCTACCTCGGCCACTGACTGGCTATGGGACCTGCAAGGCCACTTAGCCTGCCTGGGCCCTCGCAAAATAAGGAAGTTAGGTTTCTAATGTCCTTTCCAGTCAAAGAAAAGAAATCTAACATTCAAATCACTTGAGTAATATTTATGGAGCAGTAGGCTCTGGGGATGCTAAGAGTCATGCCCTCAAGGAGTTTACAGATTAGAGAAACCACAGACTGTTCTATCCCACCCTGCTCCAACACACCCGGGCTTCCAAAGTAGAAGGATTCGAATTTTCATCATAGACCATGCTACCCGGAACTATGTTTCTCCCACTCAGCATTCCTCTCTTTGCCAGGGCTACATCCTCAATGTTTATTTCCCAAAGCATAATTTTCAAGTCAGAGTCTCAGAGCCCTTTAGCTCAAGATCGTATAGCTAGCCAAGCTCTCTGCAGTTTGAACCAACCAATACCCCAGCCCCATCTCCAACCTACGGCTTCTCCCAGATCAAAATCCGAACAGGTTGCCAAGATTTGTCTCAGTGCTGCTTGTCTTTTTCAGTGCAGAACAATCCTTGTCCCCAGCCTGGCCTTTTAACCAAAAGACGAGAAGAGGAAAGGGGAAGAGATGGAGACGTGCTGAAAAGTCATCTGGAACTAAGCAGGCAGTATGGCGTCCAAAAGGTCGAGGGGTGCACAGCATGGTTAGGGACGGTGGCTGGGCTGCCTGCACTCAACAAGGCGTGAGGTTCATCATCAGCGTCTCCCTCTCAGGAAGCTCATGGGACAGTATCTCACCCTCATTAACATGAGTATATGGGAGGTACCTTCCCACCACGAGAGGAGGACATTTCTCCATAGGATGCAGCCACCTGCAGTGGCCACCGCAATCCCTCACCCACTGGGCAGTCAAAGATCCCCAGGTACCTTCTCATACCTCCCCAAACTGCTCTCTTGTTTCACCCTGGTCAGGGTGAGATACACAAGGGCTGCTCCTCTTGGAAAGATGCTGAGGAGAAGGCTTGGGAAGGACCCCAGCTGGGACAGTGAGTCCTGCCCTGATTCCTAGAAATGCTACCGTCAAAGAGACAGCTTCCCAATGCCTGGGAATCCCAGAAAGCAACCGCATTCCAGAAGCGGTTTTTCAGAAGACTCTCAGACCGCCCCCAAGAAGGCCCCAGAGCAAAGTTTTCAAACGCTTAAAAGTTAGAGTACTGCCCTTAACTGAAAGAATTATGATATGTGTGAAGCACAGTGAAGTAAAATTTATACTACTCAGCCCAAGTCAGGACAGAGGAAGTCACTTAAATAAGGTAACATTAGGATGGAGGCTGTTGGGATTTGATGAAATTTCTCCTTTTAAAAAAAAGCCTGGGCCACACAGAAAAACCAATGCAAAAAAAAAAAAACTATCTGAATATAGATCAGTCTTGGACTGTACTTGAGAACCCTACAGGGATAACACAAGAGAATAATTTAAAGAAAAAAGAAAAGGCCAGGCACAGTGGTTCATGCCTGTACTCCCAGCACTCTAGGAAGCCGAGGTGAGAGGATCACTTAAGGCCAGGAGTTGGAGATCAGCCTGAGCAACATAGTGAGACCCCGTTTATACAAAAAATAAAAAAATTAGCTGGGCGTGGTGGCACACACCTGTAGTCCCAGCTATGTCAGAGGATGAGGCAGGAGGATCCCTTGAGCCCAGGAGTTTGAGGTTGCTGTGAGCTATGATGACACCACTGCACTCTAGCCCAGGCAACAGAGTGAGACCCTGCTTCATTAAAAAAAAAAGAAGAAAAAGGAAGGAACGAGTTCAGAAATAATATCCTTACACAACTTCAAACTTGAATTATGTCAATGATTCCACCCCAAAAAAGTGGGAGGACATCAAAATGAACATGATATCGGCCCCTGCCCTACAGGAGCTGGAGGAAGGCACCCAAGAGACCAACGTGAAGGGGAAAACCATGATAACAGCAGCAATTCTATCTTTCCTCTCAGGAGGAACTTTTCAGCTCACAAAGCACTTTCACTTTCATTATCTTCCCTCATGCCCTCAAGAGGATCCTGTGGGTGGGGTGGGGTGGGGACACCTGATTACATGCTCTAAGAGGTTAACAACCAGCTGAAGGTCCCATCGCCAGCAAGTGACTAGTCCAGCATGAGAATCTTGGGCCCTGGCAGGGCCCAGCATCCCCCATGAACCAGCACACACAAAGAACACCTGAACATTTCCCCACAGAGGTTCACATGACTGTCCTGTAGGAGATGTGGGAACAAGGAACAGGGTTATGAGCTTGAGTGATTACTACCAGAGCTGTACTCACCCTCCCAGCATGAGGTCGGGGATAAGAAAGCCACTTCCTCCTCTACCTTCACCACCACCACCGCCACCACCACAACAAAGAGTCAAATGTTTCTCAATGTGAGCCAGGCATGGTTCTAAGCACTTTACATATGTTAACTCATTTTATTCTTACAACAGCCGTATGGGGAAGGTACATCTATTAATACCCCCATTGTACAACTCAGTAAATAGCAAGATTAAGTAATTTGCCCAGAAGCAAAGAGGTGGAAAACAGTGGGCCAGAAGCCAGGCAGTCTGAGCCCAGACGCTGGTCTTTGACCACTAAGCCATACTATACTGCCTCTCCTGAGGCCCCAGGGCTAAGGGAATTCAACCTACTGCGGACCCGGGGTGAGGGGTGCAGTGCAGAACCCAAAGAGCTCACTGCTAATACCACACAAAGCTTCCTGGACTTTCAGATGCTTCCCAATTTCAGCAATAAGCAGGTCACCACCTTCCCCTCCTCCCTCCCTCCCGCTTCCATTATTGGGTTACTGCAGGAGGACCGTGGATTAAGGCACCCGCTGCTTTGAAATAACCTAATAACCACCCGTCTCCCAGCATTCGGCAAGAATGAAAGCTACAGGGCACACGTGCAAACTTGATTCTCAGACCAGGAGTGATTTCTGTGGAGGTGTAATTCCATTGTCCACCTCACACGGCACATCTTCTATCCATAAAACACGAAGCCTCCATCCGTCACACTAGGGAATGAAAGGCCCTGCCTCCTAACCCGTGTTTCAGGTGCAGCGACACTCCGTCGGGGGACAGAAAGTCAAGGCTAATCAATCTTTCCACTCGGAAACCACATGACCCCGAGCACGCACACAGCCGTATGTGGAAGGCAGCACCGCACTGGAGGCGCACAACTGCCCCACATTCAAATCCGCTGGTTACTTATTAGCCCGAATTACCCTGGATATTAGTCTCCGATCATTATGAACTACATTCATTATGACGCTGAATTTATGGACACACTTGACCATTAACGGCTCAGTCTCCACAGAAGATCTACAAATCCACACAGGAACCTTCCCTGTACAGCAACTATGGGTCATGGGCTTGTACCTGCACTGCGAGCAGCCGAGAGGCCAAACCCACTGCTTAGATCCAGGCCCCGTCGGTCACCTGGTAGCAGCAGAAGCTGTGACCTCGGGGCGAGAAGCCATTCAGCTCCGCCAAGAGCCAGGCTCGGATCTCTGCTGATGACTTAGAAGAGGGTTGGCAAAACCTGGCTCGCAGGCCGAATCTGGGCTGCCATCTGTTTTCGTGTGGCCCACGAATGAAGAATGGTTTTTACATTTTTTAATGGTTGAAAAATAATAAACTACATAGAGTTCACATTTCGGTGTCCATAAATAAAATTCCGGAAGACAGCCACCTCCATTTGCGTGCTGTCTACGGCTGCTTTCATGCTACAGAAGCGGAGTTTAGTGGTCGTGGCAGGGACCAGGTGGCCTGTGAGGTCAAAAATATTTACTATCTGGCCTGTACCAGAAAAAGTTTGCTGACCCCTGAGTTAGAAGCAAGTGGCCAAGGCACTGCTAAAAATAAGACCTCGAAAACCCATAAGGAATCTAGGAGGAAAACACAAACGGTTACTTCTTGAGTCCCTCAATGGAGGGGGAAGAGACATCGGCAGAAAATGACGTAGTCTCCCAGGGCTGGGGGAAAACCCCGTGCATCCAGCCACACTCTCCACCGCACCCCCTTGTGAACACCTGCCTTTTCTAAGAGATAATGAGGCTGGATTGGGGCACAGTGATTCTGCTTGTCTCATGGTTCCAACGCAACAGAAAATGAGGGCAGGCAAGAGAGAATTAGCTGGAGTTTTCCTCAGAGCTCAGACTGCTCCTCCTTCCAACCCTCAGCCGGAAGCTGACAGACAAAGAGCCGGCAAAGGACAGGAAGCCCGTCCTAAGTCACCAGGCTATGATCTCTTTGTGAAGTTTGTTAGTGGAAAGGAGGCCCATGGCAGTCTCAGTTTGGGGGGAGGGAGGCTGGGGTGAACTAGGAAGTGAGCTAGGAAGTGATTTCTTCACCAAGTTTTTTTTTGTTTTAGATGATTTAAGATTATCCTTGTCTTCCTTTCCTCATTTTCCTTGCCACCTCTGTTAATGTGGGAACCGCCAGAGCTGGGATTGTCAGATTTAGCAAATAAAAATACAGGATGCCTACTTAAATCTGAATGTCAGATATACGATAATTTAAAAGTTTGTCCCAAATATTGCTTCTCTGACATTCAAATCACGGGACATGTACTTAAGAAGTTTATCTAATATTCAAATTTAATCGGGCATCCTGAATTTTACCTGAAACCCCTATTTAGAACCCAAATCGTTCAGAGAAGATGATTCCTTGGCCCTAGCCCTTCTGACAAAGCCCCCGCAAGGCAGGTCTCTGCGCCTGTGGTCCTGTCTCCAGCAGCCCAGCCTGCATCACACGAGGCTCCCTGGGGCTCAACGGCAAGAAAGCAGCCTGCTGTGGCTTCCAGAAACAAGCTTCGCCAGGAGTAGAGCACCAGTGCCCAGCATCCAGCTGAAGGGAAGGCAACTAGCCCTTGGCCAAAGAAAATCAGCCCTTGCCTCTTCTTGCCCAGCCATCCTCACCTGAACTCACAACACATACCCTCTCCTCCTGCCCAGTCCCTATCCTATTCTCAGATCCCTCAAGAAGCCCCTCTAGGCCGGGCACAGTGGCTCACACCTGTAATCCGAGTACTTTGGGAGGCTGAGGTGGGAGAATCACTTGAGGTCAGGAGTTCAAGACCCATCTCCACTAAAAATAGAAAAATTAGCCGGGCGTCATGGCACATGCCTGTAGTCCCAGCTACTTGGGAGGCTGAGGCAGGAGGATCACTTGAGCCCAGGAGTTGGAGGTTGCTGTGAGCTATGATGACGCCACAGCACTCTAAAGAAGCCCCTCTAAACTGGAAAGGATCTCCTCCTCCCTGACAGCTGTTCTGTTGATTACAAGGTGTTTCCCTCCCTGGGTTTTTTGTCTGATGGAAGAATGACTTCAGGGCATGGAATTTAAAGGCATGAGGAATTTGGAGGAGATGGGGAGAGGTAGGTGCTGAAACTGTACTAAGTTAGATGGTCCTAAACAGAAGCCAGAAGCAATGACTAAGGACTACTACACTCCCCCAACCCACAGAAAGCTCCGTAAGGGCAGGGACTTTTGTCTGTTTTATTCACAATTATATAGTGCCTGGCACACACTGACACTCAACAGGTAACTATGGGATTATTATGGGCTGAACTGTGCCCACCCAAAATTCGTATGTTGAAGCCCTAACCCTCAGTAACTCAGGATGTGATAGCATTTGGAGACAAAGCCTTTAAAGAGGAAATTCAGTTAAAATGAGGCCATAAGGTGGGCCCTAATCTACTCTGACTGGTGTCCTCTTAAGAGGAGAACAGGACGCACAGAGACACCAGGGTGCACATACATAGAGGAGAGGCCACAAGGGGACACACCAAAAAGGTCACCACTGCAGGCCAAGGAGAGAGGCCACAGGAGAAACCAAACCTGCCGACACCTTGATCTTGGACTTCCAGCCTCCAGAACCGTGAGAAAATAAATTGTCGTTGTTTAAGCACCACGTCTACAGTGCTTTGTTATGGCAGCCCTAGGAAACCACTACTGGGAGGAATGACTGAACAAATGAAAGAGGATGAGTGCACACCCGTGTGCTCTTCACCGTGTGTTCAGTGCCTATGCCAGTATATAGTGGGCTGTCATGTAGAAAGACCAAGAGAAGCATTTACAGTCTCTCCCCAGAACACCACCTGGAGGGCGAATGGGCCCCCAGTCGGCCGAGGACAGCGACAGGCTACAGCTCCTATCATCCCACTCTCCAGAGCTTCCCACTTCTCCTTGCTCCCAGGGCCTCTCTCGGATCAGCTGCTTAGAGGGCTTCTGTCTGAAGAGGGAAGCTGTAGAACAGTCCCTGGACGTGACAGCACGGGAGTTTTCTACAGGCTCTAGCACTCCAGGACTGCCTGGCAGCTTCCCAGGTTCCTGCCTGCTGTAGGCATTCTTGCCTACCCAAACCCTCCACCCCACCTTTCTTGAAGGCGGAGTCCTGGTCCAGTCTGTGAGTTCCCCCTTCCACTGGGATCCCTGACCCTCACTGGGTGTGGTAATTCCATCCCCTGGACCCTGTTTCATCTGGGAATGTGCATGTTAGGACACTCGGCCCAGTGAGGCATGAGAGGAAGTCTGAGGGCTGGCCGGCAACTGGAAAGGTGTCCTTTGGAAAAGAGGCTGGGAACAAATATGTCTGGGTGTCATTGTGGGGATGTGAAACCTGGAGCTGCTGCAGCCATTTGCTGACCAGAAGAGAAGGGAGCTAGCACGCAAACAATGGCAGAGTGAAAAATGGGAAGGACCAGGTCCTTACGAGGTCACCAAGCTGCAGATCTAACCAACCCTAGGATTGCCGCACCTCTGAACTTTGTGTACTATGAGATATAAGACCTCTCTACTGTAAAGAGAATTCATTTGAGTTGTACCTTCCAGCTACACTGCATGGCCTGGAATGCTGCTGGGATCAGTTTCCTGATTTTATTAGGCAGACTCTGTGGTTCCTGACTTTTTCGAGTTTGGGAACCTCTTTTAATACCAAAACCTTCTACGGGCCACCCATGTAATAGCAGTCCTACTTCTAGTATCCAATGACTAAGAGCCAATGAACTAATAAGACTTTCAGTAATGTTTTCACATGAACTTGCATTTTTAGGCACATTCAGACATGACTGTAGACAATACACACATTAAATGAACCTGTAGACAATCCTTGGTGTGCAAATGGGTGTGAGGAGCCTCACATTAAATACACAGCCCTTACCCTGCCCACCCCTGAGAAATACCCAGCTCCCAGGTCAAGGAGAAACTTCCAACCCGACAAAAGGCTAAAGGCCTTTCTAACTCAGCTTGGGTGCAGGCCTGATGCCTCTTCTTCATCAATTCAGCCCAAGTACTATTAAAGACTCACTTACCTCCATGAAGTCTTCCCAGAGTGTGTCCCTAAATTGACAATTCAAAATTACCCCATAATGCTTGCATATCAACCCCAGGCATACTGGATTTGATTTATTCTCACCCAGATAAAAATCTTTACTTTTTCCCTAGTACTCCAGGTGATTATTTCCCAAGAGCAGAAAGAAAGATAGTGACAGCAGTAATGCCAACAGCAGTGATGGTGGTCGTGCTAGTAGTAACATTTTAGCACGTAATCTGTTCCAGCCAATGTACCAAGCACTTTATAAGCATTATTTAACTTCATCTTCAAAGCAACTTTTGAGATAAGTACAATATTATTCCCATTTTACCAACTGAGGACTGGCAACAGAGTTTAGGTGACTTGCCCAAGGCAACACCGCAGATAAGTAGCTGAGCTGGGACGGCAGTCATCACATATGAGTATCAATGAAGCTGTGTGGGGGCAGGTAAGTGAGAGGCCTCATGGGAAGAGGCAGTGCCAGCAGTTTCCAGAGGCAAAACAGGCAGAGTGGGGGGAGGAAAAGGAAGACAGTCCCCTGACGCTTTATTTCTACATCCTGAGGACTAAGAATATCCTGAGTGATGTGCGCCAATAAGGAGCTCGGATTACCAGATGGATGGATGGGAGATTTTTAAGGAGGACAAGGGTGATTCTACAAAGAAATACTTTAAGATGGCCCCTATGGAAAGCTAGAGACTATTACAGAGAATGGGGCTCACAAGATGCAAATTACTCAAGTGCGCCCAGAAAGGGACATTCCAGCTTGGTCCTGAGTGCCTTCATTACACCTTTATGCCTAAGGAGCTTTCATGGAGAAAAGGTGCGGAGGACATGGAGAAGGGGAGTGGAGAAGAGAGGCAGGTCTGGCACATTGGAGCCTGGGGAGTAAAAGATGAGATTGGCCAGCCCGATACACCCTGACCAGGAGTCAGGGACCAGGGACCAGGTGATGACTTTGTAAGAGCAGCAGAACCCTGTGCAGGACCCCACACTTGCTTCCTTGTTTCTGTTGCTAACTTGTTACCTTGCTGGCTTCACTGCTTTACCTTTGTTACTTTGTTACCTTTGCTTCTTTATCAGTTTCCTTGTATCGATTCTCAGCTGACTACTCTTTAGGGGATGGACAAGAACAGAGATGGGAAATTCCACCTCACTGCACCTTCCAGGTGTGGCAGAGGAGTCATGAAAGAACTAACAGGGTTTCGACAGAAATAAAGAAAGGACTTGGTCCAGCTCTCAGCAGTGCCAGCCAGGGACCCCTAAAAAAGGTTCTCTGCGGTTCCTGGGGAGGTTCATGGCATGAAATGTCCCCCACAACAGAGAGAAGTCAAGCTGAGAAAGCCCAGGGTTTAGGAGGTCACTGGTGACTTTTGAGAGGATATCTTGCGGTGACGTCAGATAAACTTGGATTCAAATGAACAAAAATGAATTATTTCATTACTAACTTGATCTCTTCCAACTCCTGTTCTAGTCAGGATTTCTGTTGCTTACAATCACCTGGTCCTGCACATTCTACGTATTTCTCTGTTCCACCCTCTCTGCCAAGGCCTGACCACCTCTCCGTGCCATTGCAGTGGCCCCTTTCTCTTTCCACCCAGCCTCAAAGTCGGAGGAAACTTTCTAAACCCATCGATCCAATCATGCCTCTTCCCAGTTTCAAGTCCAGCAAGCCAGTTACCAACAAATCCAATCCAGACCTCTAAACGTGGCATTCACAGTGAGCCCTAGAAACACCGCTCCAGACTTGCTTTCCATCTACAGAAAGGCTGGGGATTCCCAGATGCCTACACCCGTGTGCCTTTGTACCAGCGGACCCTCTGCCTGGAATGCAGTATCCGTCTCTCCTACACCTTCCTTGACAATGGCATCTGCTCTCTCCTCTGCACATCACTCATCCTCCCTGAGGCTGATGCTCCCTAACTCGAGTCACAACAACACCCCTCACCTGTCGTTATCTTTACTCTTTGTCATCACATTGATCACGCTCTTCGTGACATGTCTATTTCTCTCTCTTGCTGCATGGAAGCTCCATAAAAACAGGACCTTTCCTGCCTTTTTCACTGCTGTCCCAGTGCCTAGAAGATCATCTCCAGCCAGATAAGGTGCACACTCTTAATGAATGAACTACTAGCATGGCTCCACCCTCGCGGTATGCACAGTGCTGCCCTCTACTTGTGCCTATCACCCAGCCTGACCATCACTTACCACGATAACCGCCCTCATGACTTCACTGCGAACTCTGAAGAACAGGAGCTGTGTCTGATTCGCCCTTGTATCCCAAACCCTGACACATAGTAGATGCCTAATAATGTTTGCCACATTATTTTCACAAAGAACAGATACAATCCCATTTTTTAAAACAAATTGTGAATATTTTATTATTTCTTTGCTTGTTATTTTTTAGGAAGAGAAAAAGACGTTGCAGTATTCAACTTTTAAAAGGCAGAAGAGTCCCTTATAAAAAAGGAAACCAGAAAAGTTCCAGTAAGTCAAAGAACTAAAAGACCTTAAAAAGAAGCTCAGGCTGATTGGCCCAGCTACCTGAGAGGCTAAGGCAGGAGGATCGCTTGAGCCCAGGAGTTCGAGTCCAGCCTGGGCAACACAGCAAGACCATGTGCTAATTTAAAAAATATGTTTTTAAAGTTAATATCAAATGATTCTGGTTGTACATTTATAAACAGTTCAAACGATACAGAGATACAAGAAGTAGAAAATGAGTGTCTTCACATAATCCTAAATAGATCACTATTTGCATTTGATATATATTCCTCTTCCCAAAATTGATGTATATAAAACATTCTGTAACATTTATTCATTTTATACACACACATTGAAAACAGGATCACATTATACAACTAATCTATAACTTTTACACATAACTTCTTTGCCATCATTCCATAACAATATATAAGTTGATCTCCCTTTTCAACAGTTTTATAATATTCCACTCTATGGTTTTACTGTAACTTATTTAACTATTCCTTCCTTTTTTTTTCAGATACAGAGTCTCACTCCATTGCCCAGGTTGAGAGTGCAGCAGCAGATCACAGCTCACTGCAACCTCGAAATTCCAGGCTCAAGCGATCCTCCTGCCTCAGCCTCCCAAGTAGCTGGGACTACAGGTAAATACCACCACACCCAGCTGATTTTTTTTTTTTTTTTTTAAGAGACAGAGTCCCGCTATATTGCCCAAGCTGGTCTCGAACTCTTGGCCTCAATCAATCCTCCCACCTTGGCCTAGAGCAGAGCTATGGTCAAGAGCATAGATCTCAACAACAGAGAAGAAAGTTCTTTAAAATAAAACCACCACTGCCAATCAGCGTGGCATGAGATTTCATGTTGCCAGTAACCGTAGGGAAGAACTGCTCTTCATTAACACACTTTTAGTACAAATACTAATCAACACTTTGAGCATCAGAACTTTTGGTTTAATTTTCTGAATACTCCTACAACTCTCCCCGTCATCCTAAACAGAGTTCACCAGACACAAGTATGACACTTCTTAACGATCACAATCATATTATAATATGCCCAGTGTCCTATTGTGCTAAATGGTAATAATGACTTCCGAAACAAGGAGGGCAATTAGGGCTAAAGAACCAGTTTAATAAGCTTTTTAAATGTGCCGACTGTAGCATTTATTTTTTTCTGCCTTAGCAATCACCCGCTCTCTCTCTAGCGGATGTCCCCTTCACTACTTCCCAGCAGTTTGTGCTGCGAGAGGCAAAAATTAAGCAGGTTAGAATTGTAAAAACATTAAGAATAAACAGGTAGAGCCTTGAGAGAATTACCTATGAGTGCCATAGCTGTTTCAGAAGGTGGCCTGTGAGTGAAGTAGTTAAGTTCTGGTGCACAGACTTCATGAAAACTAAGTCAGGTGCCATCGCTAAATCTGAATGTGTGCCTTAAAATGGCTTGCAGATAGCTCTATCAAGTCCTTGGGTGGAGAGATCTTGTTTTTGACACATAGAGGCAGGCAGCTGGCCGGCCGCCAAAGCAAACATGAGAATGAGTTGAAGGGTGATCCCAGGTCTTGGGTACAGTGTTTTTAAAAGAACACATCAACTGCGTTCCTCCATAGAAAGTGAGATAAACACCCAGCCACACAAGTGTAGCACCACGAGTAAACAAGTCTTCTCCTGGCATTAAGCTTCTATTAAAAAAAGTGCCGCAAGCGTTATTTCTTCTCTTTGCTTAAGCTTTCTGGAAAATCTCCAACGGGCCATCAATTTGCAGAGTGTTCTACAAATCAGAACTCTCCTAAGCACAGCAACTGAGATACACAAGTGTAACACGGCATGATGAAAAGGCTGCTAGTCAAGGTCAACAGATGACCTTGGGCCAGTCATGTGCCCTTTCTCGGCTTGGTGTAAAATGGGAATAACACCTGCTCTTCTTTGGGAGAAGAGGACCATTATGGAGGGGGTGAGGGGATACTATGCCACCACCACGCCGACCCTCCCGCTTGGGCTTGGAATGCTTATGAACTGTGGCAGGACCTGAGCACCAGGGCTGTCACATCTGGTCCAGCCACAGCAGAGGATCCTAGAAGGAGTCAAGTAAGAAAAGAGCTCAATGACAAGTTTCCAACTCAACCACAGCAGGCTCCACGCCGAGCTCCACTGTCAGCTAGAAATATCGAGGGCAATGGCTTTTATACAATTTTAGCAGCAGAATCACCCTCTGTCGGAGGACACCTTATATACAACCCCAATATTCAAAATAGTTTATCTGAATTATGTAAGTTATAGTATTTACTTATTATAAATACAAGACTGTTTCTACTAACAGCTTAAATCACAAATAAAGCTTCCAATACATTTCTCTTTTACTTTGCCTACACAATACAGAAAATGCTGATTCACAGATAAACAGTTGCAAATGGTATCTATTTAACCTTTCACTTGCAGCCTCTGGAATCCATCCAATTAAACTAACCCAGAAACCTGAAGGTAGAGCAATAGGAAACTTTTAAAGCAATATAGTATTTCTTATGAGGAAACATGCAATTCGGAGGGAGGAGAAGAGTGGTTTCCTTGACCAGTTTGAGCTTTTATCTCAGTAAGAAAACACTGTTAAAACCTATCTTACAACATAACTCAACGTTCAATGAGGTCAGCTCTAAAAATATCCAGATACTTGGTGCCAGGCTCCGTAAGATATTTATGCAAAATTTCAAGAGTCAAACTTATTTTGTTTTGCGTATTAAGTTCAAACTAAGTTTCGATGTCATCACTGACACTCTAACAGCCTTTGTAAGCATGGCATAATAAGAAAACAGCCTGTATTACCTAATGGAACTCCTTCAATGTATTTTTAAAAATTGAGCAAGACACACAGAGGGACCACATCATCTTTAAAAGATTTCAAACAATGGAGTTCCTGACGGTAAACAATTAAAAATAAAACAAAAAACAATGATTTATCACCTCATTCGAAATATTTGTAGTTTAACTTTTCCTTGAGAGGTCAACAAACTATGGTGTGAAAAAGTAAACTCTTAAGAATTATTATCCACCTCATTACAAATAACTCATAAAAGTAAAAAGACAACATCTTAGTATAACGTACACTTCGTATATTACAGGTACAACCATTCTAGAAGGCCATCTTCTAAAAAGCAGAATTTGTATACGCAACACACAACTTTTGTCAATAGCTGGTATACAAACCACCACTCCTGCAATCTTTCCTGCCATTGTTCTCACAATACAAGATCAATTTCCCTTCACTTCTGTAGGTGTCAAGTGTTTGAAGGAACTGGTCTTACTCACATTAGCCTGGGTAAACACATACAAATGCAGGTGAAATGCTGACAACCACACCATCCGCCATGGTGGAGGTGGGTGGTAAGAACACATATGATCCAGCCGTAAGACTGTCCCTTACAGAGGGAGTGCCTCAGTGTCTTTTTCACACCGCATAACTCTACAATGACACCAGCTATTTTCACAGCAGGTTTTTAGGTAAGAAGTTTGATGCTATAACTGCATTTTCTGTGTTAGACTGAAACTAGGATGCTGAAGGGTAAAAACTCGTGGTCCAAGAAAATGGGAGAAGGTACAGAAGACCTGTTGATTCCCACAAACAGAAATGACTAGAAAATGTGGATTCCCAGAGAGCTTCTGTCAGCTTAGCTCCTGCCTCATCCCTCCTTCAAGCCAAGCAACAAGTGCTGGTTCAAGGGCTGTGTGGTCATCAAGTCCATGCCTCCCTTCCTCCTTCCCTCCTTCCTTCCTTCCTGGAAGATGGAGGCTCTTTCAGTTCACTCATTCACCCATTCAATCATCAGTCCAGTCATTCCACAGATATACACTGGATATCTACTTTGCAAGGCACAGGGTTAGGGTATAGGCAAGGTGTATGTTTACATTAGCATAAATTTAATTGCATTTTTGAGGGTTTGGCAATATCTTTAAAGGTAACCTGAAGATACCAAAAATGAGTGAGCAATACCAGAACCATTATTAACCATTTCTGTTAATAAAACAGCACAGAGGCCGAGGCAGGAGGATAGCTTGAGCTCAGGAATTTGAGAGCAGCCTGAGAAAGAGCGAGACCCCATCTCTACTAAAAATAGAAAAATTAGCTGGGCGTCGTGGTGCACACCTGTAGTCCCAGCTACTCGGGAGGCTGAGGCAGGAGGATCACTTGAGCCCAGGAGTTGCAGGTTGCTGTGAGCTAGGATGACGCCACGGCACTCTACTCAGGGCAACAGAGTGAGACTCTGTCTCAAAAAATAAAGAATAAAAAAATAAATAAAACAGCACAGCACTTGATAAATGTTGGCTATTATCATCACATCCAAATTCTCTGACTTATGCAAGCATACTTCGAGCTTCTGTGCGCCAGGCAGGACACAAAGGTAAGATCCAGTTCCTGCCCTCAAGAGGTTCAGAAGGAGAAGATGGAGTAAATCCAACACACAGAAGACAATGTGATTCATGCTAGGGCAGAGTAGCAGTATGGAGGACTAAAGGAACAGAAGGCAGGCTTAGTTTTACTACACTGTTGGTGTTGGGAAGGCTTCTGTGAAATGATATACATTCATTCCTCTCTTTAAAGGAAGCAAGAGCTGGACAACAGCAGGGGAATGTCAGGAGTGAGATGCCGGGCAGCCAGGTGGAAGCAAGAGCCTAAAGGCAGAGGAGAGATGCTGAGTGTGGCTGAGACAGAGGAGCACTGGTTGGGAGTGGCTGGCCAGGAGGCTGGACGAGAGTACCAAGCCTTCCTCATCTGCATAGTTGATATGATTGGGGTCAACTGGCCTCAGAAGACGCTTCAATGGTCTCTAGCTTCTCAGAAAAGAAAGACTGGCTCCTCCAGCAAATCCCACATATGAAACTGAGTGATCACAAGGCATTCTCCCTGTGCTTGGCAGAAGGCTTGTCCAAAATACATGTCATCTTCCTCTAGTCAAGGCATATGGAGGGGAGCTCCCAAAACAAACCAACCACAATGCCGACTCAGCCATACAAAGAAGATAAATATAATACATGTCTCTGACTTGGCAGGAGTTCCTCTAACATAACTTTTTCCATGTTTTTTTAAAAGCACATCCAGGGCCACTCTGCTTCCAGAGAACTTAGGGTTTTAGCCAATTTGCTCAGAAGATGGTTGTGCAAATTTGTACTACCCCATGAGCCTGGGTTTTATAAGAGGCTGCAGGGGCGGGGGAATCTCCAGCTATAGCAAGGAAGAATTTTAATAAAAAGCAGAACCCAGAGCCCATGCAAGAGATGGCTGCTCCTGCAGGTCAACTCATGCTGGGCTCCACTCGCCGAGCTCTTTAAGGGATGCAGTAACTGAATTCCAGGGCCCCAGATTTACTCACTGTACTGATATATTCTGAATGTCTATTATACACAAAGTACCGTATATAGTACTGTGTACTATTATATACATAAAGATCTGCAAACCACAGCCTAGTTTAGTAGGAAGAAGGACAACACCAAAAGATGGCAAAATATGCTGGATGGTGACAGTGGCATTAAGACACTTACAGACCGAAGAAAGTGAAGCTCCCCTCCCAATAAGGGAGGGAGGGACTCTGGGAAGACTTCCTGAAAGAAGCAGCTTTAGAAAAAACAGGGAGATTTTGAAAGACAAATGGCAAAGGTAGTCCCCTTTTCTGAGCACTTGCTATGTATCAGTCAAATCTCACAAAAAACCAGCATGCCAGGTGCCACAATGCCATGTAATGGGCAAGGGACCCCAGCTCAACACGGTGGGCTAATGTGCCCAATGTCACACATACCATCTCGGTGGCAGAGCCCAAACCCAAAGCCCTTGTTCTCTGCTAAGGAAAGCTTTCCTGGTAGAGGGAACGGCATGAGAAGGGCAGTACATTTGGCAAGTGACAAGAATCCAGTTTGTGGGATGGTTACTCTGTAGAACGCTAGGCTAGAAAGATACTCTGAGACCACACTGGGGGGACCTCATGCACCAGGCTGAGGAGAATGCACTCACAGGCTGGGTGACGAAGCAGGTAGGGAGAAGGCTTTTGGGCATGGCAGTCCCAGGATAAAGTGTAGCAGCTAAAAATGACTCTGGAGCCAGCCAGCCTGCATTTGAATCCCAGCTCTGACCACTAACAGCTGTGTAATCTTGGACAAGGTACTTAACTTCTCTGTGCCTCCACCTTCTCATCTATTAAATGAGGATGAGAGGACTAGCTACCTTCACAGAATTACTGTGAAAATTAAATGAATTATAAAGCAAGAAGAACAGAGCCAGTCCACAAGAACAGCTATATCAGTACAGCATTATCAGATAATGACAGTGATGATGATGCAGCAACTTAATTAATTAGATGAGACACAGTGGAGTTGGGAGATCATCTGAGAGGCTACTAGAGTAACCCAGACAAGGGAAGGATGGTAGTAGCTTCAAGGGGAACGAGAAGGAAGTAACTGCTTTGAGAGATGGGAGAACATGGAAGGGGAAGGGGAAGGGAGATGAGGCCTGCAGCCTGGGAGAACGGCAGTGCTGCTCGAGGGGATGCTCAGCCATGAAAGCACTTGACAGAGACTCAGGAGGATTCCTTGCTGGATGCTACTCACACATCCAGGTCCGTTTCTCTGAGCCTCCGTTCTTCCATCTCTAAAATGGAGCTAATCTTCCCCCTTCTACTCTCGGCATTGTCATGACACTCAGATAGGACTGTGAACTTAGCCAGAGTCTATTTCAGGCATAAAGCACTCTACAGATGGGCACCATGAGGCAAGAGAGGGAGTTGTGACAAGGGACCAGCCTGGAGAAATGGGCCAGAGAGAAATGTGTCCATGACGTTCCCCGACAATAACACTCAGGGTCAATCTCCAGCATCCTCACCCTGCACAGCTGCAAGTTGGTACCAGCCCAGAACCACTGACACCCGAGGCTGCCCCAGCACCAAGGGCAGAACACACAAAGGGTCTCGTTCAAGGGGCAGCCCCTGAGCATGGAGGGCAGAATTCACTGTTCCAGGACACACCATGGATAAAGTACACAGAAAAGTAACACCAGTTGACTCTATCTCCTCCAGCTCTCCACTTACAACATTATAAAGTCTGTGAACAGATAAAAAAAAAAGGTTTGTGGGGGTTGGGAGAGGGGGATGAGATAACTAGTGCTGCAGCAGGAAGCTCCCCAGCAGTTTGCCTTTGGCTGTAACCAAATGTCTGTTTACATTTCCTGCATAATCTTGTCACTCAAAACTTCACTTCTTACAGAAACTCATCTTTTTTATGTGCAGTGTAGTCTATGTAGTTTAGGAGACCCTAAGACCAGCAGTTTGCATTCCCTATGCACTTTTTCTTTATTTTAGCTTCAGTAGGAACTCAGGACCCCCAGCCCCAAGTCTCTTCTCTGGCAGGCCCCACATTCCCCCCCCCCCCCGGCACTTCACTCACACCGTGGAATGGACTTTAACACAACCCCCTTCCCCGCCAGCCTGGAGCTCTCCTTCTCCTCTGAATCCCCAACACCCAACACAGACCCGGGCACGGCAGGACTTGAAATTGCACAGGCTCTTTTGGAATCCAAAGACGGTGAAAACCCACAGGCATAACCCCTCCAATTGCTCACCTTTCCCCTCACTCGGAAAAGACTTTCAACACAGAAGCACCTCATTTACTCAAGACTACCTTGTTTGGTTTTCTAAGATCAAAATGAAGGGCTAATTTAGGTTTGACATCGTAGTTTTTGTCTTGCTTGCTACAGGTTCTGGGAAAGTAAAAGCCCTTAATCACCCCCCAACATATAGTTACGACGACTTAAACACTCCAGAAAAGTGCCTTCTCCCTCCAACCAATTTTTTTGGCTGACTTTCAATAGTTTTAAAGCTGATAAACCGGAGGAAGCCTTTATTTAAAGAAAGAGGGAAAAAAAAAATCTAAGTAAACAGTTCCCAGTGTTCTCTAAGAAATTAGACTCTAAGAACACAATCTGTCCACACAAGGATAAATGCAGTTTTATTAAAGAAAACACAACGGCCTTACAAACACTATACACTGTACACATGAAGCCTCAAACACAAAATTCAAAGGGGTCCCCAGAGGGGGACTGCCGCGGCTTTGCTCAAAAACTGAACGATAGGGCAGGCCTGTGCTGGCGACTAGGAGACGTGCTGCTTTGTCCTTGGCCAAGGTGATCTCTCTCACTGACCATCAAATGGAGCTCAAGGAGCGGACCACAAAATCCTGCCGGGCAGTTAACTGTGATTGTTCCCAAAATAATTTTTATTGAAGAAACAATCAACTGAACTACTTATAATCTACAAAACCAAGCCCCTGGCACCAAATGCATTAAAGGCCTCAAATACTCCTGGAGTTTCCTACTACTCCAAATATAGACCTGAAACCATAAATTAAGGAGCAAAAGCAACAATGTTTTAAATGACTGACCAACTCCATCCAAACATCCCACACTTTTCATCCCGGGGGTGAGGGAAATCAAATGAGAGTCAAGAAGTACGATTTCTAGAAATCCTCCATCACAAGAGGAAAATCTTATAACATCAACGTGGCTTTTAAGAATGCTAGCAGAAACTAAAAAATATGCAAAACTTATTTCTACTACGCCCCACACACACAACATCACCTTTTTGTTTATAATGCACTGTATGTTTATTACGTGGTTTCTCCCACTACTTGAGCCTGTTTTTAGTACCTGGATGTTGAGAGTTATAAAAATGAGTGAAGATTCCATTCCTGTCCATAAGGAGCTCAGAAGTTGGGTATCTGTACCTAAAATGAAAGGGTTTAAATGGATGGTGCTAATTTCTCTAAGAGATCTCTAGGCATAGGAAAAAAATCCAAAGTTCTTTATAGAAATATTTTATTTTGCCTAATTAAAAGAACAATACCAGAATGATCTAGAAGGGAGATGTTGCTAAACCCAGAGCAGTGGGTTTCATGCAGAGCATTATCTTCCAAAGGACCTGTGGGGGGACAAGGCCATGGTGGGTCATCAGTCCCCACTCTTCCTAATGAATTCGCACATAATGAACTTACGTCTCATAGATCAAAACATTCCCAGGCCCATCCTCAATTCAGTGGCAGAGAACAAATGCTTCCGCAAAAAGACCACACAATAATCTCCAATGGTGGGCTGGAACAAACTGGGATCCGTGTCCAGACAAGTCTACATGTTGCTGACCTTCAAGTAGAAGGCCTCTGGTTACTGAGATTTCATTCATTCCAACTCACTCAACAAATATTGATTGAGCATCTCTATACCAGGGATTTTCTAGACACTGAGCAATTACACTGGCAAGTAAAACAGACGTGGAACCTTCCCTGGTGAGGTTTATAATGCAGCAAGTAAATCAGATAATAAACTAGTTTTACTGAGAGAAATAAGTGGGATGTGGTGATACGGAGTGATAAGTGGAAAGTCTCTCTGAATATAAAACCCTACAAAAGATACAATATTCAAAATATCCATTACAAATACTGGGGTGACTGTTACTGAAAAATGCTTTGACGTACTACTGTACATAATTTAGAAAAGTTAAACATATTTTTTTTAAAAAATGAGGCTAAGCTAATCTATAAACTTAATGTAACCCCAACAAAAATAGCTTCTGGAATTTCTTTTAACTAGACAAATTGTTTCTAAAATTCAATAAATAAATAAACTGACAAGAAAAGCCAGGGGAAAAAATCTTTAAAAGAAGAGTGATGAGAAATAGGTAGCTGTAGTAGATATTAGAACACATTACAGAGCTGTGGTAATTAACACAACAGGTAGATAATGGAACATAGATGAATTTAGTATATGGACCTACAGAGAAATCAATGAGAAAAGATAGTGTTGAGACAAGTGACCAGTCCTTTGGTCT
Organism: Propithecus coquereli; assembly: GCF_000956105.1. Lineage (NCBI taxonomy): Eukaryota > Metazoa > Chordata > Mammalia > Primates > Indriidae > Propithecus > Propithecus coquereli. Next base: position 7,064,899 of record NW_012150174.1, read on the forward strand.
AGATCCCTTCCTCACTCCTTATACCATTCCAAACAAGTTCCAGACATATCCAACTATGTAAAATATACTACAATTTCATTTTTTTAAAGTGTATGACTTTTTTCCCAATAATTTCAGAGGAGGGAAGTCTTCAGAATGCAAAAGACAAACCTAGGAACCATAAAGGAAGAATTAAGAAATCTAACAATTAATTTCTACATTAAAAAGTTATATAATTAGGAAGGTCAAAAGGCAAATGACAAACTTGGAAAGAATATGTGCAATTACCCCACCCCACATCCCCTGCAGTTTCCCTGAGATATCGTTATAGCAATGCTTCTCAAAATTTACTGTGCATACTCATCACCTGGAATCTTATTAAAATGCAGATTCTGATTCAACAGGCCTGGGATGGGGTCTCAGATTCTGCATTTCTAACAAGCTCCCAGGACATGCCAAGTAGCTAAATTCTACAGAACTTTTCTAGTTAAAGAGACACAGGGATCGACGTAAGACTCAGATACCTCCTAAGAATCATCTGGTAAGGTTTCGGAACACTAATTGGGCGATTTTTTTTTTTTTTTTTTTTTTTTTTGAGGCAGAGCCTCACTCTGTTGCCTGGGCTAGAGTGCCGTGGCGTCATCCTAGCTCACAGCAACCTCAAACTCCTGGGTTCAAGCGATCCTCCTGCCTCAGCCTCCCAAGTAGCTGTGACTACAGGCATGCGCCACCATGCTCGGCTAATTTTTTCTATATATTTTTAGTTGTCCAATTAATTTCTTTCTAATTTTAGTAGAGACGGGGTCTCGCTCTTGCTCAGGCTGGTTTCAAACTCCTGAGCTCAAACAATCCGCCCACCTCGGCCTCCCAGAGAGCTAGGATTACAGGCGTGAGCCACCGCGCCCAGCCTTAATTGGGCGATTCTGATTTAGAAGATCCAGGGTGAACAGCAGGAATTATTATTTTTTTAATTCCCTGAATGACAAAGATATTCAGCCTGGTTTGAAAACCAGTGGATGAGATCATCTGATCCCCTCCTGCTCTGCCAGTGCTCTGAATACTGCAGAGAGACCTGTCTGATCTGGTAGTTTAAAACCATTCCTTTCCCATCTCTAGACCCCACCTACCCCACTCCTCCACCCCACCACCTTTCCCCAGCCTTGTCCTAACAGGTTCTTGTCCCACACAGAAGGCTGACAAAGAGGAGAGACCCCAGCAACAATGGCACAGGGAGCCTGGCAGGCAGCATTCTGGTCATGGCTTTACTGGTTGACACTGTGATCCTGGGCAAGCCACCTCTTAATCTCTCAGTCCCCACTTCCTCACTTGCAAAAACCAGGTTGTTGTGAAGGACAAAAGAGTTAACCTACTGAAAAAGCTCCATAAATTGTAAAGCATTACATGAACTTTCGTTATTTTCTTTTTTTTTTTTTTTTAAAAACAGAGTCTCACTGTGTTGCCCGGGCTAGAGTGCCATGGCGTCATCCTAGCTCACAGCAACCTCAAACTCCTGGGCTCAAGCGATCCTTCTGCCTCAGCCTCCCGAGTAGCTGGGACTACAGGCATGCGCCACCATGCCCGGCTGATTTTTTCTATGTTTAGTTGTCCAATTAATTTCTTTCTATTTTTAGTAGAGACAGGGTCTCGCTCTTGCTCAGGCTGGTCTCGAACTGCTGAGCTCAAACAATCCGCCCGCCTCAGCCTCCCATAGAGCTAGGATTACAGGCATGAGCCACCGCGCCCGGCCGTTATTTTCTATTAGAGATATACGGTGACTGGAAACACACTTATAAAAGTCTGAACCTCTCACATCCATGTCCGAAGAACTTTGTGCCTCCACCCCCTTTCACTGGCCCCTCTCAATTTAAAGGAAAAAAAAAATCTCCATATTTCCACTTTCTAAGCATACAAACTAAACTTTATATACAAAACAGGTAAAACACATCACATCAAGCCTAAACTTTTATACATTTTCAAATGAATATAAGATGCCAACAAACTAATACTGCACATGCATCTCTGCTAATGTACGTAAGAGTCCCCGCAAAAAAAATTCTACCGTCTGAAACAATTTTTACTCTGTTATTTCAAATGTTTAAGCCTCATCTAAATCTTCTTCCCTACTTATTAACACTGCCATCCCACCCCCATCTGGGGAACAGCGGAGGAAGCAGACTTTTGTTTCTGACACTATCTGCTTGGGCACACGTTGTATTGGTCTCTTCGAGAAAGGCATTTGCTATTTAATCCATTTACTAATAAAATCCTCTGATTTCGAAGGTTCCCTGGCAGAGGAAGCATTAGCATGTGCACTTTACATTTATCAGATTTATCGTGGGGAAGCACTTGCCAAAGTCCACTGAGAGCGTGCCTTCGGCATTGCTCAGAGATGGGAGGGGAGGAAACAAGGGGTGGTGCTACCAGGCAGGACACTCAGGTCTAATGACACACCTGGCTTGCCTCTTTCCAGGTGCTCAGCCAACCAGAACTCTTCAGTGCCCCCAGGCACAACTGGGAAAATTCCTCACCTGCCAGGCTTGAACCTAGCACCACACAACCTAAATCCACCAGGTACACCAGGCAGCAGAAAGGCCTAAGGCCTTGAAATGTTCCAGTCTAAGATAAGGTAGGTAGGTACACCCTCTCATTGCTCCCCAGTTAGCCTGATAGTCCAGGGACCAAAACAACGCTCCCCCAGACCCAATACATACTGGAGAACAGGGTCCAGGAAGGCTCTGTCTATCTGCTTCAGGGAGCAGCCCTGCATGACAGCCCAAGCAGAGGGCACGTGCTACCAAACTGAGCTGCCTTTGCTGAGTGGGGCTCTCTCCGGAACACCATACAGGGCTTATTTCCCAACAAACTAGCTGGCCAGAGACCATTTGGTTTCAATTAACAGAAACCCATTCCCACTAACCTACAGGGAGAAAAAAGCTAAGGGAATATGAGTTCATTATAAGGCCAAGGGGTCCATCAGAAGACCCCAGAATCAGGAACTGCAGCCAGCCCTCATGAGAGATGGAAACCAGGAAATGGAAAACCATCAGGAAATGAGACTATTCCCAAGCTCTCTTATCTTGTCCTCTGCACAGTTATGTCGTGCTTGCCTGTCTCTCTGCAAAGCAGTTTTATTCATGCCCAGTTAGAGGCTCCCTGAACTACAGCGTGAGCATCAAAGACAAACTAGGATTGCTGTCTCAATCCCAAAATATTCAGGAGATAGAGTTTAACTCAGCCTGAGTCGAATGCCTCCCCTTTGATCCAAACATCAGAGAAAAGGTGGGTGAGCTGGTCTTACTACAGAAACTATCTACCTGTCTGGCACAATTACAAAAAATAACAATATGAATGACAGCAGCTGAATGAACTCTGACCTTTGTCAAAGCCACAAGGTTTTCCAAAGGTATCATCTTGTCTTCTTATCATCACTCCAAGGAAGCAAAGCTGTACAGCCAGATCCTCAAATAAAAAATAAACGTCTTCTTTGTAGCTTGCCTGTTGGTTGCTTGAGTTGGAGAAAAAAAGCATTTTGTTGTTATAAAATGGGAATTTATTTCTGGTTCCTCCTTTTTTCTTTAGAAGAGGGTTCTCAGCAGGAATCTTGCTTGGGAAGGGGCAGAACCTGGCTAATACATGGAAAGGTCCCGGGCAGCATGAATGCAAGGGTAAGGGAGACACAGGCACAGTGGAGACACACACAACACAACACATAAATGGAACTCAAGCCTTCTGGGGCACACTCAGAAAATAAAGTACTTTGCCATCCATAGGAAGAATCTGTTCAGTGTGAAGGTTAAGTGAGGCCCCTTACTTACACAGGCCACTGGGTTTTTCATAATGTGGCCCCAAGGAGTCCATCAGTCTGGGTCTATTTCACCTAAGGCAACAAACACATTCCTCACAGATCATGGGCTGCTCTGTGTGGTTGCTAATAAGATAATCTGTTACAGGAGGCTTACAAATCCATTTACATTGATTTTAATTAATGAATCAATCCCCGGCCCCCAAACCACTTGGTCCAGAGACGGTAAGCAATTCAAGATTCATTCTCTAATCTCAGACTGCGATCTACATAAAAAAGAAGTTAACTCTCAGATCAATGAAAGACAAATAAAAATAATTGGATTTGTACCTCTCACAACATAAGGAAAAATCTCTTCCCAGTTTAGACAGCAACTCTTCACATGTTAATAAGAGTAATATATTTTCACAGTGATTTCCAAACAAACTTACCTATGACTAAGGGGTTTTTGTACCAGCCTGAAATCTGGAAAACCCAGGTCAGAAATTATGAATCCCAGTCAAACTTCTAAAATTAATATAAGCCCGACTTTCTTAACAGCTTATCAGAACCTTTTAGTCTGGACTGCAGCTGAACAGAAAATTACCCAAACACAAAATACAAACAACAAGTAAGAACGAAGTGGCACTCGCCAGCCCGGCTGTGCGCTGAATTGGCCATGCTTCATTACAAAGCCAGGCAAACTTTTGCATTCGGTTTTATTTTATTCTTTACAAAGGCTGAAACAAAACTTGACCTTTCTGAACTATTGCCAGCTATGATTTGAAAACAAGCTCAATGTAAAAGACAGCATCGATATATAACGGCTCATCATCTCAAATTTTTCTTCCATCTTTCTCAGTGTCTTTTCACATTGTCTTGTCTACCCACTCTGCTTTTAGACTTCTATCAGAACTTCCAACGACTCCATATAAAACTAGAGTGGGGAAATAAAAAGGTTCTCATTTCAGTCTCATTTGCTCAAATCCCACATCTAGCTAATACCAATTAGCATAGGAAAAGAACTTAAGAGTTGATAAATGAAAACGAGTCGCACTCAATTTTAATTTTTTTTCAAGATCAAAAAAGCCCATAAATTCACGAGTAAGCATAAAGCAACAGTGAGTCCCTACTCCACACAGACAGAAATGCCAATACCAGTCTGCTCTGACTTGGGAACATTATACAAAGTAGGCACTGCTCGTCAGGGAGAAAAATTAACGCGAGTTGCAACAGACCCAATGTAAACTCGGAGACAACTTCATAAGTCTCTGTTACTCTTTAAAATGTTTAATAAAGCAATTATCAAATTGATTTTGAAGTCAGGAAGACTGGCTTGAAACACTGCAAAAAGAACACTTCCCCACCCCCCCACCAAAAGACCCTATGTTCAAGGAAGTAAATTACAAGTAAAAGCAAAAGCCAGGCGAGAGCTTGACAGTCTGGCAGGCCAGTGTGTTAGTTTGCTCTCTCTTCTCTCCCTGTCTCTTCTCCCCTCTCTCAACTGGGAAAACAAACAAAAGAAGTCGATAGTTCAGCTATACATATGGAATCCAGAGCTTTCTGCCTAGAGTCTGCTTGCATGCCCCCAAGTTTCAGGATTCACTGGAACACTAAAGCCCCTTGAAACATTTGCCATGTGTTTGCTGGGCCCTTCCCGGAGGACTCAGCCTGCCGCCTTTCCTGGTCAAGTTGTGCAGGGCTGTACAGCAAAGCAGGGTGTGCCAATGTAGCCTGACGTTCAGATGAAGACCACAAATTATAAACAGTTTCAGTAAATTGACTCAAGTGCCTTTGTTCCTCAGACATACATCTTCCTACCGCTTACAAAGGCAGGCAGCAGAACCTAACCACCAACGCAGCTATAGCCAGGACTGGGAAAGGAAGTTATTGAAGCCTGGATTTCCTGCTTTTGCTTGTAGCCAAGAACTATGAGGCTTGTAGTGGTTTCAGGAACTGACTCATCTCATGATTCATGGATAAGATACTGCTTTTAATATGTTTCTGACCCTAAGACTCGGGAACTTCAAAACCAATCTGAACCCATGCTTTATTCTTATTTAAAAATGAATATTCACAGCAAAATAAACAGGAGGACATCAGTTACTGACACAATGAAAACATCATGCCAGTCATAGGGAAAGTGGAATGTGGATATCACATGGGAAGCCGTCATCAAAGCTTAATCCATGGGCTGCAACTTGACAGTGTCCAAACCTCCCAAAAGTGGATAACAGGTGGGATAAGGTTTATTTTTAGATGTCATTCCCCTAGATGTAAAAATAGATTTACCACAGCAGTATTTTAATTCAGGCCTATCTGGGGTTGTGACTTTGAATACCCAAGATGTACAGAAGCATGTAGCTGGAGATTTAGCTGCTACAGTTGCAAACCGGGTAGAGTTCAGAGTGAGCTGACCAATGAGTAATGGGGAATAAAGGACTTGCGTTAGAACTCGTTCTTCTTAAATCATCCTCTGCTGGAAGACTCCAAGTCTGTATTTCCACCCGTGTTCTGACCTGCCTTCTATTTCTCTGTGTGCACATACACAGCATACACAGGCGCGCGTGTGCACGCGCGTGTGCACACACACACAGCCCGGTACTTAAGAGCAAAGCTCTCTAAAAGTACTCAGCATCAGAAGCTGGCACCTCTGGCTGTACGCCATGACATCCCCACAGATTTATTCTCCACAGTAAGTCCCCACTAGGGAAAAGTTTTCAAGCCACCCTCACCCACGGATCCTGGGGTTCTCCTTACTCCACCCCCAACACAGAACATTAAGCACGAGGACCAGTTTCAGGGATGGTTTTCAAAAGCGTTTACAGGTTTCAACACATGCCCAGTTGCGCACAGGGAAAGGGGAAAACAAGGACACAAAAACGCAGGCCATTCTGGGGAGGGTGGGGGTGGAGGAAGCAGTGAGAACAGTTGACCAGGCAAGGCCAAAGTGCAGGGGCTGGCTGGCAGGCGCTGCTCTGCTGGGCTCCTCCAGCAGATTTACTGACATGACGTCAGTGGCTCCAGTCCAGCTTTTTCTTTGGTAGCTTTTACCACTTGCCTCCTGAAGCCTCCACTATGTTCGGGAGCCACAGGGCCATAATGAAAATTCCCTTTGTGAAACCGAGTTTACCTCGGGGCACAGAGGCCTGCCTTGTGAATGACAGGGCTCTTCCCCCGGCTCTGGGTGCCCACAGGAGGAAAGGGGAGGGAATAATCCCCTACAATACTGTACTTTCCTTAATACAGAGGAACCATTAAAGGAAGCTTGCTGCTTAAAAAAAGAAAAAGGCTGGAGTGGGGGTGAGGGGCATTAAATGTGTATCCAAAATTTCACAGGCCAGGATGTTGGTTAATTTCTCAGTGGTTTCGGGAATGATGATAATTTCGGGACTATTCACTCATGCAGTTGTGAGGCTGTGTTGGCTGGACTGTGAACGCATACGGCTTTGTTTCACCAACAAAACAAAAAAGTATTACTCAAGCTGAAACTCCAGGCCGGAATGGAACCTCTGAAGAAAGTGTCAAAGCTTGTCTTTAAAATGAGCCCTTTTTTCTTTTTCCTAAGTGCATACTCTGTGATGCACCAACATGGGCATAAAACAATTTCCAAGAACCAAAGACAGAAATTACTAAAAATAAGTTTAATAGCAGACTTGTTAAACAAAAAACACTCATCTTAGACTTACAGGCTTACTATCGTATTCCCACCGCAACATAACAATAGCCATGTTCTGACAAGGACGCCAATGCATAAATCTGCCTAAAACTATACAAATCTTTAACTTTTCTCCATTTATAAAAGTAATGGACTAGTGATAAATTCTTTAAATGACCAGGACATTAAATACACTCTAAACACTTTGGAGGAAAGTACAAAGCTTAATTCAACTGGTATTTATTGAAACACATGTGTGTAGATGGCCCCAACAATATCACCAAAATATGACCTACAGTCTGAACGGCTCCCAGTGGTAAGAAGACAAAAAATCTCTCGTGTCCTGGTTATGTACACAAGAAGGAGAAGAAACTGTCAGCTAGACATGAGTGCAGGCACTGACTAAAGTCTTCTGTGAAGCCTAAATTAAAGTGAGCTGTGGCCTTCAGTAGGCAAGTCAAACCATGAACCGTCCACGGGTAATCTTTCAGTTTGGTCTTTTTCTTAGGGGAGGAAAAAACAATATAACAAGCACAAGTGTGTAAGTGGCAAATGCGGGCCGAAGGGGCCAGGCGAGGAAAGCTTTCACCATGATCAAAGAGCTGATACGGCAGGTGTGATCCATTGCCAAAGGTGGGCAGGGGATTATACAACTGAAGGGGGTTGGGGGGAGCAGAGGACCTAGCACACACATTGTAAACTTGGAATGCCACTGCCCGCTACAAAAAACCAAAACTCTGCAGAAATGATTCGTTCTACATCCCAGAATATACAGGAGACTTAAATAGCAAGGAAGCTATCAAAGACTTTTAGGGTCACATCAAAAGGACACAAGAGCCGACTGAAGAAACTCCCACTGGCCAAAGATGGGACAATTTGAGCATCGGTAAGAGAAGGAACTGCAATGGATTCGAACACATCTGACGGTTTAAAACTCATGATGGCATAAGGATATGCAAACAAAAAACCAGAAAACAACAACAACAACAACAAAAATGTCTTTCCTGTACAAACTGTGTGCCAGGTTAACCAAACAGTTGATGAGAGAGCGTTTCTCTAAAAAAGAAGGAATTAGAGAACTGGAATATTACCAGTTTGCAAAGCCCACATGAAATAATTGATACAGGCAGCGATCATCAATCAATGGTGCTAACATCACAGAAAGAGACAACCGGACATTGTGTGCCTCCTAGTAGAAGACCCGTTATGAAACATTACCGTCGAAACAAAAAACAAAAATATTAAACCTGAATTAAATTAAGCTTCTAGATCTAAATTCCCACTGATACGAAATGAGGAGGATAAGGAAACAGGATAAACAGCACCGTGGGGATGCAACTGCAAAATCCAGGATGAGGGAAAGTCTGCAATTGAAACAATGGGGCTTTTTATAACAAATCAATTACAAGGAAGAAAAAAAAGGAGGAGAGATCTTTAGATTAAAGAGTTTTAAGAGGCAGGGCACGGTGGCTCACGCCTGTAATCCTAGCACTCTGAGAGGCCGAGGCAGGTGGATCGTTTGAGCTCAGGAGTTCGAGACCAGCCTGAGCAAGAGCGAGACCCCGTCTCTACTAAAAATAGAAAGAAATTAGATGGACAACTAAAAATATATAGAAAAAATTAGCCGGGCATGGTGGCAAATGCCCGTAGTCCCAGCTACTCGGGAGGCTGAGGCAGGAGGATCGCTTGAGCCCAAGAGTTTGAGGTTGCTGTGAGCTAGGCTGATGCCACGGCACTCTACTCAGGGCAGTAGAGTGAGACTCCCGTCTCAAAAAAAAAAAGAGTTTTAAGAAACACAGCAACCAAATATAACCTGTTGATCTTGTTTGGACCCTGATCTGAACAAACTAACTATGAGAAAATATTTATGAGACAATCAAGGAAATTTGAACAGTGACTAGATATTTGATATTAAGGAATTATTACTGAAGTGCTGGTGTGATAATGACATTGTAGCTGGTGTTTTTTAAAAATAGAGTCCATACTGAAAAATTTACAGATGAAATGGGATGACACCTAGGATTGCTTCCAAATAAGCTGGCGGGAGGAGAGCCAGGAGTTTAGAGGAAAACAAGAACAGCCATGAGTTGATGACTGTCGCTGAGTGATGAGGGTACATGGGAGTTCACTGTTCTCTACCATACTAAATTTTACTACAATAAAAGCACTGAAAATCTACAAAAAAAAAATAAAAATAAGACACTGTCCCTGACCCCCTCCTTCAAAAAGAAAGATGCTATGTAAGAGGTACCTGCACTCTAATTCACAGCTACTGGATGATGGCAGTCACAGTAATAATTAGAGTCGGCAGCTAAGATTTATGAGACACTTCTCTGCCAGACATTGCGCTAACCCTCATTTAACCTGCACTATAACCTGTAAGGAAGGCACTACTATGTCCATTTCACAGGTAAGGAAACTGGAGTTCAGAAAGATTGAAGAGGTTGCCCCAAGTCAAACAGATAAGTGGAGGATATGTGTATAATTCCACAAGTTCATAAGCATAATGAGAACCAGAATGAGTTATGTCTCACCAAAATAGTAACAACTCTTAGGAGTGCTGGCAACTCTGTAAGCCAGAAGATTCAACCCAGTGTTAAAGGGAGCAGGAGCAATGCTTGTCTGATGACCATTTTTGGTGAAACCTAGGGAGCTGCAGGAGTAGAGTCTCTAAGATCTCAAAGTGGTAACAGCAGAAAAGAGGGTGAAAAGTAGAGGGGAGAGGGGTGTGTGAGTGTGTGTTTAGGGATGGGGACAGCAGAAAACAGGAAAGCAAAAGGGAAACTGCCTGAAGAAAAGGGGAGAGAAAAAACAACAGAGCAGGAAATCCAGCAAGAAGGGAAGCTGGGGAAAAGGTTGAAACCAAACCCAACAGAGGAAGATGAAAAAGCAAATAAACGAGCTGTCGTCTAGTCCACTCTGGTTGGGACGAAGCCTCGGGATGTTGGACTGAGAACCGGAGGGTGGAGGACGCAGGAGACTTCCGAATGGGTTGGGGGGAACCAACAGAGAGGCTCACCACGGGCCACACAGTGTATTAAATTTAAACTCACACCGAGAGGAGTACTATTGTTTTCTCCATTTTGCTGATGAGCAAATAGAGGCCTAGAGAGAATAAATGACTTACCCAAGATCACACAGCCAATAAGCAGACCTGGGCCTGGAACCAGGGCCTGACCTCAAAGCTGTGCTTTTAGGCTACTTTGCTAAACACGTCAAGCACTAGAGAAAGCTGTACTGTTACTATGGCAACACCAAAACAGCCAACAGCAGAAGTACCTACAAGGAATCTAAAAAACATGAAGGCCAAGAAGGGGGCAAGTGAGTACAGGGAAGGAGGGGAAGGCAAGAGCGCAAGCCCCAGAAACTGGCAATCAAGACCACAACACGTGTTAGCTCAGAGTCACCAGAACTAGGTGGACAGGAAGAAAAGACAATCTCAACAAGCCCACTCTCTCCCAACAAAATCTAACCAAGCTGTCAAAGATGGATACCAACCCCATGAGCAACCCCATCTCAAAGCCCCAATGTCTTTTTCAGAGTCCTGATTAGGTAGTTATTAAGTTATGAAGTTAACTCTCTTCTGCCCACCACCCATCACTGCCCACCCCATGTCACTGGATAAGACACATTTTCCAGTGGGTCACCTGGGTGGGGAGGAGAGAAATTCACCCCATCTTGCAGGTTCCCAAGCACTACCCTGATAAAGGAATGAAGTCAAGGTCATCTGCCTAAACCCTATCCCCAGTATGAGGCCATTTCCATATCCAGGCCTTCGGGTGGTGGACTGGGCTAACTTATTCTGACTGACTGCCAACAAAGCACATTCCAAAGCAAAACCAGATAAACTGGCAGGTCTGGCTCCAAGCTTCCAAATCACATCAGCCCCCACCTCCACCTACCCACCCACCTATGCAGCAACTGGACTGCCCCAGCACCAGCAGTCCTGTCTTCTCAAAGGCTGCTATGACCAGTCAGGGTGTGAGGGGTCCTGGTCCCTACAGTTTTTGAGGACTGAAGCCCCAAGGGAGAGGTGAATTCTGCCCTTTTCCAACAACACAAATGATGGGGGTAGGACAAGTCCCCTCTGAAAGGCTCAGCTGGGTCACACCCAACTTTTTAGGACCTTAGCCCCATGAGTATAAGGGGCCACCAAGAAACCAAAACAAAATATTGTGTCCCATCTTTTCTGGACAAATACAATAAATGAGGAGAAGTCTACCTTTGTTTCAATGTCACAATCTATCATAACTCCATTCAAAAGACACAGTAAGACCTGACAGGTGACTTAATATGCAGTCCTTTGTTAGCCTGACAGCAGGAGTCCCACAAATCTAGGAATTGGTTTCAAACTTTGGCTGTGTGACCTTGGGTGGGTTACTAAACCTCTCTGAGCTTCACCTTCCTCAACTACAAACAAAGCTCTTAAATTTAAATGAGATAATGCTGAAGAATGGGCTTAAAAATGGACTGTCAGACTTCCCTTCCCATCCAAGTTCTCCCACAGAGGCCCAGGAATTTGTACAACTAAAAGAAGAGTTATAGAGTGAACTCAGTAGTGCTGCTCCTCCTCCACAAAACCTGGCTTTGAGAGAGGAGCTCAAGGGTTAAGGGTGGGATAGCCCAGAACAATGCAGTTCTCCAGGACCTTTCTGCCTAAAGGCTCCTAGGCTCATACATTTTATCTCTTTAATCTAAAGCACAGCACAAAAACAGGCTAGAGGGGCAAAGGGAGTCCAGCACAATATTCCCAGAAAGGGAAACCAAAGATTTTCAGGTGACTTACCCAAGATCACAGGGACAGCCAACAAACAGCAGAGGCTTCTCTACAAAGCCTGCCTTCCACACCAGTTGCAAGTGGAGGGACCAAGATTCTAGCACGTAGAGGAACCTCAAATGCCTTCTTGCAGCGAATCACCTCCACAAAGCAGCAGTTCCCTAATCTCTCAGCGACAAAGTCTAGAGGCCACTATTTTAGCTAGACCTGGAAGACACTACATTGGACTCAACACCTCTGCTCCTGCCCACAGTCACTGCCTAAGGCACGTGATAAAATAACTAAATAGTGATGTCAAAAGAACCACCGGGAATTGAGCAGGGTTATTACAATTATTTTTGGTTTCAGGTAAAGTACAAAAATTTCTTTAAAAATTTCTAAATTTTCACCCAATTTTCTCTGCCTTGTGTATTTAGGTACATCATAGGACATCATTAAATAGTCTCCCCTACGAACAAAGGTGAGTTTGAAACCTAAGAATATCAAGAGAGCAGGTTCTAAAATATCTGAAATCCCCAAATTTCATAGGGCACAAACCTTTTAGAATCCCACTGTGAAAAACTTCTTTCTAAATTCAACTTTGTTGGTCTAAAAGGAAATGAACCAATGCTGAATCATTCCTATGAATGATGAGAAATTTTTTTTAAATACTTATGAATCGATCCACAGAATAGCACAAGGTTTGAAACAATTTGGTTGAAATAATACAGGTTTATAAGCAAAAGTGTTTTCTGAAATTCCCCCCGGTTGTAGTTCTGGTCTCAGAAACGGCCTGGGACAATCCTTCAAGAATAACACCGCCATAAGCGCAGTACTAGGATCATTATGAAGGCCTTCTGCCCGGAATTTTCTCTCCATTCTGCTTAAAGGGAGACTGCCAGCTTCCTCAACAGTTTCCTGTTAGCAGAATGACCATGTAATTTTTCACCCAAACTGGGACATTTTGAGAGTAAAAGAAGGTGCTATTAAGGATTATGCCAAGACAAGAAGCATAAACCAGGACTATACCTGGCAAACAGATACATAGCCATGAGGAACAATACAGGACAACTCTTTAGAAAGGACAAACGGATAAAACTGCCACAAACAGTCATTATGAGGAAGGCAGTCAGGATCTGGTGGGAAGACACAGGAACAAAAAAGACCAAGTTGAAATTAAGAAAAAACTGGATAGAGCAGAGGCTGAAACTCAAGGTATAAATTAACCCGACTCTGGGTTGATTTTTCCCCCCCATCTTATGTCAATTTACTAATCAGATTCAACGCTTGATCTGTGGCCTCATGAGCCTTCCGGGTGTCTCTTCTTCATGATCTTCATAAAGTTTATCCTTTATGATTTAGTTCTTCAATGAAAGTATAAGCCACAAGAATGGTTAACACGGTAAGCATTTATCATTAGGCAGCAAGTCATTGCACATTACTGAAACTCATTTTTCCTAAAGTAAAAATGCCTTCCATTTTAAATACTTCTAATGGATGTCTTTGAAAGGAACTGTATGTTTTTTCCTGGCTCCTCACTAAAACTAATAAACTAGCAGAAACATAAACTCTTCTCATTAGGTCTAAATATCAGTCTTAATCACTAGACCACCAAAAAAAACAAATGCACACACAGAGTCCTGGGGATACCACAGTGGGCACAGAAAGATGCTGTTCAGTGTGATAACTAAATTCAGAGCTTTTTTTATGATATTTAATTCATATACCACAAAATTCACCCTTTTAAAGTATGCAATTCAGTGCTTTCAGGAGACTCACAGGGTTGTGAATCAGTGTTTTTAAATCTATCTTTCTCTACTCGTCAACTGTCTGCCTGCCTACCCCTAAAAGCCTTTCTCCCCAACCAGACTACTCTCCTCCATCAACAATTTATAATTTTTAATTTATAACTGGGGAACCAGATTAACTAACACACAGTTCTGTACACACTGCTTGAGAGACAACCGGAAAAGATGTCAATAAAATGCAGGTGGTCCCTGGCCCAGGCTCACACAAAGCAATCTTAACTGCTCAGACCAGTCACCGGGAGTGGCCTAGATCTAAAAACACAGGGACATTGACACACCCTTAAGTGTAGCTGGGAATCTGAGTGGAGCAGGACGGGCTTAGGGCAGCTGACTTTGAAAACACAAGTTTCTACCCACCAACTTCCAGAAAGAATTCGGCTCAACAACCCAGGAAGTACCTGAAGTTAGACACTGAACTTGGGTTAACAAACATCCTCTTAAATATGCAAATACAAAGTTGAAAGAGATGATCTACCATTCATTCACACTCCAGTGTGAATTGTTAACTGAATATATTTAAGGCCCAGAGAAAGCAAGTCTTAGGAGAGGGGCAAAGTTTTAATTCTGGAGCTTGGAGTACTTGGAGGAACAGGACGACCTGGGTTTGAAAAGTAGCCACACCCGCAGCTCTAACCTACTGAGCTAGCACTTATCTAATCTCAACTTTACTCCAACTCTTCCAGGTAGATACCATCATCCCCATCTTCCAGGTGAGAAAACTGAGGGCACACAGAAGCTAAACAGCCTGCCTTAAGTGGTTATTAAGAGGCACAATGAGGGCAGCAAAAGTACCTCAGCACCCCAGTGGGGATTACTCAATGGTTTTGCCAGCAAGCCCGAGACCCTAGGCATCGTTTCTCTACAAAAAGATGGGTTCCACACAACCACCTTGGAGAAGAACTTTTGAACCCAACCCCAATGTTAGGAGTGTGGCTTTCAAGCAAGAACCTAAGGAAGAGGTTTTCTTTTGAATAGATGAGGTTGCACCATGCTACCCACTTTTTGAACCATTTCCATTTAATTCATACTACCATTTGGCAAGGAATGATCTCAAATCTTATGTATTTACTGATGGATTTCCTCTACTTTATGAATAAGGGAAGTGGGGTTCAAAGCAATTAATGGTTAAACACTTCATGAGATTGCCTCAGTCTCTCCTGGATTTCAATCCCTTTGCCTGAGACCTGAAGTCCAGTTCTTCTAAGTAAATGCCTCAGCCTTGGGTGTCCCTCAAGAGTCACTGTCCAGGCTGATTTGGCAGGAAGTCCTCTACCTTGTATACAAGATAACATCTGAAGTTGCTATTTACTGAGCACTTACTATACTATGTGTCTGGTAAATACAAGGTGCTCTATTAAAATTTATAGATGGGGACACTGAGGCTTGCAGAGAGGAAGTAATTTGTCCAAGGTCACACTAGCAAGTAGCTGCTGAGCCAAGGTGTGTCCAACTCCAAATCTGTGTTTTTTAAACCCACATTATCCTGCCTTTTTCCAAACCAAGATCAGGAAACAGTCCACTCTTCACATTTATCAGTTCCTTCCTTCCCTTTTGTTCCTTTCAATGAATTGCTCATGATCAAGTTTCAAATTTGTACTAGCCCATTATTGGCAATAAACCTTCTTCATTGATATGCAGGGGTTGAGTTCATTACTCAGGAGAATATTTCACAGAGTTTGTTTTCTAACAACTAAGCCCCACTCCACCCCCAAATAATATCTGGCAAAAACCTCTCTGTTCCTTCAACGACCAACTCCAACATCTCTTCCTCTGCAAAGCTCTCCTCAGTCTCACCAGGCAACACACTCTTGGGATATATCAAGGAGCACTTACTCCATTGAATTTTTTCCCCCTTTATTCTGTTATTACACAAGGAAATCTACACTCCCAAAAAATGCAAACATATAAAAAACCCCGCTGCCTCAAAGCAATCACTCAATGATGTATAATCTCCCAGATCTCTTTTGGCTAGAGGTGCAAACATGTTGTTTCAACATTTCACCAACCCTAAGACACCACTGACTGCAAGATGCAGCATAATTTTATTTCAAAGAAATACTGTTGCCAAACAAATGATGCCAGAATTCTTCCTGATCACTTAGAAACAGAATTTTATACATATTGAAACTTTTTGCCCTATGTCAATCTTGTGCATGCATAGAAAGGAAAATATAAGCTAAATAACTTGGGTAAGATATACCTATAACAAATTCTCAGAGTGATCAACATTCATGCTTATCATACTCTATCACCCTCCGTGACAAGGCATTCTCAGGAATGCTCACTACTGACTCTGGGGTTTTTTTTCCCTCTCCACTGCATTCATTCTAACAGGCTTTGATGAATTTATGCAACATCACGGGTCATGACTACCACCTGGCCTGCCATGATGGTCAGACATGTCCCAGTTTCAAAAATGTTCAAGTATGTAAAAAATGTGCACCTTGGAATTCATGAAATACGATATACATAGCTTTCCCACCGGATTGTGATTACCTCTTTACATGCCTGTTTCCCTTGCTAAACTGTAAACTTCTTAGGGGAGGAGAATTTTTCTGATCACCATTCCTTGGCCACCTTTTCCTAATCATCAAATCCCTGGCACACAGTAGCACCTGTAAATGTTTAAATCTTCAGTGGCAAGTAGCAGCTCTATGAAAACCAGGAGCATCTGGATTTCAAAGTGCCCAAGGTGAAGGGAAGAGACAAGAAAGAACGGAAAGTATGGCGGTTTATTCACAGGTTCGTTCCTAAAATGCCATCAGGATCACCCTTTCTACCTCCTCATTCTCCGGGGTCAACGGAGACCACCTGAGGAACTCCAGGAGCATTCCCCCTGCTCAAAAAGTAAAACCTCTGCACACAGCCAGAACAGAACTCAGTCCTCAAACCCCTCGCCTGACACACACCTCTACAATCACATCTGGAAACAACTGCTACACTCCCAAGGGGTGAGTAACAGATGAATGCCGAGCACAGAGAAGGTGGTTCTGGTTCATTTTATTACTTCCCCTGC
The DNA here is from genome assembly GCF_000956105.1 of Propithecus coquereli. NCBI lineage: Eukaryota > Metazoa > Chordata > Mammalia > Primates > Indriidae > Propithecus > Propithecus coquereli. Next base: position 7,081,897 of record NW_012150174.1, read on the forward strand.
ATAGAAGGGTGAGACCTTATTTTAGGCAGACTTATTTTTAAAACCAAGAACATCTTAGTGTGCTCACTTTGGCAGCACATATACTAAAACTGGAATGATACAGAGAAGATTAGCATGGTCCCTGCGCAAGGATGACACGCGAATTTGTGAAGCATTCTATAAAATAAAAAAAAAAGAACATCTTAGTGAACTCCACAAAGATTTAGTCTATGTTCCTAGGTGTACTGCCTCACAAATATAAAGGGAGAAAAATCACATTTAACGTTAGAAGAGGCTGACCAAGTTTAATCTGATTCTATCTGAGGATAAAAATTAGAATACCTAGAGCAATGGTTCCCAGCCAAGAGCAGATGGTATTACCGGGCCTTTTAGAAACACTGAAACACTGCATTTACTCCAAACTCCTAAGTCTCCACAGGTAGTACCCAGCCTGTAAATGCTCTGTGCAGGCTGCAATGCACATGCTAAGGTGGGAACCACAGATGTAAGAAAGGCTCCCTGGGCCTGAAGTAGAAAGAGGCTGACCTGGGTTTGAGTCAGAATTATTCTGAATTAGCCACGTAAATGGATCCATGTTTCCTGAATTACAACCCAAAAGTCAAATGTGAGAAAAGGTGAGTAGACTGGAAAGGTGAGGGAGAACACACAGGCAGGGGGTGCTGGGAGTAGGACAGTTTCACCCTAGCTTCCCCAGTGCCTGGCACATATCAGGGACACAAGTATTTGCTGAATGAGATTGCATGGGTGATAAGCACATGGTCATGCACACCATCCAACTCCTACTGAGCCACCTACTATGTGCCGAATCCCTGAGTCGGCTCAAGCTCAGACAAGAGACCCGGTCAATGTACCAATGGAAGAGAATTTAGTTTTGCATCAGCTTCACTGGACACACCTCAGTGGTATTCTAGAAGCATTTCCCACTTTAACAATTTCTAAACATAAAGGAAGCTGCTGCTTGCCTCCAAATCACAGAAGGCACATCCCCTCATTTCAACTTACATAGATGTTAATCATTTTTGCATTTTATGCTTCAGGTAAAATTTAAAAGTGAAAGAAAATCAGGCAGGTATTTTGAATGCATAACAAAACTAGAAACCTTTCATCAAAATAAGAAAGAACAATAACAATCTTACCTCGTCAACATTTAAAATAAAAGCAAACTTTGAATTAAGGGAATTTCTTGGTTCTCCCAATTTGAAACGCTATTAAGTATATGTGTTCTGTTTTTCTCTCAATGACAATACTTGATGATCTTCTAAGTGCCCCAGATTTCAAGACAGGGCTGACAGTTCCTTCAGCTGATGGGGCTGTTTCTAACTCTAACCACCATTGTCTCCCAAAGGCTTTGAGATGAAAAGGCAGCCGAGGAGAAAGGATTGAAAGAGATTCCACCAAAGGAAGCATCCCCTCACAATGGTTTCAGAATCAGTTAGCCTCTAAGACACCCCCAGCCACAGTGATGGGTGATCTGAAAATGAAGCATATCAAAGTGCTATTGATAAGCTAAATTACCAGACAGCTTATCTGAGGCCCACATCCGCCATATGGTGCCCCAACTTCTGCCGCCTGTTGCTGCCACAACAATAGGCACGCCTACCCAGAAAGCACCATCAGACAGAAACCCAGCAGCGGCGGCATGTGGGGCAGCTACTGTGTTTACATTTTATTTTGTGCCATTAGCTTTGTGCCTCCCCCTATCCCAGTAGGGATTTGAAACACACACACATTTAATGTCATGAATCCGTGCTACGTGCAGAATGCGTGCGTGCACCACTACATGCGTGCGTGTACCACTACATGCGTGCATGTATATGGGAAAAGATCAGGTGAACAGGGAGAAAACCAGATGTCAACTTCAGAAATGGAGCTGCCTGGTGGGAGAGGGCCAGTCAGGCAGGCTCCCAGCTAGAGCTGCAGACAATGCGCTTTTCTCAAAACACTCAGGCGGGTGGGCGGGCCTCGGGGAGTGGCTATTTAAAACACTTGGCTCCTTTTATTTCCCCACCATGGAAGTGAATTCGGTTCTTAAGTGCCAGAGCAAATGAAGTCATTTGGTTTCCGCGGGCTCTCTGCATTTCAGCAGAAGGAGTCAGACTGGACGAAAGTCGGCAAGGCCCATCTAAGTTGTTCTTTATTACAATTAAAATTGATTCCCGAGGATTCAGAGCTTGGGCTTCATTAACTTTTTTTTTCTTTGAAAAGCTATTACGGTCATGGAAAAGTTAAAGGATGTCGGCCACTGGAATGAACGCTGTCAGAGACGACTCCCTTGGCAAAATACCATCGAGTCACGGTGCAAAGAAGGAACAGATAAGGCAATCACCTTCTAAAGGCTTGGTTAGTATAAAAGATTAACGGTGATTTTCATCAAATGAATTCATATGAATTCTGCATTTCTTTCTTTCTACTCAAAGACTTTCCTGTTTTTGCAGATGGTAATAAAAATATTCACTTATTTAGTTTCTCTATTAGAGAAAAGACACCAGTTTTCAAAGAGAACCCAACAGCCGGTAGCATCAGGTTATGCAAAAATACAGGAGATGTAGGTTTGGATACAGTGCAAAGCAAAAAAGGGCAAACAGTATCTCTCTTAACATTCAGATCTACTGAACTATTACAGAAAGGCACTCATTTCATTCCCCCCAATTTACCCACACCTAAGCAGACAACATTCTTGGATGAACTTTTCAAATTTTCTTAAACATTCTCAGTTTAAAAAAAAAAAAATCTCCTTTCAAGTTAAATTGAGATTGCACTTGAACACCATCCAAAAGCAGAGCTGAACTGAATTATGATAATTAGAAAGCTGTGCCTATAAAAAAAAAAAAAAAGCAGCACAGTTGATGCATTTTTTTAAAAAAGTTCATGCCAGAGAATGTAAGTTCAATATGTTCTCACATAATTAACATTTCCCACCATCAGCAGCAGTTTTTCAGTTTACGTATCAGGAAAAACAACAGTACTCATCACTGTTGTATATCCCCAGTCAATAGTGTTTCAGTCACTTTACACATACATCTAAACCTGTCAGATGCAACAAGAATTTCCCACTGGAGATGACGGATACTTAACGTGTTCATCAATAAACCGGCTTTTTGTTTTGAACCGATTTTCCAGGGCCCTGTCCCTTCAAATTAAAACTGCTAATGAAATCCTAAGAAAGAGCCTTAAAAGCTAATGTGAATCATGAAAAAGGGCAGAAAGCATTGCAGTAGAATAGTAAATACTCATTTTAAACAATGGGGGTTGGAAGGGGGCGGGCAACACGGCCCTCCCTTGGTCTGCCACAAAAGTAGAGAAAAGACAGCCTCTTAAGAGAACCCCCCTACACACACACACACCCCATTATCCAATCAGAAGAGAGACCAGTGGGTTTCACAGTTAGCCAGGACTCCCAGACTATGGAAACTATTTTTTTGAGAATCCTCCCAACTATGCAAAAAATCAATAGACAAAAAAGAGAACTTAAGAGTGGAGAGTAACACACCCTGTAAGAAACATTGTCTAGAAAACCCACCCACCAGGGCATCCCATTTGCTTTGACTAAAATAAAAACACATATTTTGAAATTCTCTTATTCTGCACCACTACAAAGCCTGAATGTACCTGAATAAATGGTCAAATTTCAACCCCAATTTCAAATATGGAACAGGGTCAAGGAAGCTTATAATGCAAATCTTACAGACTAAGGATTCAATCATTCACAGCTTTGAAACAAAATAAAAACCCACAGAAAAACACTCCAAATATTTAGATCCAAATATTCTAGCATTCCACAAACTATCCCAAGAAGAGGGAAGACCCAGAACTTCCCTGATTCCAGATGTACACAATAACTGCAATACGACAGGGTCTGAATTAGGTATCTCTCAAAAAGCCCAATCCTGAAACATTAGGTGCTTAGGATGGACCTGAATTACTTGATTTTATCACCTTTATGAATATGAAAAAATAAAATATATCACTGATGTTCAAACACGATTTGGGATCTAATTTAAATATCCCAAGGTAATCTGTGCCTTCTACAGATAAAATTAAGAAAAAGCACCACGCAGCTATAAAAGATTGTGCCAGCCATCAATCAGTCAGTCCCCAAGTAGCCCAGCAGCAGAGTCTAAGTTTGTCAAAGGGGAATAAGCCTTATATTTTTCTTGCTGAGTTCAGAAGTAGGACATTAGCAGTCTGCAGTTCCAGTCACTGAACTCCAAAGGAGAGGCTGTAATGCCCGCATTTAAGAGAAAGGTTGGCTTGGATTTTCTTGCAGTTCTACAGAGAAAGCTGGACAATTGGTTTGGCCAGTATTTTTCAGTCTTTGGAGAAAACAGACCCTAAAAGTTTTATCACTAAACAGATTCAACCTCTAAACATAGCTTTCACTCAGAAATATATTTTTTTCCTTTCACAAGGTCTTTATTGGGAACAAGAAAAAGTGCCTAAAATATAAACTTAAAAGTATTATCACATACTGTCTGTATGTGAGTATGGTCATTTTAAGTCCCCCGGATCATACACAGTTATTTGCACCAACCATTTAAGTGATAAGACACCACAATTTTCATTTGCAGGTAGTATAATTATGCTCACAATTAACACATAATAACCATGAGATTAGAGAGAAAAGTAATCCCACAGATGTGCAGGTTCTTGTACAACCACCATGTGTAAGACATCAAGCCATTTCAGAAGCAAGCGACCTTAAAACACTGTTACTGGCACGGCTCATATCTTCAAAGGTCTATTTAACATTTGGGATCTACATTCTCTAAAGTGCTCATGTTACATACTTTTCTGCTGAAATGTGACAACAAATACGATCTAAACACGGATGATACATTGTAAGTATATTCTTTACAAACTTTCCCTTTAAGAAATGCCCTCATACTTGCTACTCTGTATTGTCAGAAACAACGAAACTCAAAATTGTTTATAAATTGCTGAAGCTCAAACAGGGAAAAACTCGAACATTTTTTTTCTTATGAGTTATCTGTCCTTTTTCTAAATCAAAAGAAACGCCAGTCTCCAAAGTTGAGTACATAAATATGTAATTCTTGCTGTATAAAGCAAATAAGGGGAGAGAGAGGAAATGAGAAGGGGAGGAGGAAGCTGACCCCCCCAGACTGCCCTCCCAAACTGCCCTTATGTATAATTAGCTTGCTGCTGGGGCCTAGGCACATATTGTATGTACCACAATGCGAGGAAAAGCCTCTCAGTGAGAAATTCATTTCAGTCTGGCTCAAACTAAGCTAGGGTGTCCTCCCTCTTTAAATTAAATTTCATTAAGTATATGTCGTGGTGAGTCCTCGTTTTTGTTTTGGGAAAAGGAAGGAAAAAAAAAAAAACCTCCAATAATCTCTCTCAGCCATGTTCCCTGGAGTTCATTACTTCATAAAGAATCACACAGAGGAGGAATTTACACAAAGATTGTTCCTTACAATTTTTTTTTCTTATTGTCAAGGCAAAGAGTCACATTGGTTTTGTTTCAAACTTGTTAAAAAAAAAATTCTAATATTCCCCCTAAAAATGTGGATCAAATAATACCACTCAAGTAAAAATAAAATGGTCTACTTTGGCACTTTTGCACCATCAGCTAGAAACGGTAATAGATACAGCTTATCAGTTCATTTTTTATACCAACAATAAATAAAAGAACTGTAAACTCTGTTTAAAATCTGAAACCTGAGAGTTCAACACAGAATTACACATACAAAGAAATACTAAACAAAAATATCTGTGACCATTTATGGAAATAGTGAGATTAGAAAAATAAGCCTTTTCCCCCAAAATAATCAACAATTCAAAAGCTCACTGTTGACAAAGGTTCAACTAATCCATTTGTCTTTCCCGAGTCACTTTGTAATTAGTTCTACTATTTCCTTCTAAAAGAGGAAAGAGTCTTACCAAAGTTGGATCTAAGTCTGGCCCTTAAAAGCATTCAGATGTGCTTAGGCCCAAGGATCCTACTATTTACAGAAGGGCACAAACCCAACAGTGAAAGGATGAAGCACCCTGCACAGCCTGAACTGTTCTCCAACCTTTGCCTCAGAGTATCCTGGCAGAGAAGCCCCCACCATAAGAGACCAGCAAGATTCATTGCAGGCTGCAGAGAAAGGAGCCCAAGCCCGGCTCTCACAATGCAGTGGATCACTCCTCCCTAAAGGGAGGGATGTGTCTAAGCAGGTAACCACTGGAAGCACCCAGCACATCCCAAGCAATCAGACCTCCCAGACTTCAAGAAATAATCAAGGTGGACGATGGAAAGACAGAAACTTGCGACTGTCGTAAACTGATAGTGTTTTGCTCCTTTGCAATACCTGTAGTGTTTTTATTTTTTTATTTTTCTTTTTTACTATTACGAAATCTGACAGGCTTTACTTTACAGAGCAGGGCTCCTTCCAAGGCACTGTTTTTAAATACAGCCTTTCTACATTCCCTGCTCCGGGAACATCATCTGTCTGTAAGTTTCCAGGGCTCACGGAGGTAAATTTTTATTTCTGCAAATCACAGGAAGCCACTTGCTTCTAACAAGTTAACAAACCTCCTGAGAAACGCTGGTGGCTGGTATTCCATTGTTTCATAAATATTTTTATACAGTGACACCATTCAACTTTAAATAAATCTTTAAAAAGAAAGACAAAAAGCAAAGAAAATTGTGATCTGGATTTTATTTTCCGGGAGAAAGATAAGGGAGGTGTGAGCCCCTCATTATTTCTGACTCATTAAATAGGTTGCTTTGTTTTTTTAAAATACAAACGTATTTTTTTAAGGAAACTCATAGAAGTTGAACTTTCTTTAAAGTGGGCCTCTGGACTTTTGAAAACAAGTGCTGCTGCTACGAACAAAGAATGGAAGTGTACCCTGATTTTCTCCCCTCCTGAGGATCATTTCTTTTCTAATAAACAAACAAATCCCCCAGTATTTCCTACCGAAGGGAAGTTTTCCAGGGAGAGTCTCCTCCTGGGTTTGGTGGTAACAGCGACTCAGTCCTTTTTGGACACAATGTTTCTGCTGACTCCTGAAAATTTTCCACTTGAATGTGCAATGAAGCGGCGGCGGCGGCAGCGACAGTCCTGGAGAAGCGGCAAAGACGACCGTTCCCTCTTTCATCTTTGGGAAGAAGGAGCGAAGCCCCCGCCAGCGGCACTACTCGGCGCAGACCCCGGGCCGGCCTCGGGGGTTCCCGGCGCCGGGGGGCGGCCGGGGGCGGCGGGACAGGGGGTCGGGCCGGCTCCGGGCTCCGAGGCGGCGGCGGCGGCGGCGCCTCTCCCCGCCCGCGCTCGCTCCGAACTTCTGGCTCCCCGGAGCACCGCGTGAAAAGCGCCCGAGGGTGTGTGCGTGTGCGCGCGTGCGGGCGGCGGAGAGGGGGCGCGCGGGGGGCGCGGCGGGGCCGGGCGCCTCCGGGGCCGCCGCCGGGGGCAGCCTGTTGCCGCGCGGGCTCCCAGCGCGCGGCCCAACTTGGCGTCCCAGCAACTCGCGCGGCGGCGCTCGGCCGCTCACCTCGGAGGGGGCGCGGGGAGGCGGGCGGGGGGGCCCGGCCACGGCCCTCCGCGTGCCCGCCCGTCGGCCTCACACAAAGCACAGCCCGCAGAGAAAGAGCGGCCCGCGAGAGTCGCGCTGCCCGGCCCCCGCCGCCCGCCGCCCCGTGCGCTCCCCGCACCCCTGCATCCGCCCCGCGCGCCAACTTACCTTGGCCGAGGGAGCCGCCGCTGCGCCCGGCGAGTGCGAGGCAAACTTCGGCGCCGCTTCCCCCGCCCTCTGTTCGGTGCCCGGCTCCTTCCCCGGCTCCCGATCCCCGGGCTGGGCCACCCCACCCCTGCCTAGCACCGCTCCTGCCCCGGGCCGGCTGGGCGCGCTGGGCTATTGCCCGCGCTCTGGGCAAAGGTGGAGGGGGTGGGGGGCGTCACTGCATGGCCTGTCCCCCGACGCGCCGCCCCGGGCCCGGGCCCCGCCGCGCGGAATGGCCCGCAGGGTGGAAGCGAGTCTGCAAAGTGCTTGGTGGGCGCCCGCGGCGGGCGCCGGGGCCGCTGCGGCGGCTGCAGAGGCTCGGCTCGGCTCGGGCGGCGCGGCGCGGCGCGAGCGATGCTAAGAATGTTCGGAATGAGGACAGGAATGAAATGAACGCCGGGACCGAACTCGCTCCGGAGGGGTGGGGCCTCGGTGACGTCATGCGGCCTGCCGCCGGGACCGGGGGCGGGGCCTGCCGCCGCCGGTGACGTCATGGGGATTCGGGGCGGGCCCGGCTCGGCCGCTTCGCTGTTAGGGCACCGGCTCCCCACGGAGGGGCGGCGGGGCGGAGTCTCGCGCCCACGGGGGAGCGCGGCGCGCCGGGGAGCCGCCCTCCCCCTCCGGGCGCGGGCTCCGGGCTTTGTCCCGAGCTGGGGCGGGGCGGACGCGAGCAGGGTGGCTCGGAGGTGCCTGCGCCCGCGCGCAGCGCTGTGGAACCTTGGTTTTCTCCTGGGGGCTGGCGCCGCGCCTACCGTGCCTCAGTTTCCCTAACCCGGGAAGCGGAAGCGCGGACGGCCGTCCTGAGCGCTCCGGGACTCGCGGCAGTCTGCAAGTGTGGGGAAGGGAAGTTTCTTTTCTGAACATTCAGGTGGTTTTTCTCCAGTGCAGTGACGCCTTCCCCGGCCAGACTCCATGCTGCCATTTCTTTCCCTCTTCCCTTTCACTTTTATGAAAGTTCGCAGCTCTCACTCAAGTCGAAGTCTGTCCTACTGTTGGGAAAGGAAAACCTTTTGCATAGAAGAAAAGGATAATTACAGACTTCATCGTAATCCTGCCCTGCTAGCACTGTCGTCTTCTCCAAGGCACTTTAGAAACTAAGTTCTCTCATCCCTGCTGGTTCTAGTTTTCAAAAGTAATGGATCCGCTAAGAACTTCCGAAACTTCAAAATGCTCTATCGGGCAACTACTTTCTTTGTCTAGAAACCTCATTTCAATAATTAAAGAGTACTTTTAACCCTGGAGGTGACAACGCAAAAGTGACATAGTAAACCCAGTCGGTAAATCAGAAAACGGGTAAAGTTGACCCACTGGGAACAGAACTGTCTAAAGTTTTAGATGAGTGTAATTTTCAATTTCACTGAAAGTAGCAAAGCAATTCCTGCACAATGGATCTCGTTCCTTCTGGGCACTTCGCTTTTCCAGTTGGGGCCCCAGGATAAATAATGGCGCCTATTTCGTGCCCCAGGAATCGCTAAATATGGAGAACTGAGGAAAATATAATGTGACTCACTGCAGCACATTTTCTACAAAACATAACTTTTACTAATGCAGGTTTAATTTAAATTTTTGTTGAGGTAATTGAGGAGTCAGTGTGCAGTTGTAAAAAAAAATAATACGGAGAAATCCTTTGTTCACTTTGCCCATTTCTCCCCACTGGTAATGCCTTCCAAAACTATAATAGAATATCACAATCAGAATATTGACATTGATGCAATCCACCGATCTTGTTCAGATTTCCCCAGTCTTACTTACACTCATTTGTGTTGTGCCTGTATTTAATTCTATACAATTTTGCCACCTGTGTTGGTATCACCACCACAGTCAAGTACAAGTGCACTTTATCTCTAGTTCCTAGGTAATACAGTGAGGTTTACAATAATGAACCCAGACACTTTGGCACTGGTTTTTGGAAACATGTTAGAAAACACATAATCGATTTGGCATTAAAACTGTACTAGGCATCTCTCTCTCCAAGGATCATCTTCAGAAAGCACCAGATAAAGTTCAAGGGCAGTGCGAGCAGTTAGTTGGGTTTCTAAACTACTGTTTGTTGGCCCAGTACACCTGGACATCTTTCAGACTAGTTCCTGTCTTACAGCCACCTTGCAATATAATGTCTCCCCATTCCTTACTGAATTAAGGAAAAATTCCTTGGCCTGGGATTCAAAGCTCTTCATAACATGCTGTGACTTCCTGACCAGTATTTTCTCCAACTTTTCCCAACTACAAACACATGTATTGAGACTCATCTTTAAGACTTTTTCCTCTAAGAGGACTGCTAAACTAGATATTTCTTCCCTAGGACCATTGAAGCTTCTTGCTCCAGACACACTGCTTGTATTCTGTCTTAGTTACCAGCATATGTTTGTTACTGGTGATGCCTACCTGTCTGAGCCCCTAAAAAGTGCACTGGGATTCATTCAGCTAAGTGTACCCTGCCCCAAGACCTGCACAGAAATGGGAAGTGACTCTCATTGTCATCTCTCAACTTTAAGTGTTCCACACATTTTTTCACTCTCCCCAGCCACCATATATAGGACCTATGAGTTTAGGGACCATGAGCTGTTCACCGCCAGTGTCTGAGGGCAGGAATAGTTGCTGCCACCTGCTAAAATGACAGGAGCTACCATGTATTGTATCCATACTCAGCACTCAGCATTTTGCATTTGCCGTCTCAATTAATTCTTACAGCACCTGTGCAGGGTAGCAATTATTACCCTAATATATACTGATGAGGAACTGGGATGTAGGGAGATTATATGACTTGCTCATGGTCACATAACCAGGAGACAGTAGAGCCAGAACCTGATTCCATCCGACTCATGTTTATAACCCATGTTCATAACCTCTGACCTCTACTGTCGCCAAAGCTAAAATGAATATAAATCAAAGCAATAGGATGCCAGGCACTGTTTTAAATAGTTTCCACGTATCACCTCATTTGAGCCCCACAGCTACCCTATGAGGTAGGTACTGTTGTTATTCTCATTTTATAGATGAAAACATTGAGGATCAAAGAGGTGAAATAACTTGATCAGGGTCACATAACTAGTAAGTAGAGAGAAGAGATTCAAACCCAGACAGTGCAGCTCCAGATGTCATGCTCTTAGCCTTCCACTCAGCTGCCCAAATGCAGCACTCAATACACTGAACGCAAAAGATCAGCCACCTGCAGGGTGACCTATCCTGAGAGGTAACAATCATGTCTATCGCTAATGATACAAGAGCGTGTGTTCCCCCCAAGTCTGAGCAAGGAAGACGCTAACTTAACAGGGATCCACTTAATGGAAACAAATCATGCTGAGACAAACTCTGAGTCAGCCTGAAGCTAGAAAGGAGAGCCAGGGGGTTAGAACTTACCCTTAGGAAGCACATGGCTCTGTAAGATATTGCTTTGGAAGACAAGTAAAAATGTGTTAATAATAATGAGACAATTTGCCTCAATTCTAATTAGTTTGAGGTTATGAACTGGTACAACCACTTTGGAAAAGTCTAGTATTAGCTAGTGAAGTTGAAGATATGCATACTTTGTGACCCAGAAGTTCCATTCTCAGCAGTTTACCCAAGAGAAATCCAGACGTGTACACCAGGACACAGGTTCAAGAATAGTCATTGGGCATTTTTGTGATAAACCCCAAACAAGAAAGAACCCAATGCCCACTAATGGTAGAAAGGATAAATGAATTGTGATAGAATCATACAATGGAATACCATACAGGGATGAAAATGAATGAACAACAGCTACATGCAACAACAGGGATGAATCCTAAAAATATAAGATTGATTAAAAGAAGTAGAAAGGAAAAGAATCCATATAGTATAATTATGTTTATATAAAGTTCAAAAACAAGCAAAATGTAGCAACATTATTTAGGGATACATATTTAAAAAGAAGGGGTAAAAACTAGGTAGAACAGGAAGTAATTACCAATAAATCTGGGGTAGCACTTATCACTAGAGGGAGGTGTTGAGATAGAAAAGGGAAACATGGGCAGGGGGTTCTGGATTGTTGGCAGTGTTTTATTTTTGTCTGGGTACATGAATGTTCACTATAATGATTTATTAAGCTATGTATTTGTTTTCAGCACTCTTTTCTACCTATCTGTTGTATTTTTTTTTTAAAGTTAAAAGTCCATGTTAAAGAGAGCTGTCAATATTCAAATGTCTCCCATGTGCCAGGGGCTTCACCTGGTTGTGAGTCTCATCCCCTCCCATGTTTTCATACTCCTTTCTGTATACATTGTTTCTTCTCTCTTCCAGATCTTCAACTTCACTCTATATTGGATCCTTTCCATCGGCATTCAAACATGCATAATCTCTCTCCCGTCTTAAAAACAACAAAACAAAATAACTTTCTATTGTTCTAATCTCATCCTCAGCTACTGTTGTCCCCACCCTTTCCAGCAAAACTTCTGGAAGGAATCATCTGGCCTCATTGCCTCTGTTTCTTTACCTCCTGCTTATTTCTCAACCCTCTCCAAATGAGCTTCTGCACCCATCACTTATTGCATCAAAACAGTTGTTCTGGCCTTCATGACTCAGTGTAGCTAGTTCAATGGACCTTTCATCCACCCCATCTTACTTGGATAGTGTGACATTATTAACCACCACCTCCCTGAGACAATCCACTCACTTTATTCCTACTTCTGTGGCTGCTCTATCTCGTTTTGCTTAGCTGACCATGCTCCTCTAGCTAGCCATTACATTTCGTAGTTCTGGATCCTAGACTTTCTCCTAGGCTCACTCTAGATCCTGTCTCCAGCTAAGCTATTCACTGCATTGGTTTCTGTTACTATTTGTTTGCTGTTGTCTTCCAAACGTGCACATGTAATCCATATCTCTCTTTGGAACTATAAATCAGTATATCTAATCTCTTGCTTGATACCACCATCTGGGTATCTCAAGAGTATCTCAAACAACCTGTCCGAAATCATGATCTTCCACTACAAACATGATCCCCCTCAGATATTTTCCATCTCTGGGAAGTCACCAGAAACCTAGATGTCAGGCTTGATATACCCCTACCTGATGAACACCCTTCAGGAACATTCTATCATATTTAGAAAAAAAAGTCTTCCTAGGGCCTGTAATGATCTAAACCTCCCCATCCACACCTTTTCAGACATCTTGTATCTCTCCCTCCCAGTGGTGTGTTCCTCCCACACTAGATAACTTTTAATTCCTCCGATTTATCATTTGCCCACAGGGCCCTTGTGTGTGTTAGTATAGCTTCTCGGAATACCTTCTCTCCTCTTTAGCTAATTAATTCCTCTCCTTCTGTTATTGGCTCAAATGTTATTTCATTGAGCAAGTCTTTTCATGATTTCCCAGACTTTATCTCCTGGTTTTCTATTGTATTAATTATCTAATGCTGGGTGACAAATCTCTCTAAAACATAGTATCTTAAGATAGTAATAATCATTTATTATCTCTCACAGGTTTTGTGTTTGGAAATGGCATAGCTAGGTGGTTCTGACATGTGGTCTTTCATGAGACCGCAATCAATTGTCAGCCTGGAATGCAGTTATCTGAAGGTTTAACTGGGATTAGAGCTTCCACATCAAGACTGCTCACTTGTGTGGCTGGCAAGTTGGTGTTGGCTGTTGATGAGAGTTTCCTCTCTACATGGGCCTCTCCATATTTCCTGGGCTTCCTCACAACATGTCGACTTGATTTCAAAGTCAAGCATTGAGGGAGAGGGAGGGAGAGAGAAAGAAAGCAAGCAGAAGGAAGCCGTATCCTTCTATGTGAACCAGCTTCAGAAGCCACATAGCCTCACTTCTGCCATATTCTATTTGTTAGAAGTGAGTCACTAAGATTGGCTCCAGTGGGGGGAGTGGAATTAGATTCTACCTTTTAGAGGGAGAGTGTCAAAAAATCAGCAGGTATATTTTAAACATCACTCCACCTTTAATCTCCCTTCCTGGACTTATCACAGTCTGTAATTTTATATAAAATATAATTATATTATAAAGATATATACTTGTGTGATTATTTGATTAATGCCTGCCTTCCTGCTATTGTTTGGATATGGTTTGTCCTTGCCAAAACTCATGTTGAAATTTAATTACTGAGGTAACAATGTTGAGAGGTGGAACCTTAAGAGGTGGGGCCTAATGGAAGGTGTTTGGGTCACGCGAGTGGATACCTCATGAGTGGCTTGGTGCTGTTCTTGCAATAGTGAGCTCTTGCTCTCACTAGACTGGATTAGTTCCCACAAGAGCAGGTTGCTATGAAGCAAGGATGCTTTTCATGTTGGGCCCCTTCACACGTGTCCACTTCCCCTTTGACCTTCCACCATGTTGTGATGCAGCAGGAAAGCCCTCACCAGAAGCTAGCACCATGCTCTTGAACTTCCCAGCCTGTAGAACTGTAAGCCAAATAAACTTCTTTTCTTTATAAATCACACCATACGTGTTCTGTTATAGCAACACAAAATGAACTAAGACACTTCCCATACTAAAACATAAACTTTTTTGGAACAAGAATCCTATCTGCTTTGCACATCATTTTTTTCCTAATACGTAACATATTACCTGGCACATCAGTGTGGAATAAATATTAATCAGTTATTAATTACATATAACACCCACAACAATCCTTTAACGTAGGTATTGTTCTTTCCATTTTACAGATGGCAAATGGAAAGTCAAAGGGTTGGATAATTTGTTCCAGGACCAAAATGTGAATCCAAGTCTCTGATTCTAAGCCAAGACTATTTCCAGGACTTCAGACTTTCTCTAGGTGACCACAAAAGAGGAACAGGAGCTGCTTTGACCTTGGTGAAGTAGTCTCCTGTGTTTCCACATTTACTCATCAAGTATCCTTCAAGAGCTAATTATGTATCCCAGATGTATGGATTTAAGGACAGGACTGTTCATAAGGTGAAAGAATATTCAGAATCTAGTCATTAAAAAAATCTCCAGAATAGTTGGTCTTCGTGAGTTTGCTCATCATGAGCAAAGTGAAGAGAATATAGAATGTCTGAAAGTATAAACCTATCCATGGTGGGGTCACCCACAGCAATCACTGGAAAAACTATTTCCTCTCCACAGCAAAATCTTCTCTCTGACCCCATGCAGTCCTCTACTCCTGCAGAGATCTTATCTCTTTCCTCATTAAGGAGAAAGGGACCATTCAATAGCCATTGTATTGAATGAGACCATTAGTCATTTGTAGCTATTTAAATTTAAATTAATTAAATTATGTAAAACTTAAAAATTTAGTTCCTCGTTCATACTAGCCACATTTTAAGCACTCAAAAACCACATGTGGGCCGGGCGCGGTGGCTCACGCCTGTAATCCTAGCACTCTGCGAGGCCGAGGCAGGTGGATCGCTCAAGGTCAGGAGTTCGAGACCAGTTTGAGCAAGAGCAAGACTCCGTCTCTACTAAAAAATAGAAAGAAATGATCAGGACAACTAAAAATATATATATAGAGAAAAAATTAGCCGGGCATGGTGACGCATGACTGTAGTCCCAGCTACTCGGGAGGCTGAGGCAGAAAGATTGCTTGAGCCCAGGAGTTTGAGGTTGCTGTGAGCTAGGATGACGCCACGGCACTCACTCTAGCCCGGGCAACAAAGCGAGACTCTGTCTAAAAAAAAAAAAAAAAAAAAACCACATGTGGCTAATAGCTACCATATTGGAAAGTGCAAATATAGAACATTTCTATCATCACAGAAAATTCCACTGGATAGTGCTGCCAGAGAACCTAGGTAATCCTAGCCCCTGAAAATTTCAAGGTCATAGAGAAAGGCAAAACAAAGGGCTGGAGTGTCTCTATCCTCTCTATAAGTGGGAGGAACTTATCCACCCAACAAAAAGCCCCAACTCGCCTGTAGGAAATGGTCCCAAATAATGGGGCTCTGGGTATGAAATCACCTCTGAAGGTCTTTGCTCTCCTCAGGGTTTCTGCCTCTTCCCCATCTGTCCTCCGAGCTATCAGTCTCACATTAAATAACCACCAGCACCCTCTAAACCTGACTACTCTGCCCTGAACCCACTGAGCCTCAGCCTAGCCCAGGACAACACATCTTTTACCCTCCTCCCTGCTTCAGACTAGTCCATCTCTGCACTTAGGTCAGTCTCCATTCCTCCTGTCTCAGAGTATGTCATTTCCCTCCTCAAAGATAACCCTTCCCCCAACTTCTCCATCAACATATGTGTTCTAGACTCTCTGCCCCGTCACCTCACTGGAAAACTTGCTTCACCAATTATTCTATTATCTTCCATCTTTCCCTCTCTACTAGCACTGTTTCTTCAGCCTTCAAGTTTGCACAACTTCTCCAATGTTGTTAACAATTTTAATTGACCCTTTAGGGCCGCCCTCCCATCTTCATTTTTTTCCCCCTACCCATGGCTCTGGGGAGTTGTCTACAAAAAGACTCTATATCCTCATTTTCCACCTAGGGCCTGGCTCTCATCTGACTCAGTTTCTTCCCACTTTATAAAATATGTTCGGAATGTGCATATCCACAACTAGTTCCTGGTCTAACTTCTTATCCATTTTTCTTTTCTCTTTTTTTTTTTCGAGACAAAGTCTTGCTCTGTTGCCTGGGCTAAAGTGCTGTGGTGCCAGCCTAGCTCACAGCAACCTCAAACTCCTGGGCTCAAGCAATCCTCCTGCCTCAGCCTCCCGAGTAGCTGGGACTACAGGCATGTGCCACCAT
>NW_012150174.1:7098342-7101916 GCF_000956105.1 Propithecus coquereli
AGCAACCTCAAACTCCTGGGCTCAAGCAATCCTCCTGCCTCAGCCTCCCGAGTAGCTGGGACTACAGGCATGTGCCACCATGCCTGGCTAATTTTCTTTCTATTTTAGTTGCCTGGCTAATTTCTTTCTATTTTTAATAGAGACAGGGTCTCGCTCTTGCTCAGGTTGGTCTCAAACTCCTGACCTCAAGTGATCCTCCCACCTCGGCCTCCCTGAGTGCTAGGATTACAGGTGTGAGCCACCACACCTGGCCTCTTATCCATTTTTCTCTTTGTCACCTTCTGGCCACACTTACCTTTTCACTCTCTGCCATGAGTGTCTAAAGCTTTCCTGTCCTGACATCTTTATTACAATTTTTTCTCTTGACATAAATACTTGCTTTATGTACATCCTGTCCGTCATTGGAGGATGAGCTCAAGTCCCTACTTCTTGATGAAGTCTCTCTGACAATAAAGCCCATCGCGCCCCCTCTTCCCCTGGCTACCACCATTGCCTACAGACTGCCCGATGCTACTGTGTATTGCTGTATGTATATTTATCTTCTCTCCCTAGGAGAATTTCAGAGTGCTTCCTAGAGAGGAATTAGCACTCACATCTTTGCACTCTCAAGCGTTTTTAATTGAAGAATTTTATGCACAGCGGATACTCAAATATTGGTTGATAGACTGCTACACTGACCAATCCCAACATCACTTCAAAAGGGGCCAGTGGTAAACCATGCAGCACTATTTTAAATAAACCTCCTGTAAGAAATGCTATGAAATAGAGACTGTCACAGCTATTGACTACGTAAATACCCCATGGATGAAAGTGGTGCACTGAAAAACAGTACACCTCTTTGGAAGATCCTGGAATGACCTGTGTGAATGGGCGCTGGGAACT
Organism: Propithecus coquereli; assembly: GCF_000956105.1. Lineage (NCBI taxonomy): Eukaryota > Metazoa > Chordata > Mammalia > Primates > Indriidae > Propithecus > Propithecus coquereli. The sequence goes on from NW_012150174.1 coordinate 7,099,225, forward strand.
GCAAAGAACTGCACACCGGGCAAGCATCACTGCTAGTATTCATACGTTTTGATGGGTGGTTCAATCACTTGATTAAATTGGTGTCTGCCACGCTTCTCCACAGTGAGGTTACTCTATTTTTGTGTGTGTAATTAATAAGTAATTTGTGACGTAGTACTTTGATACCATGTAACTATTCTGTATCTTATCAAATTTTCACTGTATTCATTTATTTTTTATATCATAGGGATATTTAGACCCCTATTTTATTCAAGGGGTAATAATCCATTACTGGCATTATTTATTTTGATAATAAATCATGCCATAATTGGTCACTCAGATCTCCTTCAACTGGCTTCTATGTTCTTTTAAAATGTCTCCATCATTTTTTGAGCTCTTTGCAACTTTCTGGCACTGAAAATGTTCCAAGCACATCTGATACTTTCCTTGGCCAGCCCTTGAATCAGACATTTTTCCAAATAGACATAGTTGCTTTTAGTGAAGAAAGGTTTTTAGAAGTCAAGATCTGGGTACAAGGTATACTCATTGCTCTTGGGATGCTACTTATCTCAGTACATGTTAATGGACAGAGTTAGGTGATACATGTATGTGTTTACATCTACTTTTTTCTGTCTATCTATATATCAACAACCATAAATTTATATTGGTACCTCCAATTCCACCGAAACACCCTTGGATTTATTCGAGTTTTCTCCAACTCCCTTCTCCAACAGTGAGAAACTGGCTTCCATTATTCTTAATATATTATTCGTTCAATCCCCTTATTTTGACCAGTTTCTCTTCATCACACCACACCCCCCTCTCCCCGAAATGGATGCCATCCTCACCCCTTTAGGTTCTGACACTGCACATCAGGGACATCTTTTTCCAGCAATATGGTAGATTAGATATCACTAATGACCCTTTGTATCAGTTTCTATTGATGTGTGACAAACCACCCCAATACTTAGTGGCTTAAAACAGCAATGATTTATTATTTCTCACTATTCTGTGAGTTGGCTGGAAGGTTCTTCTGCTTGTCTCACCTGAGTTCACTCATGCAGCTATATTCAGTGAGTGGGCTGAGGGGAGAATGGCCATTCTCACATGTCCTCACCACCATGGCTGACGTCTCAGCGAAGATGGCTGGGATGGCTCAATCTTTCTGCTCCAGACTGTGGTCTTTCATCTAGGACTTGTTCACATGATTCTGAAAGTTCTCCAGAAAAGCAAAAACGAATGTCTCTTACACTACATTCTACTGGTCAAAGGAAGTCATAGGCCAGCCCAGATCCAAGGGCTGGAGAAATTGACCCCATTTCTTGACTGCAAGAGCTGGAGCAATGAAGTCACATTGCAAAGGAGCACTGGCATGGGGAAACAATCCTCTGGGGGCCATTAGTGTAATCATTTACCATACTTTCCCAACTGAACAACAAAAAGACAATTTAAAATATTTTTTTTAAAAAAACACATGTTATTTTAGTTGTTTCTCTGAACTAGAGAAAACAGAAAGCAGGAAGAATCCACAGAGCCATAAATGATGTAAAAGCAGGAACCCTGAGAAAAGAGCAACCCCAAAACCTTAAGGTTTTCTGCCAAACACTGGAGAACTGGAGCTCCTACCTTAATCCTCATGTGGTGCTTGGAGAATAGAAGGCAAAGCTGAAGTCTACCAAAAGCAAGGGATCAAGTATGAGACCCTCACATAAAGCTGGGACCTTACCCTCAGGGCAAGGTGAACGAGAAAAGCGAACACTGCAGAAAAAAGGAGATAAGAAAAATGTACATGTATATCCTGACCTGGGTGTTGCGTGTGGGGAAAAGAAACATCTGAAAATTTGTAACCATCATGTGGGTTTAATGTTTTCTACAAGGAAAAATGCAAGCCAAGGATTATTTAAAGTGGTCCCTTGTTATTAGGCCCCTAGTTGACTGAGAGACATAAATGTAAATCCTCTCTGGAAGAATGCAAATTCAAACCAGGCCTCCAAGAATTCCACAGATAAAGTCCCAACAAAAATGAGTAATTCACTGTAAAATAAAGTCACAAAACATACTAAGAAGCAAGACATCATCTGTGAGAACAAGCAAAAAAAACAGAAGGCAAGAATAGATCGTTTACAACCACAGATATTAGAATATAAGACATGGATATTGAAGGAACTAAGTGTTTTTTCTTTTTCTTTTTTTTTTTTTGGTCTTTTTTTTTCATTTCAAAGTATTAAAGAGGTACAATGTTTTTGTTAGATGGATACCTTTTATAATGCTTACATTGGGGCGTTTAGTGTGCCCATCATCTGAATAGTATTCATTGTACCCGATAGGTAGTTTTTACCCCTTCCACCCTTCCCCCTTCCCCGCTGACTGATTTCCTATGACCTTTACATCTCTTTGTGCCCATGTGTGCCCATCAATTAGCTCCCAATTGCTACAGAGTACATGTGGTGTTTGTTTTTTCATTCCTGAGATATGAAGTAAATAAATTTAATATGTGCTATGGACTGAATTGTGTCCCCCCAAAATTCATATGTTGAAGCCTTCACCCTCAATGTGACTATATTTGGAGTAAGGAAGTAATTAAGGTTAAATGAGGTCATAAGGGTGGAGCCCTGGTCTGATAGGATTAATGTCCTTATAAGAAGAGACACTGGAGAGCTCTCTCTCTCTCTCTCTCTCTCTCTCTCTCTCTCTCTCTCTCTCTCTCTCTCTC